>NC_059110.1:72502462-72829962 GCF_020740685.1 Jaculus jaculus | reverse complement strand
TAGGAGGGGAAGTCCCCTGGACTGTGTCCAGGAGGGCACACCACTGAGCTCCTTTACCCTACCTTGCCCTCCTTGTAGGGATAGAGCTCAGAAGCCAGTAGAGGGACAAGGAAGGAGACAGAGGAGGAAATTCTCATTGTCCCATGACAACGTACAAGGAATTCTGTAGATGTGATTTAGTCTTAAGAATGATTATGGACTTGAATTTATTTATTTTTCATGTTTTCTTATTTTTCTAAAACTTTTTACTGCAACCTCTGTACATATAGACAATATCCCATGATCATAATCCTAATCCCCTCCCCCTCACTTCCCCTTTTCCCTTTCCAAATCCCCCCCCCTTACTGAATCCCTTCTTTCCAGTTAGTCTCTCTTTTAAATGAATTTGGATTTGTTAGCCCTAATTTTCCTGAGGTGGAAGAACTAAGATGCAAAGACCTTACAAACTTGCCTACCACTAAGGAATTAGAAATCCACGTAACCAGGGTGACCAGAGCAAGTTGTATTGTTCATTCTGGTCCATTTACCACCCCAGCAGCAAGCCAAGCACTTTGCATGGATGTTGTATTACTTAGGGTGTCAGAACAGACTTCTGAGAAGCACATGAGGAGAATGGAACCATAGAATTTTGCAGCTGGAGAGACGGCACAGTGCAGCTGGGGAAGAGAAACAGCTGCCACGATGCTGTTGGTCTAGGAATTGTAAAGCAGGTTCACTAGCTGCCAGCTTATCTGAATCTAGCAACATGAAATGTCCATAAACAAGTTATGCGAAGAGAGTCACAGATATCAACAAAGGACAGTAAAGTCATAGATTTGTCATGGGCTCATTTTTAAAGCTCGGGAAAACTGCTCAGGGATGAAGGAGTCACTTCTATAGGTGTCTCTCTTACAGTACAGATGAATGACCTCAGAAAGCAGACACCCTGGCTCATTCATGTCAGGAGCCACAGTACTCACTGGGCTCAAGTGTTGTAGGACTTCTTATTTGCAGAGTTGTAGGGAGATAAGAGCATAGTCCAGGCTCTGCTGGCCAGACCCTCCCTCTTATCAGTTACTTTCTCTTTGCTGGGACAAAATGCTTGACAAGAAGTAGCTTGTGGAAGAAAAGGGTTTATTTTGGCTTCTAGTTCCAAGGGTGAGTCCACCATTATGGGGAAATCATGGCAGGGGAAAGCAAGCTGGCATCACATTGTCACATCAGCGAGGAGGAAGGAGAGAGAGAAAGTGAGAAGGAGAGAAACAGAGACAGAGAATGGCAAGCAGGGATGGACTGCTCTCCTTAACAACTGTTTCAGTCTCTGGGACCTTAAATTCACTTACATGTCCTTCTGTGCCAAGCTTTTATTTTAGATATCTTTTGTTCTATATTTTGTTTGATTTCACTGTAGATTTTAATGGGGTAGCTAAAAGAAGCAACACATCAGATTTACTGTTATTTTGCCTTGAAATTTCTTCTGCCAAACACATTAAATTTTTAAATTCAAACATACTTTTAAATTCAACTTTTCCCTCAAGTTTTCAGAACACAGGCAGTATGCAGCCAGATTCATTGCCAGAATATCACATGAACAGCCTCTAGCCTACTTCCTGACAGTCTTTGCTCCCCTCTGAAACTTCATAATCTAAGTCTTGCCTCTATAGTCCATGTTTCTCTCAGCCTTTGGTCTTCCACATTCCCACCAGTATGGCTATTAAGCTCTGCATACAGCACTTTTAGACTTCTGCAGCACAAAGTTTCAAATCCTTCTACATTTTCTCCCCAAAACCAATTCCTAAAAGACTAAGAACTACATGATCAGGTTTATCAAAGCAATATCCCCACTTCTGGTGCAATTTTTTTTTTTTTTTGTATCAATCCCTCTCTTATGCTGGGATAAAAGCAACTGGAGGAAGGAAGGGCTTATTTTACTTTCAGTTCTGAGGGTAAAGTCCATCATGGTGGGGAAAACATGGCAGGACCAGGAAAGCCAGCATCACATTATCACATTGAGGTGGAGGAAGGAGAGAAAGAGGACAGACAGACAGGCAAGCAGACCTGGGCTCTAACCCCTTAAGGCTTGCCTCAGTGACATACTTCCTCCAATAAGGTTCTACCACCTAAAGGTTCCACAACCTTCTTGAACAGCACCATGATTAAATACTCCAGCACATGAGTCTATGGGGGGCATTTTATATCCTAACCACCATAGCCCCTGGGGAGGCTCTAAACATTCTACAGTTATTTTGAGAAATATAGGTGGGAAAGGGGCAAAGGAAGAACTAATCTTGGCCAAGGCAACCTGATCATATGGTATAAGATATCAGAAGGAATGACAAACTTGAATGTTAGAAAATTTCTATCAAACTGAGTAGGCTTAGAACTTCTACCCAGAAGTAAAAGGCATACAGAAGAATAGAACAATGCCATGTTGGAGTGGATTTGGTGATTGGCCTCTGTTTCAGTGGAGTTGCTTTTAGAAGCACAGCCTGACTCCCATAAGGAGATCTGGGGTTGGAGCCAAGGTTCTGAAGAATTGTAGCTATTGGATATTGGAGGGCTGGAAATGCACCCTGATTTTGTGTCCATGGAACTTTGAATGGTACTTGAGGACTCCATGACAGGAAGTCTCAAAATCAGATATGCTACTATTGTATTCTCACTGAGTGAAATTTAAAGTCTGTACACAAACACTATAGTTGTCATTTAATGCAAGATCTCTAGATCACACAAATGATTCTTGAGTGGGGAAATAACCAACTCTTGGGAAGTAAAAACAGTTCTCACTGCTGCTCAGTTTCAACCATGATCTACCAAACTCTTGCTATGATGCAGGTCATGACATCGGAGGCATGGCATCAATCAAGAAACTGTGGCTTTAAGGACTGAGGCAAAGTAGACAGAAAGGTTACCTAACTCATCCGAGATTATAGATGTTGCAAATAACTGGTAGGGTCTGAACTCACAGTTTCAGACTTTAAGTACAATATGCATTTCTTTAATGAGTCCGTAGAAAACAGGGTCTCTTGAGAGATAACATCCTTCATGGTGACCATTGAACTGTTTTAGTCACTAGATGCCATAGCTTTTGATTGGTATCTGAACTATCATAGGAGATCCCATTCTCTTTTCCACACTTTTGCATAACAGGATTCCAATCCTCTTTACTGCCACCAATTATATCAGGGTATATGGGTGCCCATCCAAAGGGCACATTTCCTACTCTCTCTTGTAATGAGATGGTGGCAATGTAGTTATTACCAACAAGATGGGAGTGGTTAATGCATGGTTCTTGTTTTTAAATTTTATTAAATTTTTAAGCATTCATACCCCTTGGTGTTTCATCCTCTCCATATAGAAAATATTGGCAAAAAGGGGATCTTTTATGAACACAGTGATCAAAACTGTACATTTGCAACAGCAGAATCATTCTGCCAAACATGGACCACCAACCTCTGGATTGCTATGCCAAGATGTATCAGTTGGTTATTATTATATGACAAACCATCCCCAAAATTAGTGGTTGAAAATAATAACGATTTATTATTTCTCCTGGAGAGGTCTACTCAACTGGACCGGAGTCAACTTGGCTGTGCTTTCTGACTCCTCTGTGATCAGCCAGGAGAGCAGAAGGGTTTGTGTCATCTACAATGTCTTTGGCTAGGAGAATGAGTCTCTACTCCAAATTGTCTTGTCCCCCAACAGATGAATCTAGGATTGCTTTCATAGTTCAGAGGAGGGATGGAAAGAGAGAGGCAGGAAAAAAAAGGGATGGAGAGGGGAAGAGGAAAAGAAATAACACTTAAGATATCTTGAGGCTTAGACTTACACTTAAATCATTACTTCTAGCATGATCCCTAGCCAAACTAAGGCTGGGGAGATAGACTTCTCATAGATGGAGCCACAGGTCATATTGGATACAGAGATGGAAAGAGACTTGAGACTAATTTTGCATTCAGTATGTCACAGTTCCCCCTCCGTGGCTACAAGTGTTCATATGCAATATATATGCTCACCCTTCCACAAAGACCTTCAAGCATTGCTTATAATTAATTGCATATAATGGTGCTTTGCATGCTTCTCCAAGCCCAGAATTCCGTGTCTGCCATCAGGTCATGATCCTGAAGATAAGGTTGGACTGGGCTCTGCTAGATTGTCTTGTTCTTGGCTGGCCTCATTCATATGCAGTCCACTGCAAATTAACCAAGAGTACCTTGCTTCTACAGATCATCTAGTAGCTCAGCACTTTGGTTCTCCATTGGACTTTCTATTCTCTGCATTTCTTTCACACCCTTCCAGTATTTTTGTTGTTGTTGTTGTTGTCCTTTGTTTTTTAAAGCAGGTTTCATTCTAGCTCAGACTGACCTTGGAATTCACTATGTAGTCTCAGAATGGCCTTGAACACACAGCGATCCTCCTACCTCTGCCTCCTTAGAGCTGGGATTAAAGGTGTGCACCACCTTGCCCAGCTCTCCTTCCAGGATTCTGACTTGTACTTATGGTAAGGTGAATGTTCAAGTACAAGTAAATATAGTGGCATTCATAAGGCATCTTAACACCTGTGTTGTAAATAAGCATTCTGTTACATTGCATTGAACAGGACAGATCATAGGCTGGCCTGGTTAGAATGGGTACACTGCACATTACAAGATACCATTAACTAGGGCCATCAGTGCATCCTAATTAAAACCAGAGATGGTAAGTCGGGTGTGGTGGTGCACGCTTTTAATCCCAGCACTCGGGAGGCAGAGGTAGGAGGATCGCCGTGAGTTTGAGGTCACCCTGAGACTCCATGGTCAATTCCAGGTCAGCCTGGGCTAGAGTGAGACCCTACCTCGAACCACCCCCCGAAAAAAAACAGAGATGGAAATAACCTACCATCTAGCTAAGCTGCTGTGCTTTGATATAACAACATAGTTTGTCACTTAGTACATGTTAAGTGCCCAGCAGTGCAGCTGTGACCTTGCTCCAATTTTCATAATTAAAAGGAAGCAGTATTGTCCCCAGGCAAAAATATGCCCACCTCTATCAAGGCATTTCTTGTTGCTTATTCTCTTCTCTCCCCTTGGCTTGGCCTTTGGTGTGAGAGAATCTTGGAAAGTACAGTCATGACATGCATCAAGTGAGCAGTCCATGCCCTAGGAACATGCGGCCCTTCAGAGACTCCAAACTCAAAACAGGTCAAAAGCCACTGGGACCCATATTGACAGCATCATAAGGACTTTTCACTTGAAGATCAGTGAGGGCACTCTAACATGTCTTCAATAGAGAACAATTAAAACACAGGCTATTTCTACAAAAATGTTACTGATACACTTTACTATGGGACAAATTGTGTTCTTCCAAAACTCACATGTTGAGGTTTAGTCTCCAGTACCTTTGAATGTGATTATATTTGGAGACAAAAAGGTAACTAAATTAAAACAAATCATTAAGATATGCCCCAATCCAATATGGTGCTCTTATATCAAAAGAAAATGTTAACAAACACAGTAAAGAGAAAAGACCATTGAGGGTGCAGGGAGAAGACAGCCATCTATCTGTAAGCCAAGGGTAAAGATCAAAAGAAGTCAGCTCTACTGATGCCTTGAACCTGGATTTACAGCCTCCAGAATATGAGAAGAAAGTTTCTTTTGTTTCAGCCACCCAGTTTATGGTACTATGTACTAACAAACTATTGTACTTTTAGAGATTTTGGTGAATTTGGGTTCATTTTTGGCTAGGATGACCTACTTTGAATACACATAACTTTCCTTGTTGAAACAGAGCTTATTAATATGAAAAACAAGTTTACTTGTTCCTATTTGTATAGTTGATTTCAGAGCCTACTAATATAAAACAAATAATTTTAGTGTGCATTTACAGTTTGTACTGTGCTAAAAATTTTATGTGCATTTCCTCATTTTTTATCCTCAAAATGATCCTATATATACTGTATTCTACCTATCTTTTCAGATGAGGAAACTGAGGCTAAAGTGACTAAGGGGTGTCCCACCTGGTAATACTGGGATTTGACTCTTTTTCACTGGAAATGGCTGGAGCTTTGAGGTCTGATGGATCTGAGGTCAAACACTTGCTCTTTAAACTTACCTGTGTTACCTTGAGGATTTTACTTAACTACTCTGAGCCACATAGATAAAATGATAGTAAGAATGCTTACATTATTGTAGGATGAATGATATCAGTTATGTCCACTAAGTTGTTTCTAAAAGCCTTGCACAATTCCTATTAGAGAATGCCAGCCATTGCATTTCATGGCAACATCAGGATGGGTGCCTTTATAAGCATCTCTAATCCAGTCAGTCTGTGTCAGGGTCAGAGGTCAAGGCTGTTTCCTGCATTACATTTTTCCCCCAGTTCCTTGTCCTGTCTGCTCCTACATTTCCTCAGAGGATATGACCTTTGCCCATGACCTCACAGGGTGGATGCGGAGGTCTCAGAAGGTCTCACGCAAACTGAAGAAGTTCAGGATGCAGCACAAGCCAGTGCACAATGGAATGAAAGGCATTGCACACGTCTGGAGTGAGCGCACACACAGTAAAAGGGTCATGATTTGAAGAACAGCCTATTTTCATCATCACAGTTTGACAGGAGCTGCTTTCACAGGGTGAGGTTTTATTGAGCAAGGTCACGAAGGTGGACCTATCAGGGGAGGCAGTCCCGCCAGATGCATAGCACCAAATGAATGAACCTTCAAATGCAGTGAAACATACTGAGCACCGAGGGGCTGGAACAGGCATTTGAAGTTTGGAAAAGTGCAAAGCTTCCACAGTGAGGAAGCCTCATGGTAGTTCCAGAAGGAAGAAAAGGAAGGAAGGAAGGAAGGAGGGAAGGAAGGAGGGAAGGAAGGAGGGAAGGGAGGAAGGAAAGAGTAAGAGAAGGCAGATGGCCTGTGCACTGGACTCGCTGTGCCTTCAGCTTCACTGTGCAGGACTACATTGAGGTATGCAGGTAACTGACGGCACGGAAGAGCGGGACTCTGTTCATATATGAAGTACGGTTTGTAACTCGGCCCTGGCTAATACCCGCCAAACTTGGCCGAAAGAGGTGGTCCTAGGGCAACAGTTTGAAGGACAAGCAGATCTTCTGGCTTGTTAAATAAATATTTTGATTTTGATGTGAGAAGTAGAAAGAGGCATAGAGGAGAGATAGGGACAAAGAGAGAGAGAGAGAGAGAGAGAGAGAAACGGAGAGACAATGGATGCACCATAGCCTCTAGCCACTGCAAACAAACTCCAAATGCATGTGCCACCTTGTGCATTTGGCTTATGTGGATCCTAGGGAACTGAACCTGGGTCTTTGGCTTTGCAGGCAAGTGCTGTAACTGCTAAGCCATCTCCCCAGGCCTCTTCTGGTTTTTAATGCACCCTCCATGGACTTAGGCCCATGGACCCAGAGGGGACCCCTGGGCAACAAGCAGACTGGACTGTTTTCATGACAGGTGCTTTGGAATGACAGGTGGACCCTGTGGATGCTCTCAGGGCATTCTCAGTACAAATTGTCCCAGCAAGGCCCTGTGGGAATCTCTGGTCTTAGGATTGACCTTCCTTCAAGCCCTGAGAAAGCCTCATCTGGGAACATGACTGGCTTTTCTGCTCAGGACTAGCTTCTAGGAAGTTGGATCAGATCAGTTGCATTCCATAGCATTATGGTATGAACTTCTTAGAGTCTCATCTCAACTCCATTCAAAGTGCTCATCTTTGCTTTCATTTCTTCTTAAGCTCTTCTGCTTTCTTCCTATAGCTTGTAAACTACTTTCAGACTTTTCTGGAAGAAACTGTAGCTGAACCACACTCTTTTCACTTCCTCCAAGCCTGCAGACCAACACATGATGCTTCCCTTGTATGACAATGCCATCTTTCCTTTTCCTTGGTCTCTTTTCACTGACCTCCTTAATCTCTGGAGCTTGTGACCTTTTATTGTTCAGTTTGGCTATCAGGTCCTCTGTGGGCTGGCAGCTCCTCTGTGTGTTCCCTGAGCGTGGAACTTTCTCTCCCATCCAGGGCACTCACTCACTTTGGAATGCCTGCTGTGCCCTATACTTTGTGTGGGTTGAGTTTCAATTGTTTCCCTCAACGCTTCTTTCCAAGGACCTAGCAGTTCACCTGATGTATACTAGATGTGCAACAAACTTTTGCCATATGGACGACAGAAATTACTTTGACTTTCCATTTATGATTCATCAAACAGATACGAGGGTATTATGATAATTCATGTAAGGTTCCCAGGATAGAACTTGCCATTATCAAGGCCTCTCACTTTCAACTTGACTCCTCACATGTGATTAACTTCTTACACTTAAATCATCAGGAGATGAAACCTCCTTTGCAGCAGCACACAGTTTGTCTCTGATCAAAGATGCACACCCAGAGAAAGCCAGAGGCACCGGAGAGCGGTTAGGGTTAGGCTCTTTTATTAGGCTCACTTATCAGGTTAAGCTTGGTAACCAACTTGGTGTCACTGGGAAAGGGTGGGATCCTCAAGGGTCTGGGTCTCTGAGGTGACTCGGGGTCATTTTGGACTAGACCTCTGTCTCTTTCCCCTCTGTTTTCCAATTCCTGGCAATGAGGAGATATGATGAGGTCCTGCCATGCCCTCAGCCATATTGTGCCACCACAGACACTCAGCCACAATGTGCCTCATAGACACTCAGCCATCATGTGCCACCTCAGATACTCAGCCACAATGTGCCACCCCAGGCCCAAAGCAGCAGGGTCAGAAACCTCCAAAACCATGAGCCCAAATGAAACTTTGCCTTTATTAGCTGATCACCTCACACATGTGTTCCAGTGATGGAATGCTAACATAGTGACTAAAGGGGGTTTTCTTATAGAGGCACAGTGTTTCTGAGTATGGAGATCCACAGTGTCTCTGAGTATGGAGATCCACAGTGTTTCTGAGTATGGAGATCCACAGTGTCTCTGAGTATGGAGATCCACAGTGTTTCTGAGTATGGAGATCCACGATGTTTCTTAGTATGGAGATCCACCATGTTTCTGAGTGTGAAGAAACCTATGTTCCATTTGTTCCATATCTTGCATGGAGTAGAGAGAGAAAATACACCAAGAAAGAAAACTCTCCTCTCTGGCAAAAAAGTGAGTCAGAAAGTGCCAGGAAGTGATACTTGAGTACATTCAAGACCTGAGTTTTCCATAATGAAAATAGAGCTTATGCAGACATCAAAAAAAATCACACCACCAATTCACTACTCATCAGGGTGCAGGCTAGAAAACTCCTATTCCATTTATTAAACAATAGTTCCTTAGGACACTATAGAATTTCACTAATAATCGGCTGAATGTATGTTTAAACCCAGTAATAATGGCTATCCAACTAAGGTACTTACACTTAATTATACCTCCAGCATGCAGGTTGTCACAGAGGGAGGCCTTAATTACCATTGTGTTGTGTTTCTGCTTTACATATAACAAATGGCTTTACTGTGGCTATTCATGTTATAGGTTAAACATCTTGATAATTAAAAAATGGAAAATAGGGGACTGGAGAGATGGCTTATCAGTTAAGATGAAGATGCTTGCCTGTGAAGCCTAAGAATTCGTGTTTGAATCTCCAGGTCCCATGTAGCCAGATGCACAGTGGTGCAAAGTGTGCAACATCACACATGTGCACAAGGGGGCACCCAGTCTGGAATTTGTTCACAGTGGCTGAAGGTCCTGGCACACCCATTCTCTTTCTCTCTCCCTCTCCACCTCTTTCTCTCTAAATATGTTTTTAAAAGAAGATGATAAATTGGTATAGCAGAGGGATCTGTCAGTTTCCTGTGCTTTATGTATGACCTTTTGTGTTCTGTAACCCTGTGAACTGAGACTCTGGGCTGAAGGAGATGGGGCCAGCTTTCAGGCCAGAGGACAGCATATCCATGTTTGCAACCATGGCATAAGATGAGGTTTAGAGCAGGTGACTGAGAGAGTCATTCACAATACTCCATTTATTACTTATTTAGTGTGAGTGTGTGTGCACGTGCATGGACACATCTTCATATGTGTGAGTGCAACCACACCCAGGCCATGGCACATGTGTGGAAGTTAGACCACATCTTCTCAATGTTGCACCTTGTCTTTCAACTAGCTTGAGGCAGGGTCTCTTGTTCACCACTGTACTGGTCTGCAAGCTTCCTAGAAATTCTCCTGCTTCTGCCACCCATTTACCTTGAGCATTCTGGGATTATAGAATCATTCCATGTCTTCCAGCTTTTACATAGCATCTGGGGATCTGAACTCAGGTAGACACCCAAGCTTACATGCCAAGACATTATCCACTGGGCCATCTCCTCAGCCCAAAACATTCACTTGACGGACCTCATGAGCTGAGCCTTGTTCAAGCATGTGGATGGTCAGGAAAAATGAACACAAAACCAAAGCACACTAGGATCCCAACTTTATAGAGCACATTGTTAAAGCTAATTCTCTTATTAAATCTAAAGAGTAGATTGACAGTCAGCAGTGGGGGGGGGGGGTCTGCCCTGGACCCATCCAGTCTAGCGCTCTTGGCAACAACTCAGATGAAGACATAACAGGCCTGTGATCAACTCTGCAGAGAGCAGTCATGAATACTCGGTGGCTGCTGAGCACGTTGTTTGATTCCGCTCTCATTCTCACCACATCTCTGCCAGGTAGGGATTACCCGCACTTGCACTTGAGGGCACAGAAGGCAGAAGGACATACTCTGATCTCACATCCAAGTTGGCTTCCCTCCCTCTGAAGGTACAAGGTACAAATTAGTACCTGATGGTGGAGTAAGGTTCACAAGTCTTTCTTATCTGAATCAATAAGCTCAAGCCAACACTTGCATGGAGGTGCAGTATAAAGCCACGAGGTCCAAGACATATCATTAGAAACGGAATCCTTTTTGGCACTGTTTTAGATGCATTGTCTATTTCTGGGATCACTTCCTGCAGTTTATGAGGTTTCTGTTTTCCGCTAGTACTCTGGGGGAAGTTGCTATTTAAATGCACATTATTAAATGTAACAGCCACGTTTAAAAAGAGAATTTAGTATTGTTGCTCCTCTTAGGCAAAAGATTCTATGGCCAAGGTAATTTAGGGACTGATGTTATCCAATATGTCCTCTTTTCCAGTGTTAAACAAAAACCAACCCAGAACTCAATGGAATATAATAATGTTATTTTGTTATACTCATGGATATCGTGAGTCAGGAATCGAGACAAAGCACAGCAAGGATCCATTGTCTTTATTCTACAGTGTCTAGAGTTTTCTTTGGGATGGTTGGAATGGCCGAGGCTGACTCAGATTTCTGGGGCTGGAATCATCTGAAGGTTTCTTCATATGTTGAGCACCTGGGCTGGGATGATCTGAAGGCTAGATGTGGCTGGGTCTGTCTGCGGCTGTGCCTGGGTTTCCTCACAGAATGGCTGCTTAGATTGCAAGTTTCTTGTAAGGCAGCAGCAAGTTCCTAGAGCAAGTGTCCTAGTGCCAGCGTAGAAGGGACACAGTGTCGTGTCTCTTTGTCTGTTGGTGATTGGTGATAGCCATCCAAACTCAAGGGGCAGAGACACCGACTTCCATCTTTATGAGACATACCAAGGAAAATTTGGTCGTATTTTAAAACTACCACACCTACATGGCTAATAGTCTTCCTGTGTGTTATCTCTCCCCTCAGCTCTCTGAAAGACTGTCATAGGCAAGAGTAAACAAATTTAGTCAAAGGCTTCAAGGGTGGAATTAAAAACCAGTGAGGAAGGAGCAGGAGAAAATTATTTAATGGATTGTTCAGCTAGCAAGATGGTGTAGTCTCTAATTTTTTTGAACTACAGATGAAACACAAATCAAGAATGTTCTGAGGCTGGAGAGATAGTTTAGCTGTTAAAGTGCTTGCCTGCAAAGCCAAAGGACCTTGGCTCGAATCTCTAGGACCCACATCAGCCAGATGCTCAAGGTGGCACATTCATCTGGATTTCATTTGCAGTGGCTAGAGGCCCTGGTATACCCATTCTCTCTCTCTCTCTCTCTCTCTCTCTCTCTCTCTCTCTCTCTCTCTCTCTCTCTTCTCTTTCTGCCTCTTTCTATCTCTCAAATAAATAAATAAATAAATAAATTTTTAAGAATGTTTTAGAAGGACCTAGAAGATTGGGTTAGGGGACTTCTTTGGCAAAGCGAGGGATGTAAGTGACCACATATCAGAAACACTGAAATCATGACTAACACTCCAATGCTTTAGTGCTCTTTCATTTAAGCCCCTTTTTAAGCATGATTTCAGGGACATGGGGAAGGCCTGATGGTACCTCCCCTTTCGTATCTTCTCCTGTATCAATAACTGAAATCTCCCAATGATAGATTGAGGTGGTTTGATTCGGATGTCCCCCATAAACTTAGGTATTCTGAATGCTAGGTTTCCAGGTGATAGAGACTTGGGAATTAATGCCTCGTCGATGGAGTGTATTTTAGGCTTATGGGTATTATAGCCAGTTTCCCCTTGCCAGTATTTGGCACACTTTCCTGTTCTACTTATCTACCTGATATTAGCCAGGAAGTGATGTCCACCCTCTATTCATGGCATTGTTTTCCCCTGCCATCATGGAACTTCCCCTCGAGTCTGTAAACCAAAATAAACCTGTTTTCCCACAAGCTTCTCTTGGACAGGTGATTTCTTCCAGAAATGTGAACCTGATTGCAACAGTAAAGTTGGTTTATTGCTTCTAGACACCTGACTGTGTGGCTTTGGCCTTTTGGGGCTGATTTTCAAGAGGACTGTAGAAGGATTTGAAACTTTATACTAAGAGAAGCCTTGCAGTGCTGTAAGTACAGCTTAATGGACTATTTTGGTCAGGGTTGAAAGACTTGAATGCAATAAGAATTAGGACTGTGAGGTTTGGCTTATGAGGGTGAGGAAACTTCTTGTCAGGACTGGATAGAAGCAATTTGTGTGAGAGGCTTGCTGTTATGTCCCAATGCTGAGAATTTCTGCAGGGTTGCTTTGCATAGAAATGGACTGCTGTGAGCAGAGGGATATGGCACAGAAAAATGAAATCTTTGGGCTAAAAATTCTGCTTCTTTAGCTGCAATTGTATGAGAGATTATAACCATTGAGACTGGGCCAGCTGACCTGCATTGGGACAACAAAATAATGCAGTCTTTTGAAGGGGTCTGAATGCCACAGAAGTGTCTTGTTCTTCAAAATCTTCTTTATTCCCCACCCACCCACTGGATTAAAAAATTGTCACTCTACCAAGTATTGTGGGGTATAAGAAATATAGAAAAGTAGAGTCATTGAATTTGTAAAATGGTCTCCTGTTTGGAAACAGCCATGGGCAGTGTGAAGCAGGTTTGCTGGATGCCTGTGTGGAGACCCAAAGGAGCTGCGAGGATCACCATGGGTTGCAGTGGAGACCCAGTGGAGATGCTAGGACCACGAGACAGCTGCTAAGGAGAGCTGCCAGCCCTGATGAAGTTTTCCAGGACGATGAGTAGCCTCGCAAGAGGAGTGGAATTAGAATCCAGAGATTTGTTGCTGGTTAGAATTATTGAACTTCTTTGTGCCTACCCCGACACCCTTCCAGAACAGAGATGATGTGAGGCCTAACCCACTTCCTGAGAAGTCAGATCAGCCTCTGTGTAAACAAAGTAAAAATGTGAACCAGAAATCCCCAAAGCAAATGAAATCCCAGAGGAAGAAGGAAACAGTTTGGAATGCAGTCACAATCCCAGGGGAAAATGTTTCAGGTGGGCACATGAGGTCTGGTCATTTAAAAATGATGTCTTCTGAAGAGCAGAGATTTTTTTTTAAAAAGTCATGAAATTTGTAGCATAAATAGGACATGCAACACACAAGAATAACCAAGGGACTCAGGACCCCTTCCTTCTCGCACAACTATTCACACACCACAAGAGTCTCTGAGCAAAGACAACAGTATTGCTTCAGACTCTGTAGAGGATCCTGACTCCATTTCTGTGGCCTCCTTTCCTGGAGCAGCCCTGAGAGTGCCCAGTGAAAGCAGCTACCTTAAAGCATTTGCTATTATCCATTTGCATCCTAATGTGATAGAAAGACAAGAGCTGCCCGGTGGGGTGGTGCATGCCTTTAGTTCCAGCACTCTGGAGGCAGAGGTGGGAGGATTGCTGTGAGTCCTAGGCCACCTTAAGACTACATAGTGAATTTCAGGTCAGCCTGGGCCAGGGTAAGACCCTATCTTGAAAAACCAAAACAAACAACGAAAAAAGACAAGAGCTACCACTCATTATATTTCAACATGCAGGCTGATTTCTAAGGGTACAGTTAAAACCTTCTAGGAGGAAATGCTACGTGAGGGGAGACTTTGAGCAGATGTTGGAGAAGAGAAGGTGGGGAGCTGGCCAGGCTGCCACCACTTTCCTTCTCATGCCAAGGTACCAGGTGGGTGTGGGGGGCGGAGGCTAGTTAGGCAACAGAGGCCAGAGGTCCCAACTTTGGCTTGGATGCTGTGCCCCTCTGAGTGCTAACAAGTAGCCCAGGGCAAGTGGCTGTGCTCTTCTAGCTCAGTCTTCCTGCTGTTCTTCAGGAGCCCAACCCCCTGCAGACCTCAGGGAGCTAAGCTGCACTGCGTGCCTTCTCAGCATCCGGCATGCTCAGGGTAGTATGGCTATAGACAGCTTCAGGAACTTCAATTGGTTGGAAATAGGCCATGTGACCAAAGTAGAACCCTTCTAATTAGAGATAGTGTATGGTCTCAGCATTTCAGGCCCATGGAAACCCCAGGACAAAAAGTCCCAAATACTACCAAGTGCTATTTATTTCCACTGGCATATAATTTAACATCTCCCGTGACTCTGTTATGCTTGCTAGTAATCAGCTTCAGGGTCACAGACACCTCAGTGCTCCTCAAGGCTCCATAGGCTATGTTTCTACAATTACACATCCCCCGAGTTCTGGATGCCATGATGCAGCTTGAGTGAGATTGAATATCAGCCCCATTATTAGAAGATAGGAAGTAAATCCAATACACAGGATCAAATTGAGACTTTTCTTCCATCTTTCCCATTCCCTTCTTCCCCTCCCTCTTGTCCCTCCACCTCCCTCATCCTCTCCCGACTCACTCTGTCTTAGTGAGCCCATAGATCTGTTATAAGGAGGATTTGCACTTTCTTTTTTTTTATTAAGTTTTAATTTTTTCATTTTTATAATTAACTTCCATGCTTGTAAACAATATCCCATGGTAATTCCCTCCCTCCCCCACTTCCCCTTTGAAATCGCATTCTCCATCATTTTCCCTCCTCCTCTCAATCAGTCTCTCTTTTATTTTGATGTCACCATCGTTTCCTCCCATTATGATGGTCTTATGTCACACACAGTTGTAGTGTGATATTCAACAGATTCATGTTAAAGAGGCTGATAGGAAAAAGAACCAGTGGTTCTAAAGATTCATTCAGCATGGATCTTGTCCAAAGATAGGAAAAATCTTTGAGCTCACTATGAATAAAATTTAAATGTGACTCAGGAGAGAAGATTTTGCAAGAATTTGAGATATGTGAAGCCAACAGCAATAACAGGACTTAGAGTACGATTGACAGCCTACAAACACGAATGAAGGCTTGAAATAAGTATCTCAGGCCAGAAACAAATTTAGCTAGCTAATACTCCCACTCAGTGAGAAGGTAGCTCTTTCCTGCTGCTACACACGGAAATCCAAACTGGCTAAATAAGGGACAATTTTGGATTTCTGCAAGGGTATATGAGAATGGGCTTATATTGCACTGATATTGAGAAAAAAAAATTAAATTACTTACTCATTCTTGGAGAAAAAGACTCAGAGCCTCTCACATTTGCATCAGTTAATGATAAAGAATCAGCCAGGCAATTTGTCCTGAAGATTTGCCATGAATATTTTGCATACAAAATAGGACCACAACTGCAGCATGAGCTGTATTCTAAGAATGGTTAGTGTATCAAAAAAAAGTCAGTATTTGACTGTGAGTTGTGAGGAGAGAGGTCTCCAGCTTGAACTTTGTTCTTGCGGCAAGTGGAGAAGAGATTGATGAGAAAGACAGAGTTTACATGGCAACTTTGGCTTGCACAGAGGCTTCTCTTGAATAGAATGGTGTTTCTGAGAAATATATTTGTCCCTAGAAAATTTCCTCAGGGCAGTGATACCACCAAGCAAGATATCCTAAGGTCAGATCAAACCAAATTAATATGCTAGAAGCATATAATTAATTAATTTGCAGCACTATGAATTGAAATCAGGGCCTCATGCATACTAGGCTGGCGTTCTGGCATTGTGTTACATACCTAGCGCTTTGATTTTATTTAAAAGACACAACAAGAAGCAAGAAGGGTCTTAGAAAGGGTGTGGTTTGGTTAGAGGGGCCACACTACCCAACTTTCAGTGTGCTGGTGTTCATTCTCCCTCTCCCTGATGTATCTGCTTTCCCCTGGATGGTGTGTGTTGCAGTCCGGTTCGCATTGCTGGTAGAAATCAGCCAACCAAGAGCAGCTTCTGGGAAAAAGAGATTTATTTTAGCTTACAGGCTCAAGCGGAAGCTCCACAATGGCAGGGGAAAATGATGGCATGAGCAGAGGGTGGACATCACCCCCTGGCCAACATAAGGTGGACCATAGCAACAGGAGGGTGTGCCAAACACTGGCAAGGGGAACACCCATAACACCCATAAGCCTGCCCCCAACAATCCATTCTCTCCAGGAGGTGTTAATTCCCAAATATCTATCAGCTGGAAAACTAGCATTTAGAACACCTAAGTTTATGGGGGACACCTGAATCATACCACCACAGTGTGTCACACAAGTGACAGATGAGGTTTAAGCAGCGAAGGTTCAGCACACACCAGAGATACCAGAGCAAGTCCTCTGACCAACAGCTGCAGTTTTCCAATTAGCCTGATGAGCAGCAATGGATTTTGGTTACTTTTCTTGGGCAGAGGGCATATAGTACCAGAAGGGGCGTTATTTACAAGTGACCCATTTAAGACCTCATGAATATTGAGTGCCTTATAGGTCATGTGCATTTACAGAGTCATAAATATTTCAGTCCTCTGGCCCTTTCCACATTCAGCACTATGAGCTTTACTAACTCTGTCCATGTTTTGTCTGTCCCACCTTCCTTTCTACACCCAGTCTATGATTTTTGTCCACGTCTCATGAGTCTAGTCATTACCTATATCTCATATATCTTATGAATTGCATCTGTTTTATTTGTTTTCTTTTTTTCCAGTACAGAGTTGAATATTCTGAAAGAATATTACAAGTACATATCACAGTGTTGATAGCCTATAGTTTGATTCCTTTAAATTCTACAGTTTCTTTCCTTTCACAGGTCCCTCTGTCTGGCCACCCCCATTCACAAGTATTTGAGGAGCAGGTGCCAGCTAAGGCTGCAGAAGGTGGAAATGACGGATTGACTGTGCCCACCCCTTAGTGTTAGCAGGAGATGGGAGAAAGAGCAGCAATGACGTGCCACTGGGGATGCAATGATCCTTTGTGTACAGAGCGCTGGGACAAAGAACCACATGGTCTACTTACCGAGAATGCGTGGGGGTGAGGGTGGATGGGAGAGACAAGTAGGTGTCTTTTCAGCAGAAGTGGTGCTGAAGTCTCAAAGGTGTTATGTTCCCAGGCATCAATGTGAGGCTAGCTGTGGACACGTGGCTGACAAGCCCGAGGGTCTCCTACAGGGCAGCATGTCAGAGACAGGAGGCTAGAGGGAAGGAGACGCTGTGCTGTAAGAGAACCTGAGAAGGGTCTGTTTCCATGCTGCACCCCAGACCTTGATGACATGAGGATAAGCCCCCGCTTCCTCATCTGTGAAACAAGAATAATGACCATTTAAGCTTGCAAGGCTGTTGTGGGGACAAGCAGGTTACTGACAGATGTGCTCAGAGCCGTGCCTGGCACGTAGACTCCCCTAGTAGCTAATATCTGCCCTTAGAATTATCAGTGTGGTAAGTCCAACTTCCGTGAGGTCTGCAAGAGGGATAATAAATGGAGGACAAGAGCAGTTACAGATCACCTTACATCCCCCAAACAGCCGAGTGGTGGTAGTATGTGTACCATAGGGACATCTACACGCCCACCTGGACCTAAGTACCTTGAAAATCTAATAATGTTAACATCCTGTGACTTTATTAGTCCATCAAAAATGTAGAAGGGTGTTGTCTATTTAATTTGTGACTGTTGGGAAAGTTGAAGCATGTGCGTACGTGTGCGTGTGTGTGCGTGCTGTGGCTGCCATTATGCAGTATCAGAGATGCCTATCTTGAAAAGATTTGCCTGTAACAAGGCGCCTGTGGAATCCAGCCCAGAGCTCTCAGCTGCTGGACTGGATCAAAACTAGGGAATCAGTGAATTGCCTTTGTTCTGGGCTGACAAAGGGACAGTGGGAAATGTCTGCAGATGATTTGTGAGGCCAACTCAGGGAGGCTGGAGGGAAAACATGACCCTTGGTGGGGCTGGTGGCATGAGGGTGCGATGATTCAGTCACTCCCTCTGACCCAAGTGGTGCTTTGTTTAAATTGTGCTGGGCAATTCCTTCAGCACCAGAAACAGAAACAAGTCCCCGCGGTAAATTATAGCGGATGTGGGGAAATCACTCCCAGGGTGAGGTCCAGGCCTGAATGAGTCCCATGAGGCTAGTACCCACAAAAGCAGCTGCCAAAATTTACATTTTGCCCTCTGTCTCGGAGTGAATATAAATCCACACATCAGCGTCAAAGAGCCCCTGCTCTGCTTGAGTGCTGAGGTGGGGGGTGACCACACTCAGGACCAAAACATGCCTCATGGACGGACCCCAACTTCATCATCACCTGGCTGCCCTGGGCATCTCTTCCAGGCTTCTGAAATCACCTGAACAGCACTCATCCCATCGCTAAAATGTCCCATTCCATCAAAGTCCCCATCTCACCATTATGAATAACTAATTTTTAATGAACTTCAAGCTACACTAAGGGCAGGAGGCATGAAAGCATATGGGTATTCTTTAACTAGAAAAATAGTTGCACACTGTAGAAATGTCTAGAATATTTAAGTATATAAAACAACAACATAAAAGTTTGCCCCTTCATATTTCCCACTCAAATTCTATTTCCCAAATATATTTGCTAATAATTTATTATAATTTATTATTTATTTCAGATATATTTGCTAATAATTTATTATACTTTATTATTTATTTCAGAGAGAAAGAGGGAGAAAAAGAGAGAGAGAGAGAGAGAGAAAATGAGCATACCAGGGCCTCTAGCCACTGCAAACAAACTCCAGATGCATGCACCACTTTGTTCATCTGGCTTACGTGGGTACTGGGGACTCAAACCTGGGTCCTTTGGCTTACTGGGCAAGAGTCTGAAACTACTGAGCCATCACTCCAACCTAATTGGTAATAATAATTCATTGTATAGTCTTTCCAAATATTTTAAATAAAATTTCATATCACAGGCTCAGAAACTAGATTATCTGGGTTCAAATCTGCCAGTTACTTAAGTTTTATAACTTTTCTGGGCCTTTTTTATTGTCATCTTTTTTGTTTTTTGTTTTTTGGTTTTTCAAGGTAGGGTCTCACTCTAGCTCAGGCTGAACTGGAATTCACTATGGAGCCTCAGGGTGGCCTCGAACTCATGGCTATCCTCCTGCCTCTGCCTCCCGAGTGCTGGGATTAAAGGTGTGCGCCACCACGCCAGGCTTATTGTCATCTTTAAAATGGGGTTAATATTAGTTTTTACCTCATAACTTTTCATGAGAATTTAACAGATTTATACACATACACACATGGAATTTATACCTGACATGTAATAAATATCCAATAAATATTTGTAAAATTTAAAGCTTAATTGAGGATTAAAATATTTTTGGTTTATTTTTATTTATTTATTTGAGAGTGACAGAAAGAGAAAGAGGAAGGGAGAGAGAGAGAGAGAGAGAGAGAGCTAGAGAATGGGCACATCATAGCAAACGAACTTCAGATGCATGCACCATCTTGGGCATCTGGCTTACATGGGTACTGGGGAATTGAACCTCGAACCAGGGTCCTTGGGCTTCACAGCAAGTGCTAAACCACTAAGTCATCTCTCCAGCCCTGAGAATTATTTTTTAAAAGACAAAAAAAAATTCCAGGTGATAGAGTAGAAGAGTGGGTTGGACTATGAAGCAGTCTAAGGGGGACACTCTTCAATTCTGAATGCCAGAGGTGCTTCTCTTGCCCCCCCCCTCGTTCTTTCCCTCTCTGTGTGTATGGATGTGTGCATGTTCGCGTGTGTGAGTTCAGGTGTGCATACAGCATGTGTGGAGCTTAAAGGATCACGTCAGGCATCAGTCCCCACCTTCTACCTTGTTTGCGGCAGGGTCTCTTGTTCTACAGTTACAGTCACTAAAGCAGTAAGCCTGCGAGCTGTCAGGGGTTAGCCTGTTCCTGCCTCCTTTCTTGCCTTTAGGTGCAGTGTGACCACAGTCACTCATGCCACGTGCAGCTGAAGATCAGAACGTCTATACTCAATCTTGCCTAACACTTCGTCTACTGAGCCACCTCTCCAGCCTGACCCTTCTATTTCAAGATTTCTCATTCTTCACCAGGACATGTCAGGGATACCTGATTGACGAAAAACACAGACTTTGGGGCCAAACAGATAAGGTCTGACGCTCTGCTTGTCAGTTCTGGTCTGGTGCCACCATGCCTCTCGTCGCCTCAGATTTTCACCTTCATGATAGGGTCTGGGGATGATACTCGTTGGCTCAGAGCAAGCACTAAAAGTGGGGGACACGGTGGCAGGAAGTGAAGGGCTCACTGCTAGCTTTTCCACACTTACCCTGGAGAGAGGGGAATGCAGTGTAGCCACTATTCTCTAAGATCAGAAGACTGTGCGGAGACTTGACTTTGATAGTACTGAAATTCGCTGATTGGCCGACCAATTTCAGTTTATTTTATCTTATTTGTGACCTCTGGCAATCCACTTTCTTAGGCCAGAATCATTTTCCAGTTGGCAAAGTACATTCAAAGGCATTCACTTGACTGCTACCCTGTGGGGAGAATGGGAAAGGTGTCATGGGCACTGACTTGGCACTGGCTTCTCAATGAGAAAACCAAGGCTCAGACAGTATAAGGTTCTTGGCCAAGATCATCAAGCACATGGCGTCTCTGTGCTGTGGAAGGTGTCTTCCTCCGGTTCCCTGACAGGGCCATCAAGGGCCAGTGTGTAACACGTGGAATGCCTGGGGCTAGGCAGAAAAGGGCTCTGGGCTCCTGACACCTGGTTGCCACCTTGAAGCCTCTTCCGGTTCTATTACCTCTACCACGTATTCCACACTTATTTTTCTGGTCCTGATTTGGCCAGTGGAACTCATGATAGTGATCAAAAATGATTATGGGGGCCAGCACAAAGCACACCTTCCCCCCCTTACTGAAATGATCTATATTTGGAGAAATGTGGCTCCTCTCTAGAACGCATTCACATATTTTGAATCAGGAGTAATTTTTGCCTGAGAAGCGTGGTCAGGACAATTTTATCTATAACGGCGCTGGAAGGAAGAGGATAATGGAAATTTTAATGAAAACGCCAACACAGTGAGAATAGGAATCGGTTCTTTTGCAATAGGAAGCAGCTACTTTGCTCAACAGGCAACAAAACCTTTCGTTTGTGTTCATGAAAATTATGATCATCTCCGGCTCCACTGAGATTTAACCAAAGGGAGAAAAAAGAATCCTAAAAGTTCAGAGTCAGTTCACGGGAAGTTTGTCCCCAGACTTCAAGAACATTTTAAGAAGGGCACACAAAGAAAGAGGCTGAGTTCCTGGACCAAAGAACACTGATTCTCCAGGTCATGGAACTGGCAGAGTCTGTATGGTTGGTTGTCTGTGCTTTGTGCCCACGACTATGAGACGAGAGGCTTGTCAGCAACACGCTGGAGTCACATAAGCTGCAGGCCAAGTCATGGTTAGGGCTGTGCCACAATGGCAGCTTATTCCTTCCTGAGGGCTAGCATGTGCTACGTGCCTGGCAAGGGTCATTTGAAGGCGTGGAAGGTGGAAGAGAGACATGTGTTTCATGTTTCGTGAACAGAGAGGCTGAGCTCTGTCAGCTGTGATGCAGAAGCACAGCTGGTGACTACGGGCCTAGAAGGAAACTGTGTACTTACAAAGTCCTACTGCTGGGGCTGGAGAGATGACTCAATGGTTAAGGCACCTGCCTGCAAAACCGGAAACCCAAGTTTGATTCCCCAGTACCCACATAAAGCCAGGTGCATGAAGTGGTGCATATGTCTGGAGTTCGTTTGCAGTGGCTAGAGGCCCTGGCACACCCATTCTCATTCTCATTCTCTCTCTCTCCCCACCCCCATGCAAATAAATAAAAGTCTCCTAAAAATAATGACCAAAGTTCTGTTATTGAATGGTAGGGTGGTGTGGCCCATTGTAATTTGAATTGTGAAATGTCCCCCACAGGCCTATGTGTTTGAATACTGTGTTCCACGCTGGTGGCACTGTTTGGGGAGGTCATGGAAGCTTTAGGAGGTAGAGCCTTACTGAAGGAAATGGATCACTGTGGCCAGGCCCTGAGGGTTTCCATAGACCTGCCCTGGTTCTGGTCAACCGTTTTCTGTTCTTCTACAGAGTTGCCTGACACCAGGTCTTCCCTGCAGTGATAGAGTGTGAATCTCTTCAAACCCTGAGCCCAAAACAAACCTGTCCTCCCTGAAACTGCTTCTTGTCAGGAATTTGGTCATGCTGATGACAGGGTAACTACTATATCCTCTGTCTTAGAAAAGAGGTGCAGACAACATTCCACAGAAATAGTTCCATCTTATTTGAAAGCTGGAGAGACAGAGGGACAGGGAGAGGGAGAGGGGGAGAGAGAGAGAGAGAGAGAGAGAGAGAGGGAGGGAGGGAGAGAATGGGCCTGCCAGGTCCTCTACCCAGTGAAAACAAACTCCAGATGTATATGCCACCTTGTGCATCTGTCTTACGTGGGTACTGGGGATTCAAACTTGGGTCCTTAGGCTTCACAGGTAAGAGCCTTAACTGCTAAGCCATCTCTTTAGCCCAGGTCCTCATATTACATATGACAACACTGTTAATAGCCAACCTACTTCCCATTCCTTTCCCCCTCGATATTCACAAAACTACAATTTTATTCAAGAAGGTGGAGTCTGCCTAGAGTTTAAACAAAACAAGCAAAAACGTTGGGTTTGACGTCCTCCTGCCTGCTAGCAGTGCTTGTAAGGCCAGCTGTACGTATGGCCAAGGATAAATCGAGTCTGCCATGGATTTCTGGGGAAGTTTTGTTTTCCAGATTTGCTACATTTTCATAGTAGTATGAAAGAGTGGCCACAAGTTCTTCCCATGGGTTTGCTTTCATATGACTTGGTCATTCTTCTCATTTAAAGGTAGACATCCTATTTTATTTATTTATTTGAGACAGAGAAAGAGGTAGATAGAGGAAAGAATGGACACTCTAGGGCCTGTAGCCACTGCAAACGAACTCCAGCTGCATGTGGCACCCTGTGCATCTGGCTTTGCCTGGGTACTGGGGAATTGAACCTGGGTCCTTTGGCTTTGCTGGCAAACAACCTTTAAGCAATCTTGCCAGCCTAAAAGGTAGACATTTTAAAACATCTCTTGAGTCTGTACTTGGTCACATGACTTGCTTTAGCCAATGGCACAGTAGTAAACAAGATGCAAACTGCAACAGATGTGAATGCATGTTAGAGCTTGCCTTCTCTTGCTTTCTCCAAAACCTGGGGGGCTGTGTGGAGATACAAGAGCTATCCTATTGTATAATGACATAAATGTGGCCCAGATACTCCTGTTGCTCTGGCCAACAGCATACCAACAACCAGAGACATAAATGAGCCACAGCAGACCACTGAACCTCCAGCCAACTTGCCCTGTGTGGGCAGAGGCATGAATGAGTCCAGCAGAGTGAAGAGCCTCAGCTGACAGAATGTTGTTTTAAACCATTAGATTTGGTGGTTTGTTTGTTAAGTGGCAATAGCAAATGGATCTACTTTCTTCCCCAGATCACTTGCCTCTTCCATTTGGAAGGCAGATGCTAGACTGAAGGTAGAAGCCTCTGCTATCACTGAGAACAAATGTACTGCAGACAACAGGGTTGGGTGGGGGAGAGCAGGCAAGGTGGTGGTGCTATAGAACTTTCCAGACTCTGCTCCAAACTCATTTGGTGAGATCAATCAACCGTGTCATCAGCCCACTTGTATCATCCAGTTGTTATCAATACGCATGAGAATCTACTGCTGGTATTCTAAGGAGAGAGTAGTTTACTTACAGGTATTAGCTTAGAAACTCCTAGAAGTTCAGAAAACAGTATAGAATTGTTTTTAACAAAACAAATCAACAAACAACAAAACAAAAGGCAGCCAAGTAGGCCAGAGTCAGGAGAGAGGCCCAATGGAAGACTGCTGTGGGAATTCAAGTGCCGCAGCTTCCCACCACCCTGACCTAGGTCAGAAGGGAATGGACACCAGAATGTTCTCCACAGCCAACCTAGAGGTATGGACGCCTCCTCCCCTGTGCTGCGTGTCTCATGATGCACGCTTCTGCCTTCAGTCTCTTTAGGGACCCCTATGTAGAAAAAACATGCATTTTATTCACTTTCTCTTCATTCAGTTGGTAATTCCTTCTCCAGAGTTATGGCTGGGCATGGTAGCACAGCACTCAGGAGGCTGAGGTATGAGAATTGCTTTGAGTTCAAAGGCAGCCTGAGAGTACATAGTGAATTCTAGATCATTCTGGACTACAGAGAGACAACTACCTTGAAAAACAAAACAGAACAAAACAAAGTATGAAAATGGCTAAGCTTATGACCAGAGCTGAATGGCAGCCTGAATCAGATTCATGATGCAGGAAAGAAAATACTGCATGCCTGTTGCTACCTCCTTGTTCATATGTGATGATGTGAGCCAGCTTCCAGCTCTTGACATGCTTTTCCTGCCACAGTGAAGCTTCCCCTCAAAACTACAAACTAAAATAAGTGCTTTCCTTCATTAAGCTGCTTCTGCTTGGGTGTTTTGTCCCATGTTATAATTATCTTTCCATTGCTTGAAGAAAAACCCCCACCAAAAGAACTGATATGAGAAAGGTTTTATTTTGGCTTACAGTCTTCAGGGGAAGCTTCATGATGGCAGGAAAAGTTGGTAGAGCAGAGGCTGGACATCACACACCCCACTAGCAGGTAGAACACAGCAGAAAGAGAGCGAGCCAATCTCTGGCAAGGGAGCTCTGGGGACAACACCCCTAAGTCTGTCTCTAACAGCACACCTCCAGTAATACTCTACTTCCTAAACTGCCACCAGCTGGGGCAGTAAGCACTCAAAATGCATGAAGTTTATGAAGAACATATGATTCAGACCTCCACATCCCAATAACTAGAAGACAATTCCTACACACTCTAACTAGATGGATGCATAAGAAAACATTTTCTCCACTCAGCAAAAAGAAAATACTGAGTCCAATGGGTCAGTTCATTCCAGCTCTAGGTGATGTGTTTCCTGCCTAGGACTCCAGTCACCTGAGGACTAAGGAATCATGGGGGTAAAAAGGAGATGAGAACTGAAAATAGACATTCTCTTACTGCCATCTGAGAAAGGAAGAAAATGTAGGAAGCTCCTATCATCACTTTCAGGACAGTGCCCAGAGAGCACAGTGACAGGAGGGTGAGGCTTGGTAGAAGTAGCAGCAATGCCAGGCAGATGTTGGGTGTTGAGTGGGCATCTTTCTGCCTAGAGAGTCCTGGAGCAGAGGCAAGAGGAAAGGACAACTGGACAAGTGACACAGGATTCCGCAAGAGCTGCTCGTGGCTTCTAGAGCTATCAGAGGAAGACTTTTTCGCAGAGGTCTAGATTTTTCCATTGTAAATGGAATAAGAGCCAGCAAAACACAGTTTAAAAGTCATCAACCAGAGGCTGGGGATGTGGCTCAGTGGATATATTGCCTGCTTAGCATGCACAAGGCCAAGGCCCTGAATTCAGTCCCCAGAACTGCATAAATGGCATGACAGTGCACGCCTGTAATCCCAGTACTTTGGATGTGGAGGTAGGAGGATCAGAAGTTCAAAATTATCCTCAGCTATATAGCTTCAGGCCAGGCTGAGCTACATAAAACTCTGTCTCAAAAATGTAATCAAATACCACATGTTCTCTCTCATGTACAGATTCTAGCTTTTCATTTATATAAACATACTGAAATTATATATTTAACATATAATTACACATATTAATTTATATATTTAAATTAAATTTATATATTTCATTTACCATATAATTATATGTATTCAAATTGTATTTATCTATAAAGTTTAGGTATAGGCCCTGAAACTAGCAAGGGGCCATAAGAGGGGACATCCAAGTTTAGTGAAGGGGAAGGGTAATGGGACACATGTGACATGAAAATGCAAAGTGACCTACAGGGGCTGAAGAGCCCAAGGGGGTCAAGGGAATAGGGGGAAAGTACAGAGGAAGAGCAACAAAAACAATGTTTGAAAATGCCATAATGAGGGATGGAGAGATGGCTTAGTGGTTAAGGCACTTGCCTAGAAGGCCAAAGGACCCAGGTTCAATTCCACAAGGCCCAAGTAAGCCAGATGCACAAGGGGGTGCATGCATCTGGAGTTCATTTGCAGTGGCTAGAATCCCTGGTACAAACATTCTCTCTCTCTCTCTTCCCTCTCCCACTCTCTGTTTCTTTCAAATAAATTTAAAACTTTTTAAAAAGAAAATGCCACAATGAAGCCTAACATTTTCTATGCTCATTAATAATGAAAAAATCAATTAATAAAAAATTTTAAGGTTTTAATAAATTGTCATGACTGTCCAAAATAAATATCCAATTGAGATTATTTAATGCACAAAATGTTTATAGATAAACCCAGTAAAGAATACTATGCCCTCTTGGCTCTGGTTCTGCCCCCTTGTGTACCCACCTGAGACTAAATTGGTATGTCTGCCCTATGGCCATGTCTGCCCTATGCAAGGCAGACTAGGCCTTCGGGTGTTCAGCAAGCAGTGCCATAGTCTCACCCATTGCCCTGCCCAGACGCACATTCTGACTGGCCACATGCACTGCCCAAAGCATAGCAGACTAGGCTGCACAGGACCTAGACGGCAATAATATGAGGTAGACCCAAGATCCATCAGAATGACAAGAGAAAGCTGAGGGCTAGTATGAGACAAGTCATCTCTCTCACACCCTCCGAAGCCCAAGAAACATGACAGAGGAAATGGAGGATTAAGCATGAGTGCTTCTCTCACCGCTAGTCTGAGAACCTCCTCCAAAGACATGGTGGTAGACATTGAGGAGACTAAAATCTCATCTAAGCAGAAAATCAGAGGCTGCCGAGAGCTCAACACTAAAGGAGACTGATAAAAAGGTCTCCAAGGCTTGGGGAACATTGCAGAAGAGGAGGGGGAAAAGGATGTAGGAGCCACGGGGTGGGAAGGTATTCTGTGAGGCATTGTTCCCCCACAGGAAATGACTGGTATAGTCATGACCCACAGTGTCTGATGATACCACCACTGAGGAGGAGCCTCAGAGGGAAGAGGGGACATAAGTGGGTAACCTTATAGGAATATGACTATTTGAAATCTAGTCATATAGTGAAGTTCCAAATAATTTTTTAAATGTTTATAGAAGAAACGTGAGTAAGAGTATCTTGGCTCTGAGGAATAGGAATTTGGCACAGTGGTAGAGCACTTGCCTAGCATGCTCAAGACCCTGAGTGGGATTCCCAGAGTCACAAAGAAAAAAGGCTGAGATGAGGACGGAAATAAAAGGCTTATCATGGCTATGTCCGTCAAGGAAAGATCTTTATGGGGTCTATCAGCCTCTACTGTGTTCTCAGAAAACACAAGAACTTCCAAGGAAGGCCCAGAGTTTTCGGGTGACTTGTTCCAGGTCTCCCAGACAGGGAATGCAGTTCAGGTCATCACAACAAAGTATTCTGGAATCACTTCTAGGAAACAGGGCTTCCATTGGCTTCCCTCACAAAGAAAAGCACTACTGTCTAATTACAGTGAAGTCATTTGATTTCCTCGTGCCTCCAGTAGGCAAACCTCCCTGTCTTGTCATCTGTTTCTCAGCTGTGGAGTAATAACAAAGGAATCTGGTTACAAGCATGTCTAAAGTGCTGTGTGGTAGGAGAGACATTGAACTGGAAATCAGGAGACTTGAATTCTAGCTTGGCCAGTGACTGCTTTGGCAATGACTGTTGGGTTTTAAGCAAGCCATTTTATCCCTGGGGGCCTCCCTCACTTCATCTGCAAATTATAGGGTTGGCTTGAATCTGTGGTTGTCCAGTTGCTGCTTGGAAAGCTAAGAATAATAGAAGATCATTCCTGGGGAGTAGATAAAGGGAAAATTCTCCCACTCCAGCTTGGCTTTATATATTGGGGCTCTAAAGCTTTCAAAACTCCAAATCACCCAGAGAATTACCCAGGTCCTGATAATCTGTGATTCCAAGGCATTTAGTCGATGGCTATAAAGATAGCTCATGCCCGCATGCCTCAAATGAGTAAAATTTTGGATGAACTAAAAATAAAGAATGCTGGTTTGATTTCCGGATATTTTTTTCAGAACAGCATAGAGAGAATGGACTGAGAAAAATATTTTGTAAGGAATTATGTGGCTTTCCAGCCAAGATTTATTACATAAGCACAGTTTGTCCTCAGCAGTCCCCAGCCCCAGTCCTAGCGTGGAGCTCAAGTGTGGACATCTGTCATAAGGACATGTGTGGAAAGATCTTAGAGGCCCACTCCTACAGAAGGCTATCAGGCCTTCCAAGGAATCACTGGGAAAGATAAATGTTCAAAGTTCTTTTTTTCCTTCTCTAGAATTTTAGCCATATTACAAATCTAGTTACCCACATTATAAATGCATATTACTATGACAACAAGGGCAATTAAATTATAAATAAGCACCTAGAAGAATTCCACACAAGTGAACATGCCCAACTTGGCTCAGAACAGCTGTTAAATGGTTAGTTAGTACAATAGCTATAAGGAGACAAGAGATCCTCAAGTTGTACTGCTTGATAACAAGGAAAAGTGATTCCAAACACTCCGACTTTTTTTTTTAAGCTCATGCACTGAGAACAGTGATACATGGGAACCAAGGTCATCTTTAGGGATGATATATGAGACGCCAGATCATTGGGATGTTTGGGTATGTGAGCATCCCGGAAGGTCCCACTAGTACTGTCTTCAAGGGAATGAAGATATTCTGAGAATGAGATCCTTTATCACCCTTTCTACCTGCAGGCTGGCTTTGAACTCACAGCTATCCTCCTACTTCAGCCTCCTGAGTGCAGGGACTAAAGATGCGTACCTCCACACCCAGCTCATCACCACTATTTCTTATGTTCCAATAAAAAATAAAGGAAATGGGTTTACGTGTGCCCATTTCAAAGCAAATGGTGAGAGAAGAATTTTTTTGTTTTGTTTTGGTTTTCATTTTGCAAGATAGGGTCTCTTTCTAGCCCAGGCTGACCTGGAATTTACTATGTAGTCTCAGGGTGGCCTTGAACTCACAGCAATCCTCCCACCTCTGCCTCCTGAGTGCTGGGATTAAAGGCATTTGCCACCATGACTGGCCTAAGAAAATCTTTATTGTCTTGACAACTGTAGGTAAAAGATGTATCAAAATATGAACTGGTAGAATTAATAGCATCACAAGGTTGTATGCTTTTTTTCCCTTTTCTTTATTTCTTTTTATTTTCTTTTCCTTCCTTCTTTCATGTGTGTGTGTGGTGTGTGTGTGTGATGTGATAGGATGTGTGGTGTATGTGCATCTATGTGCCCTTGCACAGTGGCCAGAGTTGAATGTTGGGCATCTGCTCCATTGCTCTTCTACCCTTCTTATTTGAGCTAGACTCTTACTGATATTGGACCTTGCTATTTTTCGGAGCCTGGGCAGTTTCCTACTCTCTACTCCCCTTTATGGTACAGGTACACATGACCCCATCCCACTATTAACTTGGGATATTTTTGTTTTGTTTTATGAGGTAGGGTCTTGCTCTAGCCCAGGCTGACCTGGAATTGACTATGTAGTCTCAGAGCAGCCTCGAACTCACAGTAATCGTCCTACCTTTGCCTCCCAAGTACTGGGATTAAAGGCATGTTCCACCGCGCCCAGCCCTATAGATATCTAAGATTCAAACTAGGCCAGTTTCAGAACCCTCCAGGCTCTCATGCTTATGCAAGAAGTGCAGTAACTGCTGAGCAATCTCTCCACCCCAATATTGTATGCTTTTTAAAGACATTTTCCTAAGTGTGGTGCAAAGAGGTAGAGTATCAGCCAGGTGTGGTGGCTCAAAGCTAGACTGTTAGCACTTGAAGAGTAGGCAGGAGGATTACCATGAGTCTGAGGGCAGCTAGGGCTACATAGCAAGACTTATCTCAAAAACAAAACCAAACAGAGCAAAACAAAATGCAATGAGTCGTGATTGCAGACAAACAGTGAGAAGTGAATGACGAGGGCAGAATAAGGTCTGCCCTCCTGTACAGCTATGGGATTCAAGGAATTTAGCCAGCAGGGATAGCTTTGGGAGATGGTGGTCTTGACACAGGCCTTCACAGAGATGAGGGAGGAAGGTCATCTGGAAAACAGCTGGCTGCCAAGACTATCTAAGGGCTCCGCCACTGAGCTATGCCCTCAGTGTCAGTTGTAAGGGGTCTATAGCAATGTGTTTGAAGGCTAGAGAATGCAAGTGAGTGTAAGAGAATTACTGAGAAGTAAATGCACCAAATCTGTCATCTTACCCATAATCTACTAGATCAAACCATGCATACAAATGAGTCCATGTTCCTTGGCATCTGATTTTCTTTTCTTTGTATTTGCTATGGATTTGCATGTATAGAGGTGCGTGCGTGTGTGTGTGTGTGTGTGTGTGTGTTTATAGGCACATGTGTATGCAGGCCACATATGTGTGTATGAATGCATGTGGAGGACATAGGTTAATGTCAGACATCTTCCTTGATTGCTTTCTACCTTCTTTCCCAAGGCAGGGCCTCTTACTTGAACCCTGAGGCTCACTAGTTCAGCTCGCCCAGCTCCCAGCTTTGGGGACTCCCTTGTCTCCCAAGGGCAATGATTACAGGCAGGTCATCATGCCCACCCAGCATTTACATGGGTGCTGGTGATCCAGACTCTAGTCCTCATGTGTGCACAGCACACACTGAGCCATCTCCCCAGATCCACATATGACTTTCTGCTTGGCATTTTAATGTTCTCTTCCAACAAGTTCTAATTTTACTTTGAACAAAGTGAGAGCTATGTTGCTAGGATGCTACCCTCCTCATTCCCTATCCCTATCCTCCTTATCACCAAAAACTTTCCTGCCAGGGCTAAGGGCTCATGAATGGTGGCACTGGACACTGTTGTAGGACAGTTGAGACTCCCCCATTTTTCCTTTTCCATCCATGGATCACAGATTAATCTTAGTTTGATCTTGCCAAGACTTCTTTAAGCCTCACATTTCTACCTGCAAATGAAGGAGGGTGTCTTAGATAAGCTAGTCTCAAAATCCCCACCAACTCTAGATTCTCTGGAGGATCCCCTCAGATAAAGCATCCAGAATTGCATGGCAAGCAGTGGCTTTTGTTTCTATCCCCCCACCCCCTTCTCTCTCCTGGAGCTGCTGAGTCATTCTCTAGAAATCTGAAGGAGAATGAAAAGGGTTCCCGTGGGTTTAGTTTCAGTTGCTCTCTGTGTCGTTTTCTTTATGCATTTACCAAGGGATCAGTCTCTGTAACTATCCCCTAGGCATAAGTGTCCTTTTAGTTCTCAAAAGCTAGGCAACCCACATGAAGTATTCTAATTAAAAATGTGCATTTGGAAAAAAAGTGAAGTCACAACCTCATACAGTGGAAGAAAGGATTTCTGTTCAACTCTCCACAGCCATGAGAATGAATCTCCTATTAGAAAGACATTTTCTATTCTACCAACCTTCCTCCCAACTTCAAAATCAACCCTGAGCACTGGAGTTTCAGCTGATTGTCCCTAAGGCCACACGCACTGTTAGATCCTTGAAAGATTCAAAGCAGTAAACAGGCCCTGAGGACCTAGTGCACATCTGGTCTAATACTCCAAGTCATAGCAGATCCAAATGTACCATGGGGCAGTCTATGACCAAGACAGGTATGGTTTAGATCCAGGTTCTAGAATGTACAAACTCCATGATCTCTTTAAACTTCAGTAACTTTATTTAACAAACAGGTGCAGTTGCTGGGTATGTTTATGATGAGTTAATGAAGTGAAACATGTAAGACATTTGAACTATGTCTGGCCCCAGCAGGCCCCGGATAAATAATAATAAATGATAGCTGCTATAGTGATCAAAAAAGGGGAAATGATAGATGAATTTAGTCAATGGGCATTAATCAAAAGTCTTTCATGTTCCAGACAACGTATTAGGACACTGGGTATGCACGGGTAAGCAAAGCAGGCATGAGAGCTGTTCTCACGGAACTTGCAGTCTCATGGGAGATACAGTCTGGGTAAAATAAACAAATCTATAAATACACAATGACAAGTTGTGGTAGGTGCTATGAAGGAAGTGGACTGGTCTGTGCCTGGGAAGTTAATGTGGGCACAACCATGTGGGCTCGTAGAACAGGAAATACTCTTGTGAGGGAGGTATTCAGGAGAAAGGAACTCAGGAGAAAGAAACACATTGATCACAGGAAACTTGTTTTTGTTCCATTACTGACTTACAATAGTTTAAAGTTTAAGCATTTATCAAAAATTATGTGGCTCAAGACTTTTATTTTCCAGGAGAGTAAACTGAGACATGGAGAAATGAGTTACCTCCAGTCATAAACTAGTTATGGAGAAAGAAGGTTTCAGGATTCTGTGTTTTTAATTTTTTTTCTTTTACCACAAGTTATTTCATCTTACATAGGTTAAAACATTTAAGATTAAAAAAAAAATACTTTAGCCAGGTGTAGTGGTTCATGCCTTTAATCCTAGAACTCGGGAGGCAAGAGGATCACTGAGAGTTCGAGGCCACCCTAAGACTACATAGTGAATTCCAGCTCAGCCTGAACTAGAGTGAAACCGTACCTTGAAAAAAAAATTATTTATTTGTTTATGAGAGAGAAGCAGAGGCAGAGAGAGAGAGAGAGAGAGAGAGAGCGAGAGAGAGAGAGAGAGGGAGAATATGGGCACACCAAGGCCTCTAGTCATTGCAAATGAACACCGGACATATGCACCACCTTGTGAATTTGGCTTTACATGGGTATTGGGGAATTGAACCTGGGTCCTTTGGCTTTTCAGGCAAGTGCCTTAACTGCTAAACCATCTCTCTACCCCAAGGATTTTTTTAAAACAGTATTAAAACATAATATCATGTGTTTTCTTCTTCCATCATTAATAAAGGTCCCTTCTTGAAATTCCTAGGAAAAGGAAGTTTGGGACAAAGACCCTATGAGAGTTCTTCCAGTCTTAAGCTATTTCAACTTGAGCAAGCTCCCACTTTCTCCATCAATACTTTGGCATTTGAGTTCCCCTCCTATGCAGGCGGCTTATGCTGGAATCATGTGCTTACACAATAGTAGGGGTCTAGAGCTCAGGGCCGGCTGTGCAGGTGAACACCCTGAACTGCACCACACCCCACGCTGCACCGGGCACAGACCATTATGCCAGCTGCTCACCAGGGACTTGCTACTGTCACTGACGTGACACTTGAGCTTGACAGAGAAGGCAGTGAGGTCTTGAGCAGGTCGAAGGAGGTGGGTGTCCCATGTGGGAACAGCATGGCTTGACTGACGTAGCTTTGAATTCCCATTCTGCCACTTAGTAGAACTGTCACCAAGTTACTTAATCTCTGAGACCATGGTTTCTAGAATTTTTTTTAAATTTATTTATTTGAGAGCGACAGACACAGAGAGAAAGACAGATAGAGGGAGAGAGAGAGAATGGGCGCGCCAGGGCTTCCAGCCTCTGCAAACGAACTCCAGATGCGTGCGCCCCCTTGTGCATCTGGCTAACGTGGGACCTGGGGAACCGAGCCTCGAACCGGGGTCCTTAGCCTTCACAGGCAAGCGCTTAACCGCTAAGCCATCTCTCCAGCCCTAGAAATTTTTTAAAAAGTGAATCTAATGTCCAGGACTGTACCTAAGATGACACACAGCATTTGACACTCAATTAATGTGTCTTCTCTTTCTCGTTTGGTAAACTTATGCATAAAACAGATGTAACAGGCCCTGTTCTAGGGACTTCACCAATATCCTCTTCTGTCTTCCTTCTGAGGAAGACTGTGCCAGTAGGGGAGGGGTTTTACAGAGCGATGGGCCGTATCAGAAGGCCTTTGGGAAGAGCAATCCTTTATCTTGGATGAAAATCATGTACCTTGTCTCTCCCAAGCAGGAAACTACAAGCTTTTCTAGCCTCCTAGTTAGTGACCATGATCCTTAGTGCAATAATGAATATTGGTAAGGTCCTGGTACTGACTGGCCGACCACTTGCTGCTCAGCATCATCCCTTGCTGTACTGCCTTGATGAATTTCCTTTGCAGCCCCAGCTGTACACTTTGGTTGCTTGGATCCCTCTTTGCCTACCCTACCCTCCTCCTTGAGTTTGCCTGGCAACAGCCTCCTGTGGCTCCTCACTCTTTATTTCTTTGTGGCCAATTAGTTCTTTCCTGGCCTTTTGGCTAGTATAAACAGCTCTCTCCTGTGGGGACCATTGCCCTATCCACAGCCAGAGTTGTGAAGAGCTGGAAGGGCACTAACCATATCTTGTTCAATGTCATACCTTCAGCTTTGTATCATCCAGAACAATGGTTCATAGTAAGGAAGAAAGAGTGGAAGAGAAGAAAAAGGAAGGAAGGAAAGAGAAAAGGAAAGGCAAGGAGGAAGAATTGGAGGGAAAAGGGAAGAGGAAGGAGGAAGAGAGAAAGGAAAGAGTCAAGGAAGAGGACATCATGGATTCACCAGCCCTTGGCAGTATTCCAGCTACAGTGCTCAGTGCTGTCTCTGTTACCAGCTCTCGCTGCCCCCCACCAGGTAGGAAGTGGAGACATGGAACACATGGTACACGCAAAATGATTGTCATGGCATGGCAAAAAATGGCCATTTTTGAGATGTGATGTAAGACAAATAAATGTTCTCCTCTAACATGAAATTCTTTGTCCTCTTTGAGTCAATTAAAAGTAAATAAGAGGAGCTGGAGAGATTTCTCAGTAGTTAAGGCACTGGCCTGCAAAACCTAACGACCTGGGTTTGATTCCCTAGTACCCATGTAAAGCCAAATGTACAGAGTGGCACATGTGTCTGGGTAGTTCATTTGTAGCAGTTGGGGGTCCTGGCACACCCATTCTCTCTCTCTTTCTCTCCCTCCCTCTCTCTCTCTCTGTGTGCTTGCAAATAAATAAATAAAACATTTTCAAAAAATGTAAACAGAAAGGGTTCAGTGGAAGTGGGAGGAGGATAAGAAAGAACAATGGGGGAGTCTATATGATCAAAATACTAGATACATAAAATTGTCAAAGAATCAATGAACACATATGTAAATATAAATAAATAATAGTAAATAGGATCAAGTCCAGGGCTAAATGCAGGCTGTTGAGTTTGGAAGTTCATGACCAAGGGCTGGTGTCACCAGCCCACAGCATCTCATCCTCTACACTTTAGAAAGAGGCAGAGGCAGTAGTAGGAACAGGAAGGACAGCTGATGGTCTTTGAGGGATAACTGGACAAGGTAGGGCTTTCTGGAAGCAGACAACCTGAGGCCCGGCCTCCATGTGCTGCCACTGAAGCTTTTATTGTGGCTTCATGTGCAATGTCCTTCACAAGCTCAAGTGTTGAACACTTGATCCTTGACTGCTGGTGATGCCTGGGAAGGTTATGGGACTGTTAGGAGCTACAGCTCTGCTAGAGGTCACTAGGCGCAGGCTTTGATGTTTTATAGCCTGTCCCCACTTCCTTTTGCCCCTCTGCTTCCTGGTTCTAGATGCAAGGTGATCACCCAGCTTCCCATTCCTGCCGCTGCACCTCCCCCCCCCCCCATGATGGAACTATAACCTAGAACTGTAAATCAGAAGAAAGCTTTTCCTTCCATACTTGCTTCTTGTTGGGTATTTTGTCACAGTGTGAGTAAAGTAATGAACAGGTCTCCACTCTCCATTCTGGAGGCGGACTGGCTGGCATTAACTTTCCTTTCATTGCAGCTGGGACGTGAGGTAGGCTTATGAGTGGATTGAAGGCAGAGTGCCTGTAATGGATTGGTCACTTCATTTATTCATTCATTCATCCACCCACTCACTCTACAAATGTTCTTACTTTAACAAAAAATACTCCACACATCATTTTTACTTCATTCTAACAACAAAAATATAAAATTCAGTGCTTTCCTTCATGCATTTATAAATTATTGATTCAATGTTGAATATACTTTAGACAGTTCTAGGCTCAGGGAATATGGTAATGATAAAAGGCTCTATTGTCAGAGAATTCTTTTCAAATAATGGGTCCCATTATGACATTGTTATATGTCTGTCACTGTACTTTTGCCCCACAAAATCCATTGAGACAAGAGAGAGGCCTGGATGACAAGGAGCTCAAAGTCCTTCCCCATTTCTCTGTATCAAGTCCTCCCTATAAACTAAAATCTTGGATACATTTGAGTTTATAGTTCTCTAGGACACTAATTCATATTTCAATGAATTCTTCTTTCCATAAATATAAGTAAACCTACACTATCTTGCATATATGTTCAGGCAATTTATAGACACACTGAAGCCCATTCATGAACATGTGGATGAGAGTATTGTTCTAATATCTTCCTGTGCAAAATTAATTTCTTCACTAAATTTCAAGAGGAGACAGCATACTCCAGCTGCTCCAACAAATTTCTTTAAAGCTTGTATTTCCCAGCATTCATCAAAGGCTTCAAAGCAGTACAAGGGACTGACCAGGGCGGAAGTAACGAGGGAGGAGGAATGTTGAGGACCCGCCAGTGTGGCGCATCTCTTTCTCCATCCACCCCCACTCAGCTCTGCCTTGACAAGAGGGCATAAGAAGTCCCATGCTTGCCTTTAATCCCAGCACTCGGGAGGCAGAGGTAAGAGGATTGCCATGAGTTCAAGGCCACCCTGAGACTACATAGTGAATTTCAGATCAGCCTGGGCTAGAGAGAGACCCTACCTCAAAAAACAAACAAACAAAACCAGAAGTCCCATGTTTGCAGCTCCTCTGTCTAGTAGAGAGTCAGGCTGGTGCTGATCCACCTCTGACTGTCATGGCTCAGCTCCTAGTGACGGGGTCCAGTGTCAAGGCTCCTGTTTTTCTCCCTGCTGCTGGACTAACTTCATCATGCTGTGTGTCTTCCCACCCAGTCCTGTTCTTGCATCATCACAGCGCTCCCCACAGAAGACCAGCCTGTAACCTGTAAGCCTCCCTGTAACCTGGCTCAAGCATCCTCTTGTGAGCTTGATCTCTCACTGGAAGATCATCAGAAGTTCCTCCACCCTGTGTATAATAATTGTCAGTGTGTCAGGGTTCCTGAGGTTGCATGTCAGATCCTACAACATGTCCCTTATCCATACTTTGTGGTTAGAAAAGTCCTCCTCTGTCACACCATCCCTGTCCCATCTTGCCTCCTCTCATCCCATAGAGGGCCTTTGAGGGTCAGCAGAGACGCAGAGCAGGAACAGGGATGGGGTTGGGGAGTGAGGGGACTTCTCACCGATCCTCACACTTGCTCCAAGGCCACCCTCTGGCCTCACCAGCATCCTCATTGTGATGGGGAGACTTATAAATATACTTGTCATTTAAATACTCTATACTAGGATTTTCCAACATTTTTATTTTTAAGTTTTAAAAGATAGCATATGATTACATATAGGAAATCCTACTGCTTAGGGTGTAAATTCATGGAAAAGAGGAAGGTATTTTGTATCAAATGCATCCAGTTTTATGGCCAGTGACTAATCCTTTCATGAAGAACAACAATTTTAACATTGACATGAATAGTCACACCTCATTCCATCATAATTGAGTATTTTCTGTTCTAATAATTCAGGCCTAATACCTCATCCAGGGAGCAGAGGTGTTGGCATCCTATTCATTTTCTCTGCATAGGCCAATTTGTTTCTTCATACACTGTTGGGGCCAATCACCATGTTGCTGGACATTAGTAATTCATGACAGATGTAGACTACTTCTACAAGGCCATTGCCAATAAAGACCTCGGCACAAAGGATATATTGCAAGTTGATGACAACTCAGTGATCCAGTGACTCAATTATAAAGCTTTTGAACTGTAAGGTCCTCTATTCAGAGATGTTCAAGGTCATTGTCTTGGGAAATGAAAGGTACGATAAAAGAAACATTTTTGCACCATGGGTCATATCTCTTGGGTCCTCATCCCAGCTCTGGCGTCTGATTTTTCTAAGCTACGCGACATACTGACCTTGTGTCTCCTCATCTATACAAAGAGAAGACTGGATGTATGCTACATCAGTAAATACAATTTCAGCTTGAAAATTCCACGGTGCCTGTTGATGTGACTATTGGGGCCTTTTCCTGTCTTTGTTTCTAGAAGGTTTTGACAATGGCAGTGGGAGTCCAGGTTCATATCCAGGTTGCCACACCGCTGTGTCAAGATAGTTGAGGCATGTGGAAAGATTGTCAGGCTTTGTTCTGTACTTTAGGGCCTCTCCCTTCCTCCCCCAGGGCATCTCTCCGCACAGAATCTACATGCCAGCTTCCCCCCTACGGGGCTGCAAACTCTTGCCTCCCTAGAGAAGACCTCTTCAGCAGCCCACTGGCACCATCTCCTTCCTGCCAAGGCTTCTGACTCACTGCTGCAGTGTAACATGTGGCACTGCAGTTAAGAATATATCTGCAAATTGCCTCTCCCTGCTCTGCCCCTTCAAGTACCAGATCTGAGATGATAACTGGAATGGAAATGTTTCAGTTGGAAAGCATTTAACTATACTTGGAAAAACTTTTTAAAAGAAATATGTGCATGTATGTGTATATCTATGTGTGCATATATCTGTGTGTATGTATACATCTATGTATGTATATGTATATTTATGTGTTGTGTGCATATCTGTGTGTGTGTGTGTCTATGTGTGTGTATGGGTACACAAGGGTCTCTTGCCACTGCAAAGGAATGCCTATCTGTCTTTACAAGAATAGCTGGAGACTTGCACCTGGCAGGCTTTACAAACAAGCACCTCGAACCACTGAGTGATCTTATTGGCCCTGGAACTTTTAATTTTTCACTTGCACATGCATATATGCATAGATGCATATGTATTTATGGAATTATATGTATTCCATGATAAGCACTTTTGACTTTTGTAGTATTATCCCAATGTTATCACTGTAATTGCTTCATTCACATCTGAGTCTCTAAACAGCATTAAGATTTTGAACTTTTACTATAAAGAATAAATTAAGCTGGGTGTGGTGGCATGTGCTTTTAATCCCAGCACTTGGGAGACAGAGGTAGGAGGATTGCTATGAGTTTGAGGCCACCCTGAGACTACATAGTGAATAGTCAATTTCAGGTCAGCCTGGGCTAGAGTGAGACCCTGCCTCAAAAAACAAAAAAAAAAAAAAAAAAAAAAAAAAAAAAAAAAAAAAAAGAAAGAAAGAAAAAAGAGAACAAATTATAAAGAACTTTTCTAACACTTTTTTCTAGTTATATTTTGAAAAAGAACAATGTAGTTTGGTAAGACTGGGTGGGTAAATAAATGGGCTTCATCTCAGCAGCCAGTGCCAGTTTCTCTTGGCTTTGTTGAGAAGGTCATGAGATGGTGGTTTGGCAGAATGAAGAGTTTAATGAGGCAGTGTGAGTGTTCTGGATAAGGCAGGAACTATACAGCTGTGTACTACTTACATACTTGTGGTGGTTTGCATGGGAATGTGTGCCTCAGGTATTTTTGATTAAAGTTAAGCTTCCTACTTTGGTCTCCAGCAGCTTGCTGGAGGAGTTGTGTTCTTGGGGGTGGGCTTTTGTGTGTTATAGCCAGCTTCCCCTTGCCAGTGTTTGGCACACTCTACTGCTGCTATTGTCCACCTGATATAAGCCAGGAGGTGATGTCCACCCTCTGCTCATGCCATTGTTTCCCCTGACATTGTGGAGCTTTCCCCTTGAGCCTGTTAGCCAAAATAAGCCTCTTTTCCCCCACAAGCTGCTCTTGGTCAGTGCTTTATACCAGCAATGCAAAGGTGCCCACCTCATTCTCCTACTTGAGCCCAGAGAACAAAACATCATGCTCAACCAGCGTGATTGTCCATGATAGACTGTGGTCTCACAATATCCAACCATTTTAGTGATAAATACAAGATTTAAAAATACATTGCTTTAGCTTTAATTCTGGGGCCTTGTTTCCACATCTACGTATGTGGTGACTTAATTAAAAACAAGTCACTTGCCAGGCGGTGGTGGTGCATGCCTTTAATCCCAGCACTCGGAAGGCAGAGGTAGGAGGATCGCTGTAAGTTCGAGGTCACCCTGAGACTCCATAGTGAATTCCAGGTCAGCCTGGGCTAGAGTGAGATCCTACCTTGAAAAACAAAAACAAATAAAACAGTCACTTTAGTGAGGAATGAAAAATTTAATTGGGACTTCTAAAACTGGTAAGGTTAACAGAGCAAGAAATGGAGACCTCAGGCTGGGCGTCATGGTGTACACCTTCAATCCCAGTACTTGGGAGGCAGAGTTAGGAGGAACACCATGAGTTCGAGGCCACCCTGAGACTACATAGTGAATTCCAAGTCAGCCCGGGCTAGAGCAAGACACTACCTCAAAAAAATAAAAAATAAAATAAAATAAAGAAAGAAAAGAAATGGAGACCCCATATGATTTTCTACATGGTTATAATGCAGCTAACTGCATTTCAGAGCTACAGACAACCCCTATGCTAACCTCTAAACTAACCCTGTAGACTAACCCCATATACTCACCTCCTATACTTCCATACCAAGCCCAAATACTAACCTCCTAAACTACCCTTCTATACGAAAGCTGTATACTAACCTATACTACCATCCGAAACCACCTTTCTCTACTATTCTTCTATACTAACCCTGTATACCAACTCCGTATACTAACCTCCTATAGTACTCTTCTATACCAAACCCGTATACTAACTCTGTCTACCAACCCCCATATTACCCTTCTATACTAACCCCATATACTACCCTCCTAGACTGCACTTCTATACTAACCCTGTATACTACCCTCCCAGATTATCCTTGTATACTAACCCTGTATAGTAAGCCTCTATATTATGCTCCTATACTAACCCTCTCACAGTCCTGCACATCAGCTTTGTAGGTGGCTGTGGTGGCTTGATTCAGGTGTCCCCCATAAACTTAGGTGTTGTGAATGCTAGCTTCCCAGCTGATGGAGATTTGGGAATTAATGCCTCCTGGAGGGAGTGTATTGTTGGGGGCGGGCTTATGGGCTTTATAGCCAGTTTCCCTATGCCAGTGTTTGGCACACCCTCCTGTTGCTGTGGTCCACCTTCTGTTGGCCAGGGGGTAATGTCCACCCTCGGCTCATGCCATCGTTTTCCCCTGCCATCGTGGAGCTTCCCCTCAAGCCTGTAAGCCAAAATAAATCTCTTTTTCCCAGAAGCTGCTCTTGGTTGGGTGATTTCTACCAGCAATGTGAACCCAGACTGCAACAATGGCAAAGCGACTACCTGCTAAGTGCCTGTCAGCATGTATGGTGTAGGGCAGACATGACTGACTAGTCTGACCTATCCATACCTGAGGTGAGTGCGTATCCTGGGCAGAGGGCATGTTTTCTTGGAATACTACATGGACCGTTACATAGCCTTTAAGCTAAGTGCTCTTCGTGGGGCAGTGGCTGAGGTGGTCAAGTGTGAAATCGCATCATCCCTCAAAGGGACTTTGTAAAGGGCAGGTGCTTCTTGTACCTATCTCTCTACAGCTTATGTCTGGTCATGTGACTTTTTAAAAATCAGGAGTTATTCTCTCATGGCAACTGTCCTTCTTTTGTTCTCCTATTTCATAATTTCTTTTCCTGGAGTATATCCTTGGCATAGTTTGAAAGTGTCTTCATAAAATGTATCTATCTCATTGAATCCCTGAATTCATATGCTGGTCAAATTTGAAGATGTGCTCTTCAAGAGTGGTCATGAGGGTGGGATCCCCTTGATGGCAGTGGTGAGACAGGTGGCCCCAGCCAGCATGCTTGCTCTGCTTTACCATGGGATACACTCCGCTATGTCACAATCCAGCAAGAAGGGCCTCTGCAGATGCCAGGATCTTTTTTGAAATTTTTTAAAAAAATTTTTTATTTATTTGAGAGAGATAGACACAGAGAGAAAGAGGGAGAGAGAGAGAGAGAGAGGGAAAGAGAGAGAGAGATAATGAGCATGCTAGGGCCTCCATCCACTGCAAACCAACTCTAGATGTGTGTGCCCCCTTGTGTATCTGGCTACCGTGAGTCCTGGGGAATCAGTCCTTGAACTGGGGTCTTTAGGCTTCACAGGCAAGCGCTTAACTGCTAAGCCATTTCTCCAGCCCTTTAAAAAAATTTTTTTTGTTTGAGAGCGACAGAGAGAGAAAGAGGCAGAGAAAGAGAGAGATGCCAGTATCTTGCTAGACTCCAAAACTGTGAAAAATGCATTTCTTTCCTTTTGAATTTGCCAGGATGTGTATTTGTTACAGCAACAGCAGAAGGACCAAGGCAGTCTTTTGTGCACAGCACCACATCACATAAAAGCAGCAGCCAAAACTTCCTCTTTGGAGGAAAAAATTCACCTGCCCAAGAATACTTCTGCTTACTATTTTCTATACTTGCCAATGAACCCTGCTTTGGTTTAGGGACTATCAATCAGTTCAAGTTTGGATCAGTTAGTGTAGTCCTGTCTCCTGTGTGATCTGATTGATTAGTTATGAAACAGAAGTAACATCATCTGTTGACTGTAAAATGGAACACTACTCTGGGTGTCTTGGGGGTTGACCTGCATAGCTTCCACCTTCATCACCTCCACAAACCTGGAGGGCAAAGGAGTTGCAATTGCAAAGTAATAGGAAAAAAAAAATGTAGTTTGGAACATTTGCAAACACTCAGCTCAAGTCCTGCACATTTCAGTGACTGTGCAATGCACACATCCTTGGACAGACAGATGGATGCTGATCAGGACATGGCCTAGGGAAGTTGGGGCAAGGTATGATAGCATAGTGATGTTTCCAGCAGGATACATGACAGAAATGTGCTGGGATGTATTAGGTACAAGATCTCCCTGGTCAGTCCAAGGAAACCAGGAATAACAGTATAAATGGAAGCCACTCATTTGTTGGGATGAAAACTGCTATTTTGAGTTTGTCATAGTGACGACGGATGGTATCATTATGGATAAATTTGCTCTAAATAGAAATCTACAACTATCTCAATGAGTAGTAAGAAAAGGCTTAGTCACCATTGCCACCAAATGTTGTCACACACCTTAAGTGCTCCTGTGTATCCAGAAGAGTCCAAGCCACTCTCTTAAATGCACAGCCTCTGGTTAAATCTCATCATTCAGGCTTGTGGACTTAAAAACATAAGCACAGAGGAAGAAACATGACCTTAGCATAAGAGGAAGATGTACTTCCTCTACACTGAGCTTTTGTTAGTGGCTCAGGAAGATCTTCAAATGTGATGTGGCAAACACTGACATACCATGAAGGCAGCATTCAAAGCGGAGAGAGGAGGAAGTTGGGATTAGATTATTAATCACAATTGCTTCTCTCAGGATTATTGTGGTGTCATCACAGGGCAGGACTAGGTGCTCAAGACCTAGGTACTAAGGGCTCAGCTCAAGTACACAGTGGGAGAGAACATCTGAAGAATTGGGTACTGAGAAGGACAAGGCACAGCTGGGAATGGTGGTACACACCTTTAATTCCAGTACTCAGGAGGCAGAGGTAGGAGGATGAGTTCAAGGCCAGCCTGAGAGTACATAGTGTACATAGTGAATTCCAGGTCAGCTCAGCCTGGACTAGAGTGAGAGATCCTACCTTGAAAAAAAAAAAAAAGGAAGGAAGGACAAGGCAGAGGCAGGAAACAGTTCAATGAGGATGCTCTGACACTTTCTAACCCGAAACAATCCACTTTCCCATGCTACCAATGGATTCCTTGGGTGAGTGACAATCCCCTGTAGTAAACTTCCACTGTTCTTGACTCTTACAGGAGTCTACGCAGATGTTAGGGTGGTCACAGCACCTACTTTTACTGTGAGATGAAAAAAACCTCAGTGCCTAGCCTTTATTCCGACCAGAGACAGGACTTGTCGGCAGTGCCCCAGCCAATGCTTTTATTTGAGAGTTAGGTCAAGTACTACAAAGACAGCCCACACCCTCACATGCAGAAGCACAGTACAATAAGGACAGTAGCTGCCCGTTACCTGCCAAGTGTCCTCATGGATGCCTTACACCTCGACTAGTGCTATGCCCTATGTATACTGTGTTTATTTCGTGCATATCTACCTGTGATGATATATAATTTAGAAGTTAGGCACAGTGACAAAATTACCATGTCAACAATAGCAATAAAATAGAACAACTGGAGTAGTGTACTTTAATAAGAGTTATGTGGACGTCTCAAAATATCTTATTTACTATAATCAGCCTTCTTCTAGTGGTGATGGGAGACAGTACTTAAGGAAGCTCTTTGCAGCTTCCCTTGAGCGCATCCAGAGTGCCAGCATCACTGCTCTTGCATTTGGGAGCCATTGTTAAATAAGTGGGGGCTTTCTGACCTAAGCACTGTGGAGAAGAGCAGATAACAAGACGGCTCCTTGGCGATCTGTGGGTAGGCACACTAGATCAAGGGCCGATTCCTGTCTCAACTGGGGTGGAGCAAGCTGACATGAGAGTTCATCTCACTCCACAAAATTGCTGGGAAGTTCAAAGCATGGGAATCATTTCTGGAATTTTCTATGTAAAAGTAGAAGATTGTGGTAACTGCACATTTTTCAGGTAACTGAAAATTCACAAATGAAAATGAACTATAAATAAGGGATATTATTGCATCCAAATGTATTCTATAGCTCTCTCTTGAATGTTCTGTGTATGGTTGAATATGCCATATACTAAAATATCTCATAGCTGCGTGACTTCTAGTCCCTTCAGTAGCCTCAGTGTCCTCTGACTGTCCCTTCTAAGCATTTGCAGGCCTGCATCCCTGGCAAGTTTACTTTTCAGCATATAGGCTTTGAGGTCTTCAGTACCATGTTTATTCTGTGTGGGCCAGAGCTGGTGGCATCACACTAGGCTGCACTTATTCTATCAAAGCTAGGGCTGGACCATGAAAAGAGATGCTTTGGTAGTAATCATCTTGAATGTATATTTGAGAATGTTCAATAGAAATGCAGAGGTCTGTGTATGCTTAATACTAGCTTGCAGAAAACAAAGGGAAGAGTTTTATTTCTGAAATGGCCTGACCCAGCTTTGACAGGCTCCACTGTGAGGACGCTGCTTCCGATGTAGCCAGGAGCTGGGCAGGGCGGGGGTGGGAGGAAGTCATGGAAATTTTGTTGCAGGCTTCTAATAGTCATGGCTATAAAAGAATATGACCACATGATTCTCTTTCATTTAAGAGTAAAATGCTCACAAAAAGTAAATTGTGAAGTGAAGCTGGTAAATGGAGAATGGCCATCTGTCCTCGAAATATGCTTATGTGTTTTTTTTTTTTTCCTCCTGAAGAATACATGCTTGGCTGCTTTACACTCTTATACTCCTTTTCTATCACCTCACCCCAGGGTCAACTGGAGGATTTTCCTGGATATTACATGTAGAAGACAGAGATTGGCTTTAAGAATGAAACTGGACTTTGATCTCTGCTATTTTCACCAAAATATTAATCTTCTCTAGGTTTCTATTTGCTGTATTAAATGGGATCACTAATTTATGACTCTGGTAAAGAGAGATGAAGTGCTTTCTGACCTAGAAGAAAAGGTTACAAGGCTGCATTCATTTTTGCTTTTCATCATCTTAGTTGGTCTTATTGCTCATTCTAAGATCAGGAAACACTTCATCCCACATAACACAGAGTATCTGAGGCTTCAGTCTTTCAGCTACACATTCAAGGAGTTATGGGTTGGCAAGGAGAAGAGTGCTGAAAGTCATATCATTGGTGTGAGCACTTCAACTTAACTGTAAGAAGAATGCACTTCACTAAGGTGGGCATCCTCAACATGTTGGACCCTCAACATGTCCATACTCTAATCCTGACAGAGCAGCATGAAAGAGACTAGAACCAGAAACTATTCTCCAGAAAACAAGGCAATAAGAGGGCCAGGGCTCTGGAAGGGCTCTCAAGGACATAAAGCCATGGTGAATATATTTAACCATTTCAAAAAGATTTAGAGGTCAGGCATAATTTGGGGGGCACAATTATGATAAGTATGAAGGAAACTGAGCAAGACAAGAATATGGGCAATTACCAACTCTAAGAGAGATAAAAAATGCTTGATTAAGGAAATTAAAGTAATATATATAATATGTCATAATACATTAAATAAGTCAACTGAGAATCATCATAAAACCATTTGTGGTGGTTAGGATCAGATATCCCCCATAAACTCATGTGTTCTGAATGCTTGGTCCCTAGCTGATGACAATTTGGGAAGTGGACCCTTTCTGGAGAAAGTGTAATGCTGGGGGGTGAACTTAGGGGTGTTATAGCCATCTCCCCCTTTTTAGAACTCAGTTCGCTCTCCTGCTGCTGTTTCCTACCTGTTGTAGCAGAGGTGATGTCCAGCCTCTGCTCTGCCATCTTTTCCTGACATCATGAAGCTTCCCCTTGGGACTGTAACCCAAAATAAACACATTCTTCTCATCAGCTGCTTTTGGTTGGATACTTTGTCATAGTAACATGAAGGTAACTACAATAGAAAATTGGTACCAGAGGAGTGGTGCTATTGATGCTAGAAACCTGATCTCATGGCCTTTGGTCTTTTGATATTGATTTAAGATAGGGCTATAAAAAGATTTGAAACATTAGATCAAGAGATATCTTGCAGTAATGTGACTAGAGCTTTATGCATTATTCTGTTGACGGTTGAAAGATGTAAAGGCATTAAGAGCTATGTACTATTCTGGCTTGGCTTATGAAAAGAAAAAGAACTTTGCCAGGACTAGGTTAGTAGCAGCTAGTGTGATAGACAAACTATAATTTGCTCAGGTTCAGGGTTAAGTTTAGAGGAAATGGACTGGTATGAGTGGAAGGATATGGCACATAAGAAATGAAAGTTTTGGGCTGGAAGCTACATCCCAGTTCAGTTGCCACTGTTTAAGAGATTATCACCTTCAAGGATTGGGCCAGGCGTTCTACATTTGTATAGTAGGAACAATGCTGACTCTTTTGAAGGTATAGAGCTGCAAAGAAGCATGATGAAGGAATTTTTCTGCTTCTTAAAGCCAGCTTTATCCCCTCCAACCCCCAGATTAATGTTTTTGGTAGTCCACCTGGTGCTACAGGTGTATCACAAATACAGAAAGAAAAGGTCATTGGATTTGCAATGTTGGTTTTTAGAAATGGGTGATAATGAGTAAAGATTGTTGAATTCCCTGCATGGAGGCTCTGGAAGGCCATGATGGCATGGAATTATGGATTGCAGTGGAGATCCCAGGAGTTTGGAGATGCCAGGACTACGAGATAGCTGTGCAAGACAGCTGCTGACTTGAGATAGAATTCCTTCCAGGCTGAGGGCAGCCCAGCTGAAGGGGCAGAATTGGAACCACAGAGACTTCATCTTGGGTCTTAAATACTGCACATAGAGCTGTAGGGTTTGACATTTGCCCTACGTGTTTTAGATCTTGCATTGGTTCAATCTTTTCTTGCTATGCCCAATGCCTTTTTTATTTTTGTGGTGGGCATGTTTACGCTGTGTGGTAGTTTGAATGTTTGACCCTATAGACTCAGGCTAGCAACTTGAGTCTCCAGTGGGCAGAGCCCTACTGGGAAAGAAATATGTCAGTGGGGTTGGATCTTAAATGTATCCCTAAGGTGTGTGAAAGACAGTTTTTGAACGCTGGCTGTTGGTGTTTGCTAGCTGTTTGGTGATATTTCTCTGCTATAAATCTATGCAAATGAGCCAGCTTCTTCTGTTATTGATGGTGTTATCTTGGATTCTATAAGCCTGAAATAAATTCTTTCTTTCTATAAACTGCTTCTGGTCAGGTGTTTGTTCAGAAACTAGGAGCTGACTGCAACAGTCACTTGTTACCAGGAGTAGGGTCATTTTTGTGATAAATTTGACCATGTAGATTTTGCTCTTTTGGAACTTGTGTGCTGGAAGAATGTGGAAGAAGTTGGTACTTTGGATTGGAGAAGTCTTATAGAAGCTTGGTAGTCTATTCATATGAGAGTTGAAAAGTGCTAAATGCAGAATGAATCATGAACTGTGAAGGATTGGCTTATAAATTTTCAAAGGGAAATGAATTTACTTTTTGGAACTGGGCTACTGGTGTAAAGGTTGGCTGTGTTCTCCTACCCATGTCCAGAAAGCTCGATCAAGATTGAGTTTAAAGGTAATTAACTAGTGTGCTTAACAGAAAGATATGCAAAATTATGGTTTATTACATGAAAAAAAATATAAGCAAGCTTAAAATTACTGGCACAAAGACTGGTTTCAGGCTGCTGAAAATGAAGTTGTTAAACAGATTATCACCATTAAGGATGGGCCAACTGCTTTGCATTGCTGAACAATGAAAAAAAATGCATAAGGATGAACTCTACCCAGGAAAGGCTTAATAAGTAGAAATGTAAACTCTTTTACAAGTAAATGGCTTAAAGGAAGAATTCTAAAGGCACATCCTGCTCCTCAGTATCAATGTTGATTTCCCTCTTGGATTAACAAATTTGGCTATGTCACATTCCTGGTGCTGGTTTTGTAAGCATGTAAAGAGCAGGGAAGCAGATCATGAAGTGCACATGGTTCTAGGAGCTGCATGAGCAGTGTGAAGCAGGGTAACATCCCTGTGTTGAGGCCTGGTAAGGCCATTGGATGAAGTTTCAGAAGCTTCTGCTGAGATGCAAGATAGGAAACATGGTTGAAATTAAACCCTGTCTTGGAGGCCAATTAAGTTGATTGTATGGAGCTGTGAAGATAGACCATTGTTTGCAATGGAGACCCAGAGGTATTTTAGATATGCCAGGTCTGTGCAATGGTTACCATAGAGAGCTGTTGACTTGGGACAGGATGTTTTCCTAGGCTGTTACCAGTCCAGCTGTAGGGACAGAATCAGAAAATCCAGAGACTGCCTCAATGGTTATGGATGTTGGACTTGAACTGCAGATGTTTGATGTTCCCTGATGGTTATTGATTTCTATTGGTCTAGTCTTTCCTTATTATGTCTTATTACAGTAGAAATGTTTACTCTTTGCGATTAGGTGTTAATAATATGTAAATTGTTTTGATTTTACAAGACTCACAATTGAGAGATAGACTTAAATGTCAGATTAAACTTGGGACTTTTGAACAATGTTAAAGTTGGACTAAATGAAATTTGAATTGTGAGATAGTCATGAGTTTGTGTGAATCATGGGTGGAATGTGGTAGTTTGAATGTATGGCCCCATATACTCAGGCTGGCAACTTGAGCCTCCAGTGGGCAAAGTCCTACTAGGGAAGAGATATGTCACGAGGGTGGATTTTAAGTCTATCCCTGAGGTATGTGGAAAACAGTTTTAAGCTCTGGATCTTGGTATTTGCTGGCTATTATGGTAATGACTCTTTGGTATGAATCTGTTGAAGTAAACCTGAAATAAAACCTTTCCTTTCAGGTCGGGCGTGGTGGCACACGCCTTTAATCCTAGCACTCGGGAGGCAGAAGTAGGAGGATCGCTGTGAGTTCAAGGCCACTCTGAGACTCCATAGTGAATTCCAGGTCAGCCTGGGCTAGAGTGAAACCTTACCCCAAAAAAACAAAAACAACAACAACAAAAAAAACTTTCCTTTCATAAGGACAGGTATTTGTTCAGCAACAAGGAACTGATTGCAATGCTCTATGCCATTATGTGTATTTAACTTTGTGTTTTGGCTTTACAGATTTATTTATTTTTATTTTTAGAGAGAGAGAATTGGCACACCAAGTCCTCAGCCACTACAATCAAACTCCAGTTGTTTGCACCACCTAGTGTGCAATTAAGAGACTGTCCAGAATCTCAGATGAGACCTTGGAGTTTGCACTTTTGAATAGTTTCGGTATTGCTTTTTTAAAAATACTGGGGACTTTTAATGTTGGACTGAATGGAATGTATTTTAAATCATGGATAATCATGAGTTTATGCAGACAGGGGCAGAATGTGGGGGTTTTAATCTAACATCTCCCATAAACTCATGTGTTTTGAATGTTTGGTCCCTATCTAGTAGCAGTTTGGAAGGTGGAGTTTTTCTGGAGGAGGTGTGTTACTGTGGGGAGGCACAGGAGTATTATAGCCAGATCCTTCTTGTTTGAGTTTGGCTCACTCTCCTGTTGCTGTTTTCTACCAGCTGTGGAAAGGAAGTGATGTCCAACCTCTGATCTGTCATCATTTCCTGCCAGCATGAGACTTCCCCTTGAAACTGTAAACCAAAATAAACCTTTTTCTCCCATTATCTGCTTTGGTTGGGTATTTTGTCCCAGCAATCTGAAAGTAACTACAACACAATCCCTGCATTGATATAGTCACAATTCAGTAAATCACTTTGGGGAAATGGGAATATGTATATGTGTATGAGAGCACTTATTGTGTGTGTGTGTATGTGTGTGCGTGCGTGAGTGTGTGTGTTTGTACATACATATGAAGAGCAGGGTACAGCACATAAGAAACTGAAATACTTAGTTTCCATAGTATAGAGTTAATGGTACCATCTGTCCTGGTTCATTTGGCATGCTATACAAAAAATACTATAAACTGAGTGGCTTATGTGCAGCAGAAATTTATTTCTCACATTTCTAGAGCAAAGAGAGCCCAAGATCAAGGCCTGGTTATATTCAATATTTCCTCTGGGTATACTTTTGGCTTCACCGGTGGTAACACCTTTCGTGTGTGTGTGTGTGTGTGTGTGTGTGTGTGTGTGTGTGTGTGCGTGTTTTCCTGTGTTATGCATGTGGTCAGAGGACAACCTCAGAGTGTCAGTCTTCTTTTCCCACCTTCTCTGAGACAAGATTCCTCTTGTTGTTTGCCACTGGGAATGCCAATCTTTCTGACCTACAAATTTCCAGATTCTCCTGGCTGTATTTCCCAAGGTCATGAGTTAATCAGGATTACACACATGTGCCATTTTGTCCCTGGTTTACATAGGTGCTGGGGAACTGAAGCTGTGTGAATGGGCTGATGAAGAAAGTGCCTTTAACCACTGAGCAATCTCTCCAGCTTGGAACTTTTAAAATAAGAAATTAACCCCACTCACAAGGACTTTATTCACCCCCATCCTCCTATCAGAGTTTTCCTTCCATTTACCAACTCAGTCTTCCAGGGCCAGCCCCCTTGCCTCTCTAGAGTCACATTAATTCCCTTCCTTTCTCAGCACACTGTGTGTGTGTGTGTTTGTGTTTGTGTGTGTGTGTGTGTGTGTGTTGGAAAGTGGTCCTAGTATTCACATCTTCTGGGAGCTAGCTAGGGTAGGAAGTGCAACTTATCCTGAGCCTTCACACTATGCCACATGCCCAGTAAGTGATTATTGAGAGAATGGATGGATGGGATCAGTACTGCTTGAAAGATGGACCAAAACAGACTGGTAGGACTTCACAATCCCTCTTGCAAATTCCATGGGACACAGATAAAAGTAACTGCAGAATGCTTGCACTATATTGTTCTGCTTAGGGGAAGAACTTACTAGCTATATTTCTTTTTAAGATTTCAAACATCTCCCTGTTCCAGAATTCACTGCTAGGAAGATCTGGCTCATGGAATTACCCTCTTCCAGAGGGTAGGATCCTTTCTCCATGAACCTACTTGAGCCCAAGAGTTTTTGGTGTTCTATTTTCCCAGGTATCTTTAGGAGGCAGAGTTGCTAAACAGGACTGGCAGAAGCCCCAGCCACATATCCAATGCCATGTGTATACATGTGGATTCTCACCATCACTTCAGCCAGAGACAGAGGGAGAGGTTTAAAAAGAAGTCCTGGAGGCAGCCCCAGTGCTGGAATGGGGCTGCAAAGACAGCTGTGAGTTTGAGCATGGCCCAACCCTCATGGAGAAATGGAAGCTGCTGCCTGTGCCCTTGCTTTCTTTAGTCCAGTGGAGATGAACAAGGTTCCTCATGACTCATTCTGTGAGTCAGAGAGGAAAGAAAACAAGCACGTCAAAGTCTAACTTTCAGATGTGTAAAAATGTAGCAGTCTGATCTGTGACCAAAATTGATTTGCAGATGTAGAAGGGAGACTGTGAAGTTCTCTCTGCTGTCCTCTGTGGGCTGGCCAACTTGGAGGAAGGGGGCTGGAAGAACCCCCACTGGAAGTGTCAGGAGAAACACTATGGCTGGGGCCTGAACTAAGGTCTGAACGAAGGTGTGAAGCCCACTGTCCTTCAGTTTTGCTGGGATCTCCATGTCTCCAGTTTCCCTTTTTTTTTTTTTTTTTTGAGCTTCACGTTAGCTGGAATTTTATTTGCTTAAAACCTTAACATTGTCAGTATGAAAGAAATCCAGATGTGTAGCTTTATCTTGCCATTTAAATTCTAGGACATCTCTCTCTCATTTTCTTTAATTTTTTGATCCTGGGTAAAATTTTATCCAAAAAACAGCATACATATATAGTCTAAAAACACAAACCATTTGGAGAATGAAATATGAAATTGGGAGTGATTTCAGTTTTGGCGACCTCTGTTTTTTTTAAGCTTATTAAGGACAATAGCGGAATAACAGGATCACTGGCTCTGAGTCTAAGAATAGGTATAAAATAAAAAAAAAAAACCCGGATCCCCATGCAAGCTCAGGAACCCTATTCCTCACATACTCCACAGGAAACAACATGAGTACTTTCAGTAACAATTCAGAATTCATGTTTACCTACTTGCCTCATCAGTGCAAGTTTAGAGTCATGGTTTGTTTTTTTTTTTTTGGACATTTATGTATATAAACTCAGGTTAGATAACAACTTGTTTTTAAAAAGTACAGGAAAAGAAAGAAGCAATCATTTTTAACTAAAATCTGTTATTTTTTGATTACTGTTCAACTTGCTATTCTTTAGCAAAAAGCAGTTTCCATAGTGTCCATCTCAGATCTTATTGCTTTACAGTCGTGGCATACCTTCCATTAAAAATAAAAAGATGAAGCATCAATCCAGTGATTAATTTGACATGGCTTTCATGGGGGGGGGGGGAGAGTTGGCAAAGAGAAGAGAAAAACAGACAAAATGGTAACTTAAACACTTCAACATACAATGGTTTTCTGAGAGAGAGTGAAAGGGAGAGAGAGAGCAAGAGAGAGAGAGAGAGAGACTATTTTCAACAAGTGGAAACAAGCACTGAAAGCCCATGAGTCAGGCCATAGCCAAAAGCCAATACCATGTTCTATCTTATGTAGCTTTCTATTTTCCCCTTCTTTTTTGCTTTTTTAATTTTTTTTTTTAATAAAATCTCTCCCCAAACCATCATCACTTTTAATCTTCCCCAGACTGGGCTTCATCTTCAGACCCTTCATTTCCAGACTTCTCAGGTGGAGGACTTGCAGACGCCTTCTTTTCTGGAGGGCTCTCTGGCTCATCTTCTTCTTCTTTGGGAGAAGGCGTCTTTTCCTTTGACACCTTTGAAGCTGTGGGGCGGCCCACCTTTCCTTTGCCTTTTAGTGGACTTGGCGTCACTGTAGCCTTTAGTCTGGGTTTTGGCATCTTCTTTTCTTTTCTCTCAGGTTTGGACTTCTTAACCATCTTTTTGTTTTTCTTTTTTGAACTTCCATAGTCACTGTCATCATCATCTTCCATTAGGAAATCCTCATCGCTGCCAGAATCTTTTTCCTGGAATGGTGCCTCGTCTTCTTCCTCTGGCTCTTCCTCACTGCCCACATCCTTCAAGAGCATCTCTCTCTGTTTAGATGCTGCTTTAGATGCTGCCTGCCGTTGCTGGCGCACATTTTTGTGATCATCTTTTTCATCTTCACTGTCTTCTGCTGAGTAAGAATCATCCTTCTTGGTCTTCACATCTTTTTCTTCAGAGTCTTCACTATCTTCTTGTGAATTCTTTTCAGATCGCCTCTTATGTTTAGCTTCTCGAGGAGATGATCGAATTTTCTTAGTGGGAGGGCCCGAATCTCTTCCATAATCTTCGTCTGCATCATCAGATTCCTGAAACTGTGAATAATCAACGACCTTCCTATTTCTGACAGGCCGAGACATGTTCGCTGTGGAAACAGGACCGTGTCGAGAAGCCAAGGACCGGGACCCCCCCCCCCCCTCCGCGCGCTCGGCGCCCCACCCCCCCCAACTTCGGCCGGTGGGGCCGCTGCGGCCAGAACCGGCCCCCCCGAGCTGCTGGCCTTCTCAAAGTCACAGCTCCTGGGTGCGGGCCCCTGAATCTACACGAGCCCCCCGCTCCCCCGTCTCTTCAAAATGGATTCCAGTTTCCTTTAGCAAGAATTCCCTCCCAACATTCTGGGTGGGACTTGCTTCTTGATTCCTGCCTCCTTGCTTTGTGGTTCTGGATCTTGGCTACATAAATTGGAATCTTCTGGGATGAGGCTTGGGGTGTCTAAGACATACTGATCTTCAGTTATACCACCCAGAGCCTGTGCTTCTGAATTTTTCCAGGCTCTGTAAGTGATTTCGAAGAATAGTAGAACTTGAGCAAAGGAGCTCGCCAACAGTGAATGAACTCCCCATAGGAACATGTTCTGTCCTAGATTAAAGATCCATGCTTTCCTGACATTTTTTCATGAGCTTGAGTTTTCCTATGTCCCAATGTCCTACTGAATGAGACATCAGAGCTATAGATAAACCACTTAACTTTGATTTGCAATATTTTAAGTCCACAAGCAGAATAAAAGGCATAGGTAGCCTCATCTCTTTCTAGATTTCTCTTCATTCACAATTTCTCATTCCCATCCTTCCTAGATGTCTACTCACTTCCTCACTCTCTAAACTACCTGTTCTCTGTATCCTGGAAAGAAGTTATGCTGGGGTGTTATGCCAGCAATTCCAATCTATGCATCTAGGACGTCCCCTCCCCTCCCCCACAAAACACATCTCTGTCCTATAGGGCTCAAGGGTTGTCATCCCTGAAGCAGTAGAAAGGACCAGAGAACACTGCCACCTTGGACCTGAGGTCTCTCAGGTGGCAAGTGCAGAGCTGCAGTTATCAAACTTCTTGATCCCAGAGCTCCTTTGTGTTTTTCAAAATCAACATCAAATGACTTTAGAAACGTCTTGCTTGCATGTATTATTTCTATTAATACTTCATTTGATGTTAAAGTTGAGAAATTGAGAACTGTATCTGTTTATGCAAATAATTAAAATAAAAATTATGAGCCCACCTCATATTAATATAGATGAAGGTAATTAAGGAAAGTGGCATTGTTTTGCACATCTTCAAGCCTTCTTTCTATCAGCTTGCTGGAGGACAACTATAAGGTGTGTAGTTGGCTATGACGTATGCTTCAGCCTTGGGAAAACAACACTTATCTGATAAGAGACCGAGGAAGACAAAGCTAATGTTAGTATTATGAAAACAGTTTGATCTTACAGATGCCCTAGCAGAGCTTAGAGTCCACATGAGTAGACTTCTGGTCCACATCTTGAGGACTTCTGGTGTAAACAGTTAAGTATGGTCAACAGAGCCAGAGCTGGAATGATGAACCTTACACCACTCACAGTGCCAGGTATAGAAAATGGTCTGGTACTGGCATGTAGATCCCAGAGGTGTTACAACATAAGAAAGCATAAATAATAATGGATTGGACTGAGTAAAATAGTTGCTAATGTCATATATGTATATGCTTTATCAAGCTTTAAGTTTCAGTACAGTATGTTCTTTTTCAGATGACCTTGCTTACAATGATTATTTGATTGGGACTTGGAACTACATCAGCACAGCTAGGATCTGTTGCTCATTCACCGTGTGGAACAGCTTGACACTACATATGGAGAATAGGGAAAGACATTCTAGAAAACTTCATGTCCATCCCTGATACTATCAATGTGATTTGGGGAGACAGATGTCACCTGTGGAAATAAAGGTAAACAACTTCAGTTTCCATATCTGTAACACATTATGCAATGATTTTCTCTCTTTTTATTTTTTACTGGTCATTTATTTATTTTATTTATTTGAGACAGATAGAATGTGGCGGATAGAGAGAGATAATGGGCACACCAGGGCCTCTAGCCATTGCAAACGAACTTCAGATGCATGTGCCACTTTGTGAGTCTGTCTTACATGGATACTGGTGGGTTGAACCTGGTTCCTTTGGCTTTGCAAGCAAGCACGTTAACTGCTAAGCCATCTCTCCAGCCCTACTGGTCATTTTTTTTTTTTATGAGAGAAAGAACTGGTGTGCCAGGGCCTCTAGTTATTGCAACTGAACTCCAGGCACGTGCACCACCGTGTGCATGCATGACCTTGTGTACATGAGTCACCTTGAGCATCTGGCTTATGTGTGTTCTGGGGAGTTGAACCTGGGTCCTTAGCCTTCGCAGCCAAGCTCCTTAACTGCTAAGCCATCTCCCCAGCCCCTAGTGTTCATTTTTAAACTTTTTTTTTGGGAGGGGGGGTTCTGAGGTGGGGTCTCATACTAGCTCAGGCTGACCTGGAATTCGCTATGTAGTCTCAGGGTGGCCTAGAACCCTTAGCAACCCTCCTACTTCTGCCTCCTGAGTGCTGGGATTATAGGCATGAGCCACCACACCCAGCTTCTTTTTAAACATTTTTAATTGACAGCCTCTGTACCTATAGACAATATACCATGATCATAATCCCCTCCAACCACCTTTGCTTTCCCCTCCTGAATCCTTTTTTTCTTTCAAAGTAGTTTTTCTTCTATTTTGATGTCATATTTTTTTCCTCCTATTGTAGGTCTTGGGTAGTAGCATCAGCTCCTATGAGGTCATGAATACCATGCCACTTTTTGTCTGGAAGACAGTATCACAAAGCACTCCTTCCCTTCCTTTGGCTCTTACATTCTTTCCACTGAGGGTGTGGCAGAGATGTATCAGTGCTGAAACCTCCGCTGTCACTTCTCAGTGCTAGGGTGAGTTTTGAGTCACCCCAGTGGTTATTGCCATCTGAAAAGAGAAGCTTCTCTAAAAAAAGTGTAAGTAACATTAATATATGGGCATAAACCCAACTATTTAGAGAGCAGTTCAGTGGGCATAATATATCCATTTAGCCAGAAAACAGTAGCAGTTTTCCTCCTAGGGCTTATACCCCAGCCACAGGCTTTTGATTGGGTTTTCATTACTAGGCATAAATTCACTCCCCTGAGGTGGGCCTCAGTCCAATCACAGAGAAGTTGGCTTCCCCCATAACAGACATGCCACCATTTCACAAGTTGGTATATTTGACCTGCCATAGAATTTTCAGGGTCCACTGTTGGTTAATTAAGGTCATGGATGACTTTTCCCCCCAAAAGGCTACATAGTTCATTCCAACATCCTGACAGCTAGTCAACATGGAGGAGGCATCCAGCTCAGCTCAAACTTGATTGCTGAGTGACCTGTAGCCCCAGTATGTGATATCTAGTTCTAGTGGGAAACCAAGAATGTTGGCAGTATCCTATAATTTGGGGGGGGGCATTAGGGGTCTATCTGGCCAACAATTGCTGGCAGGTATCCCACCCTTGGCACTGAAATTTTTCCAGTAACAGTCTATGGCTTCTGAGCCCTGCATTATCCACCTGCACAGGATACATCTGCCTGAACTCTCACGTGTTTAACATAACATTAGCTAGTGAAGAAGTAGCCCTCCATGTTGCTCATCCATAGCATCTTAAACTGATCAACTTCCTCTCCCCCAGGTTTTCAAAATCTCTTCTACATTTACAACATCTGCTTAGAATTTGGTGGTAGAGAAAGAGTTTATGTTTTTGTTCTAGTTTGGATCTTTAGTGTCCCTCAGAGGTCCATGTGGTTTGGTCTCCAGGGAGGTGGTGGAAGTGAGTCTTCATAGTGGATTTTATGTCTTTGAGGATAAGTCTTTAAAGGGTGCTGCAGTCACCTTCTCATTGCTGGGATAAAGCACCCAACCTAAAGCAGCTGGTGGAGGAAAGGTTTTTACTTTTGGCTTATAGTCTCTAGGGGAAGCTTCATGATGGCAAGAAAAAAAGATGTCATGAGCAGAGGCTGAGCATCACCTACTTGCCACGTCAGGTAAAAGACAGTAGCAGGAGAGTGAGCCGAGATCTGGCAAGGACGAACTGGCTAAAACACACCTAAGCCTGCCCATGAGTGCACACCTTTCTCAGAGAGGGTCCACCTTTCAAATTACTATCAGCTGGGAACCAAGCATTCAGAATACAAGAGATTATGGGAGCATCTGATTTGAACCACCACAAAGGGACTGAGAGATCCCAGCCCTTAATCTACTATCTTTTGATTTCTGGCCACCAAGTGAAAGATTTTACTTCACCATGAGCTCCCATCATCATGTGCTGCCTCACCACAGCTAACGGGACTCACCAATCATGTTCTAGAGCCTCGAAGAAATGTAGTTTTTCTATTTAGAAGGTCAGTATCCCAGGTTCCTGTTCTACTGATGGGAAAATGACTTACACTGTTCTCAAATTGTCATTTTGTTTTTATTGTAACCATTGTTCAGAGCATTTTTGAAGGAGAGAGAGTTGATGGTATTCTTTAAAAATTCAACTAAATTATCCAATGGTAGGAGTAAGAAGCACTTCACAAGAAGCATTTCTGAAATTCTAGGTAGAAGTTCACTTTTTTTAAGGCATTAAAAATATTTATAGAATACCAAAGCTATGAAGAAGACAGGAAAATCTACCTCTGCATTTTAGTAAATTTACTCCAGGGTGCATTTTTCAGGTCATATGGTATATAAACTTTAATACTCTGATTATTTTAAAAAATATTTTCACTAAATAATTATGTAAGATTTCCTACTAACTTTATTGAGGTATAGATTACATTTAGGCACTTGATATACTTTCACCCCCTCCAAGGTTCAGGGAAGATCACTGAAGAAGGGGAGGGAAAAAAGGTAAAGGCCAGAGGAAGAAGAGTCCTGTGGAATGCTATCTTCTAGACATTATATGACTGTTGTACTCACAAACTCACAATATCAATTATTACCTGCACAAAACCTGCATAATATTTGGGCCAGGGCAGGGGGGGAGATGGCTTAGCAGTTACAGGCATTTTCATGGAAAACCTGATAACATGGGTTCAGTTCTCTAGCCATCTTGATAAAGCCAGATGGACATTCATATGCTGTATCAAGAGACCCTGCCATGACTCCTCAACCATGCATACAAATAAATAAATCATTTGACATAGGTTTGTCCCATCAACCACTCCATCATGGTTGAGGAAGTGGTTCACGAGTCCCCACCCCTCCTGACTTGCTATCAGCAGTTTATGGTTGCTAGGGAAGGGGAAGATGTTTTATTCAGTGGTGTAGTCACAGGTAAGTTGGCATGCTCCAATTAAATGTCCTGCCTCTGCTCATGCAAGTAACCCTAATTCAACTGAGTGGGTCACAGAAAAGGCAGAAAACATAGAAGGGGAACTAGGTGGGAGGAAGAAAGGGTTCAGAGGAAAGAGATGGGGGACAAAAGAAGACAATGAGAAATGAATATGATCAGAACATGTTACGTATGAAATTGTGAAATAAACAAAACATTTTGACAGCATCATTAATTTAAAGCATGGATTTGAGAATTCAAACTCAATTAGTAGGAAAATATATTTCAACCGAACAATTTAGTGATTATATATGTATATATTATAAAATATTCATCTCAGTTAAAAGTAAAATTATTTATAATTCAATTTAAATACCTAAAATTCAACTGTATTGACATGCATATACTATATTTTGCTTAATTATTCACTTGGTTTTTGATACTTGAGAGGATATTAGAGTAATAGAATGGCAAACTACTTTTATTTCCATTTTTTTGAGGCAAGCCCAACAGACTGGTCTTTATTTTCCTTTTTTAATGAGAGACAGCAAGAATGAGAGATGGGGGGCAGGAATTCACATGCCAGGTCCTCCAGTCACTGTACTCAAACTCCAAACATGTGTGCCACCTTGTGCGCATGTGTGGCCTTGCACGTTTGCCTCACCTTTATGCATCTGGCTTACATGGGACCTGGAGAGTTGAACATGGGTTCTAAGGCTTCTTAGGCAAGTGCCTTAACCATTAAGCCACCTCTGCAGCCCTATTTCCATTTTTTAATGTTTCCTATTTTTTCTGGTAGGTCAATGTTGCTTTTATTAGTAAACATAATTTAAGGCAAGGACATACTTTTTTCTTTTATTGGTGAGGATTGAACTCAAGATGTTGCACATGCTGGGTACACACACTAATACTGACCTACACCCCAGCTTCAACAACATACATTTTTTAAGAAAATGGCAGTGTTGACTACATATATCAAATTATTTTGTGTTTTATCTTATTTATTTATTTATTTACTTATTTGCAAGCAGAGAGAGGGGAAGAGAGAGAGAGAAAAAATGGGCATGTCAGGGCCTCTTACTATTGCAAAGAAAAGCTCCAGGTGTTTGCACCACTTTGTGCATCTGGCTTTACATGGGTACTGGGAAACTGAACCCAAACTGTCAGGCGTTGCAAGCAATCGCTTTTAACCACTGACTAATATCTCCAGCTCTAGTGTTTTAAAAATTTATTTGGACATTATTTCATACAGCACAGGAGGGGCTGGAAATCATTAGGTAGCTGAGGGTGACATTGAACCTGTTATCATCCTGCCTCCACTTTCCAAGTACTGTGGTGACAGGTGCCACCACTCCTGGCTATTACATTCCTTGAAGAGCCCCAGTGCATATTTTTCTTGATTAGCATCAGACCCTAGGGCTCCTCAGGACTGCAGTCCCAAAGGTGTGGCTACAGTTTTAAATTCCAACCAGCAGCAGTTTTATGTGCCCATTGGTGACTCATGCTCCCTGGCCTTCCCTGGCTCCTACTGGCTTACTGCTTCTTTTAGGAACCTGATGAACTGAACTGCTGTGGGGGAAAGGGTGAGTGGTTGCTAAATTGCCTTCCTGGAACTGGGAGGCATACAAGAAACAGGAAAGGTGGATTCAGGGAGAAGTTGCTTCACGTTGGGGACTGTATTGTGAAATGACACATTGCCATAGGACACCACCCCCAACATGTAGTAACTTCCCTGGAATCCACTTTTCCTATCTCTTGTACCCCTCCCCGTTCCAGGAAAGCACTCTGCCTTCACTTCTTCACACCCCCACAGCAACACTCAAACAAAAGAACCCTAGAGGAAAAAGCAAAGTCCAGCAAGAGCCCGGGAAGACTGGTGACTGGGCACACTAAAGGTACTGTGAATGCCTAGGGAATGAATGAATGCATGAAGACTGAGTATGCATTTTAAATCCTTTACGAGGCTATACTGCTTGCTTTTCTCTATACTATGACAAAATACCTCACAGAAAAGCTCAAGGAAGGAAAGCTTTACTTGGGTTTATGGTTTCAGAAGGGAGAGTCCCTCATGGCACGGAAAGTGATGGGAATCACCTCCATGGTGCAGAGAATGTGTGGTTGTGGTTTCTGCTTCTCAGGTGACAGCCAGACCAAGAAGCAAAGCATAAGCATGACAGGAAGGAGCCAAGGATAATGTACCCCCAAGGACCCAGCTACAAAGAAGGGCTCCATCTCCTAAAGGTTCTCCAGCCTCTCAAGTCAGTGTCACACATGTTCAAACCCATGAATCTGTGTGGGACATTTCACATGGCAACTGTAATGTAGGTCCTGGGACTAGTGCCTGTTTACTGTGTGAATCCTATGAAATACTTTGTATCTGGAATATCCCCCAAAGGCTCATGGGTGAAGGCTTGGCCTCTAGCCGGTACTGGGAAGTGGTGGAGATTTTAGGAGATGGGGTCTAGTTGAGAGCAGGTCCTTGAAGGGTACATTGAGCCCCTTCCCTTGGGCTTCCTGACCACCGGGCAGCAAGCAGCTTTCCTCCGCCATGTGCTTCTGTCATGATGTTCTGCTTCACCATGAACCCCAAAGCAGCCAGGCCATGCAACCTTGGGCTAAGTCCTCTGAAACTGTGAATGACATAAATCTTCCCGCCTTATACATTGATGATCTTGAGTCTTTTGTCGCAGTGGTAGGAAGCTAGCAGACCCTAACCTAATCCTTCTCTTGCTTTCATCCTTAGAGCCTGAATCCATTTGTTAGACTAGTTAAACTGCTTAACATGTGGCCAGAATTTAAGTTCAGAACAAAACATGGAGCCCCTCTCTGGTAAGCTTACATTTTCTCACTTATATGTCTATAACGTTCTTGGGTTGGTTGGTTTTTGAGACTAGGTCTTATGGATCCCAAGTTGACTTTGAAAAATCACTATGTAGTTAAGGATGACCTTGAACTTCTGATCTTGCTTCCACTTTCCAAGTTCTGGTACTACAAGCATGTTCCACCATCTCCTGTTCATGTAGTACTAGGGATCAAACCCAGAGCTTCATGCATGGTAGGTTAGCACTCTACCAACTGAGTTATATCCCTAGCTGTTTTAATTTTTTCAAAAACTTTTATTAACAACTTCCATGATTATAAAAAAATTCATGGTAATACCGTCCCTCCCCCTCACTTTCCCCTTTGAAACTCTATTCTCCATCATATCCCCTCCCCATCTCAATCCGTCTCTCTTTTATTTTGATGTCAAGATCTTTTCCTCCTATTATGAAGGTCTTGTGTAGGTAGTGTCAGGCACTGTGAGGTCATAGATATCCAGGCCATTTTGCGTCTGGGGGTAGCATTATAAGGAGTCCTACCCTTCCTTTGGCTCTTACATTCTTTCTGCCATCTCTTCCACAATAGACTCTGAGCCTTGGAAGGTGTGATAGAAATATTGCAGTACTGAGCTTTCCTGTCACTTCTTTCTAGCACCATGATGCCTTCTGAGTCATCCCAAGGTTACTGCCCTCTGAAAAGAGAAGATTCTGTACCAAAAGTGAGAGTAACATTAATATAAGGGTATGAACATTAAGAGAAGTGCTTACTGGGCATTTGATAAGCATAGTATATACATTTAGCCAGACAGCAGCAGATGTTACATCCCCAGGGCTCATGACTACCCCTGTTTTAAGTTTTCAGTATCAGAGATATTCCCTCCTATGGAGCAGACCTCCAGTCCAATTAGAGGGTAGTTGGTTTCCACCATGACAGATGTGCCATTGCACCCGTTGGCTCATTTGGCCTGGCTGACCAAATATAAGGCTTGCCATGTCCACTGTTGAGTATCTTCACTGGTGATTTCTCTCTCTCTCCCTTTGAACTGCATGCAGAATGGCTTCTTCTAGCTTTCTGTCAACTGATCTACATGGAGGAGGTTATCAGCTCAGTTTCAGCAGGATTTCTCAGTGGCCTTGCAGCCCAAGTATGTCAAGTCTTCAGCAATAGGGTCTTACCATCTATTCCTGGTGGGAAACCAAGGCCTCGGCAATGGCCTGCAATGTTTTAGGGGCATCAGGGACCTCCCTGACCAACAACTCACTGGAAGTTATCCCATCCCTAGCACTGAAAATTTTCTAGCAACAATCTATGGCTCCTGAGTGTTCCATTGCCCAAAATAGTAGGTTTTCATATGATTTATTTATATCCTCTTAGATATTGATTAGCCCTCCCTCCACCTTTCCTTACGCAGGCTCTTCTCCTGACCTCACTTGGGCCTTTTTACTCCCAGTAATCTATTCTTCTACTTACATATATACAATACCACCATATTAAGTACCCCCTCCCTTCCTTCCTCTTCCCTTTATATCTCTTTTCTAGCTTACTGGCCTTTGCTACTGAGTTTTCTTCCTACACATACAGAAGTCCAATCATCTGTAGCTAGGATCTACATATGACAGAAAACATGCAACACTTGGCTTTCTGGGCCTGGGTTACCTCACTTAGTATAATCCTTTCCAGATCCTTCCATTTTCCTGCAAATTTCATAACTTCATTTTTCTTTACTGCTGAGTAGAACTCCATTGTATAAATGTGCCACATCTTCATTATCCACTCATCAGTTGAGGGACTTCTAGGCTGTTCCATTTCACAGCTATTGTGAATTGAGCGGTAATAAACATGGTTGAGCAAGTATCTCTAAGGTAATGAGATGGGTCCTTAGGATATATTCCTAGGAGTGCTATACCCAGCTGTTTATTTTTTGAAACAAGGTTTCACACCATAGCTCAGGCTGGCCAGGAACTCACAATATAGTTCAGGTTGGTCTCAAACTCACAATAATTCTCCTGCCTCAGCCATCTGAGTGTTAGGCGAACAGGCATGAACCATCATGCCCAGCTGTGAAGTTCTATTCAAGCCGCATTTCATTTGTGTTGATGTGTGTTTGTTAATGAACTGGTACATAATTACAGAGTTATCCATCAGGGACTCCCTAATTATAATTTTAAATTCCAAGGAGCTGAGTGACTTAGGAAAAGGTCAGAGGACAAAACAAAAGATAAACACCTCCTCCTCATATCCTTCCTTCAACCCAGATACAAAAAAGAATGTGAAAAATTGCAAACCTTTCCCTGCCCATATCCTCATTATTCCCTTACATTTCTCTGTCCCACCCACTCCCCCAGCAGACAAAAATATGAAAGAACTGGAATTTGCAAATCCGTCAATGCTTCACTTGTTTCCCATCTGTTTCCTAAATGTGCCAGAGTCCTTAGACTTTTAAAAATGTCTGCCTCACAAGCCCAGGCATGAGTGACAGCATCAGACAAAGCAATTGTGACTTCCTCCCTTCATATTGCGTCTGTCCCACGGTTGGACACAGTTCACTTACCTGTAGGAAAAGGGACAGTAACAGAAAAGAGGATTACAGTACATGCAGAGGCAATCAAGAGAGGAAAATAAACCAACTTCCAAGAGGGCATTAAAAAGCAGAGCTAGCCACAGCAGCAGAAAAGCTGAGGAGGGGGTTTGAATAGTCCAGGGATAATTTCTGTACTTCATAAATCTATAATTGTATCAGAAGCTGGGCCGTTTGTTTTCTGTTTTAGACATAGTTTACTGAATTTTGTTTATATTTTATTCAGGGATTCCCTAAAAGACTTTTTTTATTGACCAAAAAAAAAATCTATTTTTGCAGCAACCTAAACTCTGAAGAATGCATCTTTTTTTTCCTGGTGCTGAGGATTGAACTTGGGACACATGCATATTAACATCTCTGAGTTTCACATCTACCACTGAGCTGAGGTATGCCCCTTGTCCAAGTAGAACGATTCTAACTCCTTTGATACACTTGGACACAGAAGTGAGGATGTATGCGGTGCTTAGGGTGGGGCGCAGAGAAATCCACAGAATGTGGAAAATTTCTTTGAATATAAAGTTACTTGAAAACTTAAAGAAGGCATTTTTTTCACTTAAACAAATGTGCCTTTATAATGTAATATAGTGGACATTTTTGGAATGTATTTTAAAGATAAATATGAGATGTCAAATAATTGTCACATGAGTGGCAGCTGCCTTTGATGAACAGATCTCCCCTTTCTTCCACCCATAGGGGTTCCCCTGTTATTGGGCCTCTAGGCAGAGAGATGAAGGAGAAACCTTACACCTCCCTACAGCTAAAAGACTTTCTGAATTGTAACAGCATCACTACTTGGAATCCTTCCTTACTTTGCTCCACAGCTTCCATCTTCTTATCAATTTTTCCAACCTGTGATTAGGGTTCTTTATAGAATGTTCTTTAAAGACAGCCACTAAAATCAGATATGCCCTTCCCTTTTACCAACTTTTATACCACTCCCCAAAGGACTGCATTCTCTGTGGGTCTGAGAAACAACAGTAGCTGAGTCTAAGAAGTGACAGAAGAATTGAAAGGATAGATCTCAAGTGGTACATGGTAGGAGTTAGAAGATCAAAACTTAATTTGTAATATATTTGTAAATGATTCCTGAAAAGAGTGAACTAAAATTACTTCGAAAAGTTGAATGAGATTTGTACTGGACAGGGTAAAAAGCTGGGAAACTGTCTTTATACTCTTTGGCCTTAGTAATGAGTGTGTAACTTGAAGTTTCTCTTAAATTGTGATGCAGAATACCTTATAGAAAAGAGCTCAGATTCTGAGTTCAAGTCCTATCACTTACAAGTTGTGACCACAGTAAGTGAATTAGTCTCTGATCATCCAAGCGCTTAATTTATAAAGAAGGGTAATATGTTATTTTTAAGTGAGGAATAAAAGCTAGGATGGGTGAACAGACATAATATTATTTGTTTTATTTTGGTCATCGATTTCTAAATGATGAATTACTCTAAATAGAGTGGATTCAGCCAACAGATGTTTATTACATCATGACTTCTTGGATCAGGAATCTGGGTAAATGTATCCAGAGCCTTGGGCTCAGGCTTTCTTCCAAGGCTGCTATCTCATCTGAAGGCTCTGGAAGGACCTGCTTTCGTGCCCACTCACACAGTGACTATTGGCAGGCCTTTATTATGTACTGGCTGCTGCCTGGAGACACCACTCCCTTGCCATTTGGGCCTCTCCATAGGGCAGCTTACAACATGGTAGCTGGCTCAGCTCAGTGCACCAAGGAAGGAAGGAGGAACAGAAGACACGCGGAGCAAAGCCACAGATGTATTGTAACCTAGTCTTGAAAGTGTTAACTAATAAACTATGTTTTATTATGATAGAGTGCTTCAGCTCTGTAGCCCAGGCTAGCCTAGAGCATAATAGTAGTCCAGGCAAGTCTACTACCTTGGCCTCCTGAGGGCTGGTTATTATATGTGTGAGCCATCATACTTGCCTTGTAGCTTGTTACTTTTGTCATGCTCACAGCTATCCAACCTATGCCCAAGAAAGGATTTCCAGAAGTGCATGAATGCCAGGGGGGAAGCACTGCTAACTTACCATAGACATCATTTATCACATCCTTAAATTCAACAAGTACTTATCAAAACTCTCTTGTCTGCCAAGCATTGTGCTAGGTGATTAAACGTCTAAGGTGAAGTAACATGAGACCTGGTGGCTGCCCTCATGCTGATCATACAAGGAGACAGAGGCCGGGATTTGTGTGAAATTGCTGACTGCCGCAAATTATAAGGACCTGGTCCAGTTTAAAAAAAAAAAATCGTTGAGAGCAGAGCATGGTGGCGCACATCTTTAATCCCAGCATTTAGGAGGCAGAGGTAGGAGGATCACCGTGAGTTCAAGGCTTCCCTGAGACTCCATAGTGAATTCCAGGTCAGCCTGGGCTAGAGTGAGACCCTCAAAAAAAAAAAAAAAATCATCGAATAATTAAAAATAAATATCTTTCAAGGCAAAGCCTTGGTTGAAAAAGAACAGAGGGAAAGACCATTTGAGACAAATAGAATAGCATGTGTAAAGGTCCCAATTTAGCATGGCATTCTTAAATTATGAATCACAAATTAATTTATAATGTACACCCATCTGGAAACAATATTAGCTTAAGGTACTTCTTTCATATCACCTCAGTCAACAGCAAAGCAACTGTGAGGCATTTGGTTCTCTGAGTTGCCTCAGGGGCTGTTTGTATTTCAGTTCCACAACAGGCTTCTGAGAATTTAACAGACAGCTGAATCTGGTTAGATCTACTTGTCCGTGGATTCTGGTGCAGAAGACCACAGACTTGCCATGGGCATCAGGGGGAGCTCGGTGGAGCTCTGTCCGAGAGTTCTGGAGAGGTGAGCCCTTGAGCAACCGGGAAAACCGGAACTCGCCCCCGAAGCTGCCCTGTCGGGTGGGGTGGGGTGGGCAGGGCTAAGGGCGCGCAGGGGCCGTTGCTGCAGCCCCACTGTCACCAGGGACTTTCTAGGATCCCAGAACAAATGATTACCCAGGATAGTACAGAAAAAAACGTGGATGGTGAGTCTTCCGGGTGGGAGGCAGGAAATCTTTAGGAAAGATGTCCACGGCTGGGGCAAGGGAAGAAAGGCTCATCGGGCCTGGAGAGATAGCTTAGCGGTTAAGCGCTTGCCTGTGAAACCTAAGGACCCCAGTTCGAGGCTCGACTCCCTAGGACCCACGTTAGCCAGATGCAGAAGGGGGCGCACGCATCTGGAGTTCATTTGCAGAGGCTGGAAGCCCTGGTGCGCCCATTCTCTCTCTCTCCCTCGATCTGTCTTTCTCTCTGTGTCTGTCGCTCTCAAATAAATAAATAAATAATTTTTTTTTTTTTTAAAAAAAGAAGTGCTCATCGTTCCTGTCTCATCAGGGGAGTAAAGGAGAGCTGGAGGAGGGTGTCTACACCCTGGTCACCATCTGTGTCAGATGATTTCCCATCACTGTAATGGATGCTTGAGATGATTAGCTTACAGAGAAGAAGGTATCGCTAAAAACTTTTTTTTTTTTTTTTATTAACATTTTCCATGATTATAAAATATATCCCATGGTAATTCCCTCCCTCCCCACCCCCACACTTTCCCGTTTGAAATTCCATTCTCAATCATATTACCTCCCCATTACAATCATTGTAATTACATATATACAATATCAACCTATTAAGTATCCTCTTCCCTTCCTTTCTCCACCCTTTATGTCTCCTTTTCAACTTACTGGCCTCTGCTACTAAGTATTTTCATTCTCACACAGAAGCCCAGTCATCTGTAGCTAGGATCCCCATATGAGGGAGAACATGTGGCGCTTGGCTTTCTGGGCCTGGGTTACCTGACTTAGTATAATACTTTCCAGGTCCATCCATTTTTCTGCAAATTTCATAACTTCATTTTTCTTTACCGCTGAGTAGAACTCCATTGTATAAATGTACCACATCTTCATTATCCACTCATCTGTTGAGGGACATCTAGGCTGGTTCCATTTCCCAGCTATTATAAATTGAGCAGCAATAAACATGGTTGAGCATGTACTTCTAAGGAAATGAGATGAGTCCTTTGGATATATGCCTAGGAGTGCTATAGCTGGGTCATATGGTAGATCAATCTCTAGCTGCTTTAGGAACCTCCACACTGTTTTCCACAATGGCTGGACCAGATTGCATTCCCACCAGCAGTGCAGAAGGGTTCCTTTTTATCCACATCCCCGCCAACATTTATGATCATTTGTTTTCATGATGGTGGCCAATCTGACAGGAGTGAGATGGAATCTCAATGTAGTTTTAATCTGCATTTCCCTGATGACTAGTGACGTAGAACATTTTTTTAGGTGCTTATATGCCATTCGTATTTCTTCCTTTGAGAACTCTCTATTTAGCTCCTTAGCCCATTTTTTGATTGGCCTGTTTGATTCCTTATTAGTTAACTTTTTGAGTTCTTTGTATATCCTAGATATTAATCCTTTATCAGATATATAGCTGGCGAAGATTTTATCCATTCTGTAGGTTGCCTCTTTGCTTTTTTCACTGTGTCCTTTGCGGTGCAAAATCTTTGTAATTTCATTAGGTCCCAGTGGTTAATCTGTGGTTTTATTGCCTGAGCAATTGGGGTTGTATTTAGAAAGTCTTTGCCAAGACCAATATGTTGGAGGGTTTCCCCTACTTTTTCCTCTAGCAGTTTCAAAGTTTCCGGTCTGATGTTAAGGTCTTTAATCCATTTGGACTTAATTCTTGTGCATGGCGAGAGAGAAGAATCTATTTTCATCCTTCTGCAGATATTTATCCAGTTTTCAAAACACCATTTGCTGAAGAGGCTGTCTCTTCTCCAATGAGTATTTTTGGCATTTTTATCGAATATCAGGTGGCTATAGCTACTTGGGCTTACATCTGGGTCCTCTATTCTGTTCCACTGATCTACATGTCTGTTTTTGTGCCAGTACCATGCTGTTTTTGTTACTATGGCTCTGTAGTATAGGTTAAAAACAGGTATGGTGATACCACCAGCCTCTTTTTTGTTGCTCAGTATTATTTTAGATATTCGAGGTTTTTTATGATTCCAAATGAATTTTTGGATTGTTTTTTCTATTTCCATGAAGAAAGCCTTTGGAATTTTGATAGGGATTGCATTAAATGTGTAGATTGCTTTAGGTAAGATTGCCATTTTCACGATATTGATTCTTCCAAGCCAGGAACAAGGGATGTTTCTCCACTTTCTAGTGTCTTCTGCAATTTCTCGCTTGAGTGTCTTAAAGTGTCTTAAAGTTCTCATTGTATAGATTCTTTACTTCCTTAGTTAGGTTTATTCCAAGGTATTTTATTTTTTTTGATGCAATTGTGAATGGGAGTGATTCTCTGATTTCATCCTCTGTGTGTTTGTTGTTAGCATATATGAAGGCTACTGATTTCTGTGTATTTATTTTGTATCCTGCTACATTGCTGTAGGTTTTGATTAGCTCTAACAGCTTGCTAGTAGAGTCTTTAGGGTCCTTTATGTATAGAATCATGTCATCTGCAAATAGTGATAACTTGATTTCTTCCTTTCCAATTTGTATCCCTTTTTTTCTCTTGCCTTATTGCTATGGCTAAGACTTCCAAAACTATATTAAATAGAAGTGGAGACAGTGGACACCCTTGTCTTGTTCCTGATTTTAGTGGAAAAGCTTCCAGTTTTTCCCCATTTAGTAATATGTTGGCTGTAGGCTTGTCATAAATAGCCTTTATTATATTGAGATATGTTCCTTCTATTCCCAGTCTCTGTAGGACTTTTATCATGAAGGGATGTTGGATTTTGTCAAATGCTTTCTCTGCATCTAATGAGATGATCATGTGGTTTTTGTCCTTCAACCCATTTATGTAATGTATTACATTTATAGATTTGCGTATGTTGAACCATCCCTGCATCTCTGGGATAAAGCCTACTTGGTCAGGGTGAATGATCTTTTTGATATACTCTTGTATTCTGTTTGCCAATATTTTGTTGAGAATTTTTGCATCTATGTTCATGAGGGAGATTGGTCTGTAATTTTCTTTTTTTGTTCTATCTTTGCCTGGTTTTGGTATCAGGGTGATGCTGGCCTCATAGAAGGAGTTTGGTAGGATTCCTTCTTTTTCTATTTCCTGGAAAAGCTTAAGAAGCAATGGTGTTAGCTCTTCCTTAAAAGTCTGGTAAAATTCAGCAGTGAATCCATCCAGGCCTGGGCTTTTTTTAGTTGGGAGATTATTGATAACTGCTCGGATCTCCATGTTTGTTATAGGTCTATTTAAGTGATTAATCTCATTTTGATTTAATTTAGGTAGGTCATATAGATCAAGGAAATCATCCATTTCTTTCAGATTTTCATACTTTGTGGAGTATATGCTTTTATAGTATGTCCCTATAATTTTTTGAATTTCTCTGGAATCTGTTGTGATGTTACCTTGTTCATCTCTGATTTTATTAATTTGTGTCTCTTCTCTCTTTCTTTTGGTCAGATTTGCTAAGGGTTTATCAATCTTGTTTATCCTTTCAAAGAACCAACTCTTTGTTTCATTAATTCTTTGGATTGTTCTTTTTGTTTCTATTTCATTAATTTCTGCCCTAATCTTTATTATTTCTTCCCGTCTACTACTTTTTGGTTTGCCTTGTTCTTCTTTTTCCAAGGCTTTAAGGCGAAGCATTAGGTCATTTACTTGCGACCTTTCTAATTTCTTAATATAGGCACTTAAGGCTATAAATTTACCTCTTAGAACTGCCTTCATTGTGTCCCAGAGATTTTGGTATGTTGTGTTCTCATTATCATTTGACTCTATAAATTTTTTGATTTCCTTTTTGATTTCTTCATTGACCCACTCATCATTTAGTAGTGTATTGTTTAGCTTCCATGATTTTGTGTATGCTCTGTAGCCTTTCTTGCTACTGATTTGTAGTTTAATTCCATTGTGGTCAGATAGAATGCAAGGAATTATTTCAATTTTCCTGAATTTGTTAAGATTTGCTTTGTGTCCTAATATATGGTCTATTTTAGAGAATGTTCCATGTGCTGCTGAAAAGAATGTATATTCTGCAGCCTTTGGATGAAATGTCCTGTATATATCTTTTAGGTCCATATCTTCTATGACCTCATTTAGTCCAGATGCCTCTCTGTTTATTCTTTCCCTGGATGACCTGTCAATTGATGAGAGTGGGGTGTTAAAGTCACCCACCACCACCGTGTTTGGTGTTATCTGTGACCTTAGTTCTAATAGTGTTTGTTTGACGAATTTGGGAGCCCCCATGTTAGGTGCATATATGTTTAGGATTGTAATGTCCTCCTGTTGGAGTGTGCCCTTAATCAATATAAAGTGACCTTCCTTATCTTTTTTGACTAACTTCGGACTAAAGTCCACCCTGTCTGATATTAGGATAGCAACCCCTGCTTGTTTTCTAGGCCCATTTGCTTGAAACACCGTCTTCCAACCTTTCACCCTAAGATAATGTCTATCCTTTGTAGAAAGGTGAGTTTCTTGAAGACAACAAATTGTAGGATCCTGCTTTTTAACCCAGTCTGCAAATCTATGTCTTTTCGTTGGGGCATTGAGACCGTTGATATTAAGAGATATTATTGAAAGGTGTGTATTTATGTTTGCCATTTGTGTGTGTGTGTGTGTGTGTGTTACTTGTTCTACCTGTGCTCTCTTCTGTTAACTGGTATTTGAGTATGGCTGGTTTTTTCTAGGTTCCTTATATGTGTGCTTTTCCTTTTGTTCAGCATGGAGGACTCTATCAAGTATTTTCTGTAGAGCTGGTTTTGTCTTCAGATATTCCTTTAACCTGCTTTTGTCATGGAATGTCTTTATTTCTCCATCTATTTGGATGGATAACTTTGCAGGATAAAGTAACCTTGGTTGACAGTTGTTATCTTTCAGAACTTGGAATATATCACTCCAGGCCCTTCTGGCTTTAAAAGTTTGTGTTGAATAATCTGCTGTAATCCTGATGGGCTTGCTTTTGTAGGTAACTTGATTTTTCTCTCTAACTGCTTTCAATATTTTTTCTTTGGTTTGTGTGTTTGGAAGTTTGAGTATAATGTGGCGAGGAGAGTTTCTTTCTGGGTTTTGTCTGGCTGGGGTTCTAAAGGCTTCCTGTATCTGTATTGGCACCTCTTTCCCAATTTGGGGAAAATTTTCCTCTATGATTTTGTTGAAGATGCCTACTATGCCTCTGGAGTGGAATTCTTCTCCTTCTACTATGCCCTGAATTCTTATATTGGATCTTTTCATAGTGTCCCGAATATCTTGAAATTCCCACTCATACTTTTGTATAAGTTTGTCTTTCTCTTTGTTGGACTGCATTAGGTCTGCCACCTGATCTTCTAGCTTAGATATTCTGTCTTCTCCCTCATCCATCCTACTGGTGAGATTTTCTACAGAGTTTTTTATTTCATTAACTGTGTTCTTCATTGCTAGTAATTCTGACTGGTTTTTCTTTATTATTTCTATTTCTCTATTTATGTCTTGTATTGCCTTCTTTATTTCATTAAATTGGTGTCCTGCCTCTTCTTTGATTCCTTTGATTTCCTCTTTGATTTCTTCTTTGATTGTTTTCATGTGTTCTTTGACCTCTTTGAACATATTTATAATTATTCTTTTGAACTCTTTCTCAGGCATTTCCTCTAACTCTTTCTCACTGGAGGACATTTCTGATGCATTAATACTTTTAGGTGGATTTATATCATCTTGCTTTTTAGTGTTTCTTGTGTTATAATGTATATATTTTTGCATCTTGGATTAAGTTAATGCTTGGATTTTCTAGCTAGCTGTGTATTCTTAGCTGTATCAATTGATTTGGTGTAATATATTTTCAGGGTAGGACCTTAAGGTATTAGGTGTGGCTCTTAAGACTTTCAGAGTATCTACAAAGATGTTCTTAGGGGTTGAGTTTCCCTGCTATAGGAGTATTCAAGCAGGCTGAGTGGAATAATATACTGGTAGATTCTAAAATTTAGCTAAACACTGTACCCATTCCATCAAAAACAGCCCCGAGTATGTATGCAAGAGTAGTTATTATAATGACCAGATCCTCTATCAACAAAGAGGTTTAGATTTCTGGTCTGTTGAGGTATCCAAGTCAGCTTGTGACCAAGTGAGACCCTTCCCTGGTGCAATCCCAGTTACCTTGGGTGATTGTGGTCTCAGTCAAGTTGCTGCCTGGGTCGTCGGGCTGCTGTTCTGATTTCTGGAGCTGGGCACTTGCTTTTCCTACGGGGCAAACTGAGCCGCTGCCGCCGCCTCTGCAGCTGTTGTAGGCGCCCCCCCCCGGAGCCCCCACCGCTGCTGAAGCTGCCGTTGCCGTGTCCACCGCTGCTGCTCACCCCGAAGCCGCTGCTGCGGGATCTGTCACCGCTGCCGCTCCTGGGTCCGCTGCTGCTGGGGCCACTGGTACCGGTGCTGGAGCCGCTGAAGTTGCTGCCAAATTCTGCTCCTGCTTGGGTCCCGCCGTCAGCCCAAGTTGGCGTGGCCGGGTCCCGGGCCGCTGCTGTGTTCGCTGGAGCTGGGTTCAGGCGGCAGGGAAGGGGAGGGAGCCGCGCTGTTCTGGTTGTATCGTTTCCCCACGTGTGCTTTTACCTCGCGGTCTGCTCCTCCCTCCGTTGCTCGCTGCCGCTCTCCCCTCACGTTTCCCGAGTTGCGGAGAGCGCGGTGTGAGGGGAAAATCCCGCACCTGGCTTGTCCTGCGGCTCGAGCCGAGAGTCCGGCGGTTTTCTGCCGCTCCGCGGTTGCGGCGGGTAGCCGAGCGGCCCGGAGCTGCTGTTCCCGCCTGTGCAGGCTCTGGATGCTCTATAACTCTTCCACTTCTCCGCTGCCGCCTCAACTTCCTATACACCTCACTTTTTAGTAAAAGTGTGTATTTTGCTGAGTTTTTTTTGGTCTCCCCCCCCCAGGCTGTTTTGGCGTGGTACCTACGCCGCCATCTTAACCGGAAGTCCCCTGCTAAAAACTTTTTATTGATTAACTTCACGTGTGTGTACACACAAGCAGGCAGATGCTTGGAGGTCAGATTACAGAAGCCCACCACAGCTTCCAGCTTTTAGGTGAGGCCCGGGGATCTGAACTCAGGTACTCAGGGTTGAGGAAAAAGCACTTTATACCCCAAGCCATCTCCCCAGCCCAACAGCATCATTTTTGAGCATAGTTCTAGAGGATCTAGCCCATGATCCACTGGTCCTGCCACTCTGAGGCCAAGCAGGGAGTATGGAAGATCAAACTGCTTGCCCCATGGCCAGAAAGTGAAAGAGACAATGAGGAGAGGCTGGGGTCCAACTGTCTCCTTCACCGACACACCTCCAGTGACTGCTGAACCCCCAGCCCCAGACCACACCTCTGGAAGGTTCTACTACTTCCTAGTCGTATCATGCTAGGGACCAAATCTTTAACACGTGACCAGTTGTCTGTAATCGAGGGTCTTTGGAAGCTTCTTAAGATCCAAACTCTAGCACCAACCACACATCCACAAATAGTCTCCAGGTTCCACAGAGATTATGTATAAATTAAGAGTTAAGGTATACTGTTGCTGTTACAGCTCTATCCCCTGCAGACACATTATAATCCAAATAATTGTCATTCCTTGTGTTCCTGGGAGATGACATACAGGCAATGTGAGCAGGGTGTGGTGGTGCTTTGGAAGGCGAAGGCAAGAGGCCATGCAAGGTGGAGGCCAGCCTGGGCTACATAGGAAATCCCAGTCAGCTAGGACTACACATTGAGAGCATGTCTCAAAAAAAAGAAAGAAAGAAAGAAAGAAAGAAAGAAAGAAAGAAAGAAAGAAAGAAAGAAAGAAAGAAAAAAAAGAAGTACAGAAACGGGTTGGAGAGATGGCTTAGCGGCTAAGGCATTCATCTGCAAAGCCAGAGGATCCTGGCTCAACTCTTCAGGACCCATGTAAGCCAGATGCAGAAGGGGGCGTGTGCATCTGGAGTTCATTTACAGTGGCTGGAGGCCCTGGCGTGCCCCATTCTCTCTCTCCCCCTACCCTATCCCTCTGCTTCTTTCTCTCTCTCAAATAAATAACTAAAGTTTAAAAAAAAAACAAACAAAAAGAATACAGGAGTGTGGTACTGAGTCTAAGAATTGGACTTAGACACACAGGCTTGGGGCTGTTCCTCAGTTGTACCATGTGATTAAACATGAGATTCTGGGTAAGACATTAATCATTCTATACAAATTTTCCCAGATTTAAAGGGAAATATCACCAGCTTCAATAACCAAGTAGGATTATTGTAGGAATCCAAACAATGAAGCCTCTTCCCATTTTGCTTTTCCCTCCTTTCCTCTCCTCTTTTCTCCTTCTGTTTGTTTCTTCCTGTTCCATCTTCACCTTCCCTTCCTTGGAGCCATAAGGAGTCAAGAAGGCTTGTGTAGGGTGGGAGCTGGTTTGAAATAACAGAGACCAAGTCGGGTCAGAAAAATCTAATCTCCTAGTGGAGGTGGGGTTGGGATGGCCTGGTTCTGAGAGTCAAGAGCTAACAAAGATGAGGAGCCACAGTGAAAGTAGGGCGTGGCCTCAATTACAGAAAATTGGCAACATAGTGGGAAATCAGTCAAATAAATAAACAGATTAAAACAATGGGACTGCTGTTCCCAATGGTGAAGGGAGTTACCAATATAGAGAGAGACAATTAAGACAGATCCTGAGGTGTTTGTTAGAGTTGCTTTTACACAGATGCAGAAACAAGTAAAGGTGTGTCTGTGTGGTATGTGTGTTGTGGGCATGTGTAGTAAGCGTGGTGTGTGTGTGTGTGTGTGTGTGTGTCCTCACCATGTCTATTAAGAAAGCCTAGCATCAGTGATACTCCAATATCAGTGAGAGGGCTTCTAAGTACCCTATAGAGAGGAAGAGGAAGAATGCAGAGGAGAAGCTTGCAGACACATCTTAGCTGAGCTTCATAGCAAAGCTCACCAGTGATGGGGTCAGTGGAAATGCTGCCCCACCCTGCCACAGACAGAGAGCAGTCCACAGGTGCGCTGAACTGCTGTGAGCCCAGTCAAAGCACATAGCCTGATTAGTTGTGAGTCGTTCCCTTCTGCAATAGTGAGAGCTCATCAAAAGACACCCCACAGAGGAACTCTAAAGTCTCTGGAAGTGCCATAAAGAGAAGTCCAAGGAACCCTAGCAGAGCAAAAGAGACATGACAGACAAAGAATGGATGCAAGAAATGATCTTAGAGTAGTGAGATCTTAGTAATACTGTGAGGAAACTGGAAACATTTTAGCTATGTCTTAGGATAATGCACCAATGTTAATTTCCCAACTTTGGAGGTCATATTTTACATAGCAGGAGAATAACTGTGTAGAAAATAAAGCACTAGGCTGGAGAGATGGCTTAGCGGTTAAGGTGTTGGCCTGTGAAGCCTAAGGACTCTCCAGGTCCCATGTAAGCCAGACACAGTGACACAAGCATGCAAGGCTGCACATGCCCACAAGGGGCACAGGCGTCTGGAGTCTGCAGTAGCTGGAGGCCCTAATGTGACAATTTTCTCTTCTCATTCCCGGCTCTCTCTTTTGCTCCCTATCACATTTAAAAAAAAAAAAAAAAAAGGCTAGTCTGTTGGGTATGCCAAAAAAAAAAAAAAAAAGAAAGAAAGAAAGAAAGAAAGAAAGAAAGAAAGAAAAGAAAATATAACACTAGTATCCAAGGCTGATGATAAATCATGTGGATAATTTACAAGTGATTTGGGGGAAACTTCTTTGTTCTGTAGTTGCAGATTTTCTATATGTTTGAAGTGATTTCAAATAAAAACCCAAAATGATGATGCGCTTTAAACTTATCTGAGAGGTACAACACAATTTACAAAGGCCAGATGGAGTGACATCATCCCCTGCTCCTCCATCTGTCGTGTGTTCCATGGAGACTTGTCACCATACCCTCCCTCTTCCCCCGGCAGATTGTCCCTAAGCTGTGTCTCCTCCATCACGTTCAATATCATCACTTGGTTTACATTCTCATTGCCACTCAACAGAGCCAAGGCAATGATAGCCTCCAAGCTCCTTGCTGCCTCAAATGCCAGCTTCTCTTTCTGCTGCCCCCTGCCTCTAGCTCACTAACCGATTCTCCTGCCCAGCTTTGAACTGTAGGCGGGGTTGTAGCGATGTCCCCCTAAGGTTCTGAGGTGGGCCCATCCGCAGTCCCAGCTGCTTCAACATGCGGGACTGGGATGAGTGCCCATGCTGCAGCTTCTACTGCTGATCCCACCCTTCCTGGCAGCTTAAGCAGCCCTGACCAGCTCGCCTTCCCACAATCCACTGGTACCTCCCTGCCTCATGGGAAATCACTCAGCTTCGCCCAGAGAGCCTCTTGCTCATTCTTTAGAGCTTTCAAGCTCAAATGGACTTATGCAGCAAGCCTTCTTCCTGCCACCCTTCCAATGTCCACCACCCTATGCCACCCTTCCTTCATGTGCCAGTAATTCTCTTAATAATAATCATTAAACTGTAATTGTTTACTTTGTTACATTTGTCCCTCTCCAGACTGTGAGCTCATTTAGAACAAAGACTGTGTCTTAATCTGCTTGGAACCCACACAGTGCCTGGCACCATGTCCATGTTCAGTAAATGCCTATTGTATGCTGCACTGGTGAGGGGCTGTCTGTGTAGTGTGGCACTTGCTGGCACTGGTGCTGGCATACCTCTCTGCTCCTGGGATGGGAGGGCAACAACAGCTGGGGGAAGATTTGATGGACAGTTACAGTTAGGAAAGAAATTGTTCACCTCTCCCTTCCTTTCCCCACATTAAGAAAGACTCAATGCATCTTCTCTAATTTCATACCTTTAATAGTTTTTGGGGAGCCTGTTCAAGCTGGGGTCCCAGATGGGCAACCAGGATGTCCAGGAATAGACAAGAGCAAGGGTGAAGGCTGGAATGAAAACTACTTATCCCCATCACTAGGAGATGCTGGGGCACAGGACGAAATAAGCTAGAAGCTTCCTGGGAGGCCAAGGCCTAACATGCTGGCTTGGGCACCAGAGCCCTCATCAAACCTGGCAGGAGTCAGAGCTGAGTGTTAGAGCTGAGCCCGCACCAGCTAAGTAAAGGAAAGAAGGAAGAAGTGAGGGAGGGAGGGAAAGAGTGAAGGAAGGAAGGGAAGGAAGGGTGGGGAGGGAGAGAAGGCAGTAGAAGGAAGGGAGGGACATCCTAAAGGATTCACCTCAGATTCAGCTGGCATGAGGCTCTGGCATTTGAGGGCTAGCAAAGCTGCAGGGATGTCTCACTATATTTTCTATAACAAAATACGTGAAACTAACTAATTTATAAAGCAGAGTTTATTTTACAGTTCTGGGGGTTGGAAACCCAAGACCAGGCAGCCTCATCTGGGGAGGGCTTCCTTTTGTGAAATATGGGAAATTAAGTAGGTGCCTGTTGAAGAGGCCTTGCCTTAAAACAGTCCACTGTCCCAAGAAAAGCTTTGATCCCCTCCCCGTATAAGCCCCGCCTTACAACACCATCACAGTGACAAATTTCAACATGAAATTTGAAGAGACAAGTCACCAAGCAGATGCAGCTTGAATCTCTCATTTGTCTGTAGGGTCCAGAGAGAAGCAGATAACAGCAAACCATGGACAGATGAAATTCCTTGTAATATCACACATAGTTTCTGTGCAAGGCTTCTGGACTTTTCCTGGCATTTCAGTTATTGGGAATGGAGATGAACTGTAGGAAGAAATCTGGTGTTATTTTTGGGCATGTGGAACTGGAAAAAAAAAAAAGCCCTGCTCAGCCCACTAAAGGAAGCTGTACTATATCACTCAGGGCCGCAAGTCCCAGCCCAGCTGAAGGCCAGCAGGAGTCACTGAATGTTCAAAGCTAAGTCAGTTTGGAAGTTTCTGTAATAAAAATGTATGCAGTGCAGATATCTATATCTTCAAGCCCAAAGGAAATTAAGGAGCGAGTCATCCCACTTAACAATGACTTTCTTAAAGAAAAGAATATATTCTTTTATAAAGCTGCCCACATATGCTTAAGAAGAGCTGGAAGTTAGGATAACTGTGCTAAGCACACGAATGACTAGAAGTCAATTATCCCGGCCCACGTGTCCGCCAGGGTTGAGCCTCACAAAATCAAGCCCTTCATGGCTGAGGCTCATGAGGCTGGAAAGAGCTGATTGCAAGCTTGTGATTCAGGGAGACAATGCCAACATTTTTACAGTCCTCTTTTGTTGTTGTTAATTCAACACTTACATGCAGATTCATCTTCCAACTTGATATTCTTTTCCCTTCCCTTTAAAGCTATAATATCAAGTTTAGCTGTGGTTTCTTCCAATACTATGTGTTAGCCTGTCCTTGTCCTGTATGGGAGGCTGATCACACCAACTTGCATGGCAGGCAGACAGCAGGGAGGGATGCCTGGGTAGCACTCCCATGACCCCCGTCAGCATCGCTTTCTGGTTGTGTTTCTGTGAAGTAGGTGTGTTGACAACCTACCATGTCATGACAACCTCAGACCTTATAGCACTTCAAACAACCACATTTATAATATTATGTAGACTGTGGGTAACTTGAGCAGAGCAGTTCTGGTTTCTCTCATGGTCTCGGACACAGCTGTGGTCAGTTGACAGCTGGGGCCAGAGACATGAAGATCTGCTAGGATGCCGGAACACTGAAGTCTCTCCCTTTCCTGACAGCCCCAGGACCCCTCCTCTCAGTCTAAGTGACCTGTACAATTGTCCCTTCAGCAGGGTGGCCAAACATCCTATCTGACAGCTCAGCTCCAAAAGTGCAAAAGGAAGTTTCCAGGCATCCTTGAGCCCCAGAACCACCATATTGTCACTTCTGCAAAGTTTTGTAGATTAGATGAGTTACAAGCTCAGGCTGGGTCCCTTGTAGGAGGAACAATACAGAGATGTGAATGCTAAGCCTTGCAGTTCATTGGGGCTTGTGATGGTTGATCAAATTGTCAGCTTGCTGGGATTGAAAAGCAACTACAATATTAGTAAAGCCCTCCTCCAGGTGTTTCCAGGAGGGGGTTTCCTGGACAGGTTAACTACGAGAGGGAAGAGCCACCTGAATGTGGCAGACAGAACAGAAGGAAAAATTTGAGAACCCCTGTTTGCACAGATACCTTCTGCTTTCTGACTACTATAATGTGAACTATTTTGCTCTGCCATGCCCTTCCCACCATGAAGGATGGTGTAGTAATTTAAATCCCAAGTCCCCCATAAGCTCATGTGTTCTGAATGCTTGGTCCCCCACTGGTGGCAATTTGGGAGATGGAGCCTTGCTGGAGGAGGAGTGCTATGAGGGGAGGGGCAGGCTTAGGGGTGTTAGAGCCAGCTCTCTCTTCCCAGAGTTCAGCTCACTCCCACGCTACTGTTTTCCGCCTGCTGTGGCAGAGGTGATGCCCAGCCTCTGCTCATGCCACGTTTTCCCCTGCTGCCGTATAGCTTCCCCTCAGGACTGTATGCCAAAATAAAAATCTGTCCTCCCATCAGCTGCTTTTGGTGGGGTGCTTTGTCCCAGCAGCATGAATATAATTGTAACAGATGGAAACCTATGAAACCAGGGCCAAAATAAACCCTTCTTCCCTTAGTTATTCTGTTTTGCTTTTAATTTTTTTTATTGTGATACTATATCACATTATACATGGTGATGGGTCTCATAAAGACATTTTCATTGAAGTATATATACTTTGACTGTATTTGTTCCCTCATACCTTTCTGCTTCTTTCCTCCCCTCCTAGTCCCCTTCCTTTCCTTAGACAAGCTTACTTCTACTTTCATGTTATCTATGACTATAGGTGCATGTGCACACCCACACCCATACACACACACACACATGCACACACAAATTGTACATACCCATTAAAGTCTAAGATCAACAAATGAGAGAAAGCACATACTTGTCATTCTGAGTGTGGCTCATTTTGTTTAATATGATAGTCTCCAGATGCACCCATTATCCTACAAAGAACATCATTTCTATCATCTCACTTTTCTTTTTTACCTGAATAAAACTCCATTGTGTGAGAGTTCAGACTCTCAGATCCTGCCCTAAAGCCTGAGGTTGTGGCAGCCTTCTGTAATCCCAGTGCACTTCCTGTGGGAAGGGAGGCAGAGATAGCAGGAGCATTTCCCAGAGGCTCGCAGAAGGTTTGGTGAAGAACAGTGAAGACAATGGCCTTAAAAAGAGGTTAATCTGAGGTGAGGACCAACCTCAAAGTTGTTCTCTGACCATGCATGCCCCTAGATTTACACATGTACATGATAATTAATTTTGTAAAAAACTGGTTTAAAAGATTTACCTTCATTGTATATGTTTATCACATTTTACTCTATCTATTCAACATTGACAGGCACCTAGGCTGTTAGACGTAGCTAGATTCTTCATATGATTATATTGTAATAATTTAACATTATTCTTTATTTTCAGGATTGCTTTGGTATCTGAAATATCTTGTGCCTTTATGTGAATTTTAGGATTGTGTTTCTAGTATAGGGGGAACGTAACATCACTGGAATCTTGATGGAGACTGCATGCAGCTCAGAGTGGCTTCAAACTGTAGCTGAGGATGAACTTGAACTCCTGATCCTTACACTTCTACTTCCCTGGTTCTAGGGTTATAGACATGTTGCAGTGTGATGAGCTCTGTGATCCATCAACTTTCAAAGTAAACAAATGTGGAGGCTGGGAAGATGGCTCAGTAGTTAAAGGCACTTGCTTGCAAAGCCTGCTGGATGGTGTTCAATCCCCAAACTCCCAAGTCACCCATGTAAGCCAGACACAAAAGATGAAACAAGTGCCTGGTTTTCATTTGAAGTGGCAAGAGTTCTTGAAGCATATATGTGAATACACATGCACACACATATACACACATGCACACACACATACATGCATGCCACGTATGCATGCACATGTAAATAAGTCTAAAAAACAGAAAATAAGAACTTTGCACAAGGAAGAGAGTAAGATCTGATAAATGTAAATGTAGACTTTCATTCATTCCATTAAAATTTACCCCATTCTATGGTCTAGAGACTAGACTGGACACTTTGCTTAATATTTCAAATAATACAATAATTTCTATGTACTGTCCTCAGCTCCTCACCTGTAGAAATTCATGCAAGGAGAAATCAGGTATGAAAATAGTCCCCTATGCTATTGCCATGAAGTGAGGAAAGTGGAGTGGAGTGCGTCCCAGCAAGACTTGAAACATGAGCTGAGTCCAGGAGAATACATAGGGGTTATTTTAACAGAGAGGAGTGGTGAGGGCATTCCAGGCCCACAAAGAGCAAAGAAAGGCACAGCAAAATAAGACGTGACCATAGAGGAAGCTATGGACTTCTGTTATTGGAGAGGAGGGCAAAAACATGAGTGATAAAAATATTTCCTTTTGGGCTGAAGGGATTGCTTAGTGGTTAAGGTGTTTGCCTGCAAAGCCAAAGAACCCAGGTTCAATACCCCAGGATCCATGTAAGCCAGATGCACAAGGGGGCGGAGTGGCTGGAAGTCCTGGTGCACCCATTCTCCCTCTCTCTCTCTCTTTACCTGTCTCCCTCTCTCCCTCTTTCTCTGTCAAATAAAATAAAATAAAATTTCCTTTGTGAAAAGCATGGATTTTATTCTATAACCATGGATGGTTTTGGAGAATGAGAGTAAGTGTTCCCCTTTTAGGACTCTAGTCTACAAAAAACAAATACCTGTACAAAGACATTTATATTAGTATTCTTATAAAAAAATATTGAGAAGAATCTTCCAGTTGGTTACAAATAGTTAAACAATGGGCTGGAGAGTGATTAAGGCTCTTGACTGTGAAGTATAAGGACATGTTTGACTCTCTAAGTCCCACATTAGCCTGACGCACAAGATGACACAATCATACAAGGTCACACATGTGCAAAAGATGGCACACGTGTCTGGAATTTGATTGCAATGGCTGGAGGCCCTAGTGTGCCAATTCTCCCTCTCTCCTCTCTTTCTCTCTCACTCATTCAGTTTCTTGCATTAAAAAAAGCCAGTCTTTTGGGCTTGCCCCCCCCCCCCCGCAAAAAAAGTTAAACCATAAGCCAACAGGTTATAAAATATCAGACAAAAAGAGCGAAGTACCTTTTTAAAGAAGGAAATGGAAAGATTTCTATGATGCCTTGTTAGCTGAAGGAGAAATGAAAGACCATTTTGCATGGCATGATCTCATTTGCAAAAGAAAATGCCATGGGCGTCCTACCCATTTCACTTGTCTCTGTTTCTCTGTGTATATCACCTTCATCCTTCCTTCTTATGCCAGTTGGCTGACTAAGCTTCTCCACTCATAGGGAAAGAAATCTGACCACCAAATTTAGCAAGTGTTGTGTCTTCTACCTCCAGCCATAGGCCAAGGTCACTTCTCTTCTCTGAGCCCAAATCCAGAAAGGAAAGGGTCCTCAGAATGAACCATAGAACCATAACCCAAGTGAGCAAACAAACAAGAAAATGTAAGCTCCTTGGGGAAGGGCTTGATTTTTATTAATCCCGCACTCATGAGACCATTGTTGGGACTGAGCTCCTTCCCTGGCTAGACTGGCCAAGCCAAGATGGAGGCTCATGCTGAAGTTTCATCTCACCAAGAAGCCAAACCAGCTATATTATTGTTATGACCTGAGATAGCTGGAAAGTGAGAGATAACAGCCAGATCCAACCAAACCATTCTCAGGTGGCCTGATAAGGTAGTTTAACCTCTGCTTCAATTAATCTACGTAAAGAAAGTGACTTTGAAACAACCAGTGCTTTTTCTTCTCCATTTCTGCTCTCCTCCACTTTTTGTGCTCAGGTCTTTGGAACATCATTCTATCAGGTATTGCCTGATCCTAGAATCACAAGTAACAGTCAACCATGTTCTTTAAACTGACTTAGTTACAACTTTGCCCTTTGACATTATTCAATTAAAGGAATGGCAATTCCTATGAGGAAAGAGAAAGGTGGGGTATTGGACAGAGAGGCAGATACACAGACTTATTACTGAATGAATCTTTGTGCTACTACTTGACTTTAAGCCAATAGCACTTGTTATTTTACATTTTAATGGAAAACAGGGTTGAATTGAAAAGGAAATTATAAGTGTACCACTCTCCCATCTATACAGTGAGAATACGTGGAGAACACAAGTGGTTAAAGTGGACAAGAGAGTATTTCCCTCTAGCCTCAGAGGGAGGTGAAGGTTGACATCATGGTGAGGTAGCCTTAGGTCAGCGTGCTTGACATAGGCAGGAAAGAGAGTGAAGCAAATGATGACATCTGTAGTGATAAGTGAGTCAAATGCCTACACTGCTAACACACTGCAGAGTTGTTCTTCCTGGTTCAGCTAAAACCCTTTGGAGAAGCTTATAAGGATCCAGCCAAGTTCCCAAGATGAATGACCCTGTGTGTGTGTGTGTGTGTGTGTGTGTGTGTGTGTGTGTGTGTGTACGTGTGTGTGTGTGCAATATGTTCACATGTGTTACCGAAATGCCCTCTATTCACTCTTCCACCTTATTTCCCTGAGGCAGGGTCCCTTGCTGAACCTGGAGCTCATTATCCATGGTGGTTTGAATCAGATGTCTCCCATAAACTCATGTGTTCTGACTGCTTGGTCCCCAGTGAATGGCAGTCTGGGAGGTGGACCCTTGCTAGAGGAGGTGGGTTTCTGGAGATGGGCTTAGGGGTGTCATAGCCAGCTTCCCCTTGCCAGAACTTAGCTCACTCTCTCTGCTGCTGACGTGCAATGAAGTGAGCCAGCTTCCAGCACCATGAGGAAGCTTCCTTTGGAAACTGTAAGCCTGAAATAAACCCTTTCCTCTCATAAGGTTGAGTGTTTTCTTCTAGCAACAAGAAGGTAACTATGATACCATCTTTCCACCCAACTGGCTGACCAGGGAGCCCCAGCCAGCCTCTTATCTCTACCTCCCTCGGTGCTGGGGTTACAGGGATGCATGGCTATGATCCGCTTTTCACATGTGTGCTGGGGGTAGAACTCAGGTCCTCATGCTTGCACAGCAACTGCTACTACCTGTTGAGCCATTTCCCCAGCCCCACTGATTCATTCTTTTAGGTAACCTAGAGTAAGCTTGACTCATCATAGTAGTGAATGCAGCATGTCCACTTCTGCCATCTTTCCTTTGTGAACATGTGATTTATGACCTTAAACTGAGCATGTTCAGAAGTATGCTTGTTCCCACAGAGCTTTCTCCTATATGAATATGTATAGAGTCATCAAATTAAAACCGCATGCTTCCTTTGTTCAGAAAGGGCATTGCTTTAAGATCTTCAGAGATCTTCTCACCTAATGCATGCAACAAGCCCCTCAACACTCTTTGAGCTCCTGGTTTTACTTTTTGGCTCTGCAGTCAAGATGTAAACCCATTCCATTTGGTTGCAACACCAACATTCTGGTAAAGGTGGTTGTGTGGACAATGATAAAAGAGAGGGAAAAAGAGAGTTTTCATAGCTGATCCTGACATTTGAGACACCAGGCAGAGTGTGAGTTGAGCACCCCAGACAATGATATGGAGCAAAAGGCTGGGCTAGAAAGCAGGAATGAAAGATAAGGTACATTTAATGGAATTCAGAGCATGCTATTGTCACAAAAGTAGATGTGAATGACATCTTCGTCATATGTAACTGGACTGCATATAAGAGTGCAAAAGCTCAATATTCCTGCCTTGTAGTCATTATAAAGTCTCTTACCCTATAAGGATGTGCTGACCAATGACAGACTCTGAATGTGACAGTGCTCCCATGAGATTTTAATGGCCCTGAACAACTCCTACCTCCTAATGACATTGTAGCTATCATGCCGTGGTGGCCTGTTTGTGGTGATGCTGATGGAACTGAATCTATGACACTGCTAGTCACAGAAAAGCCTGGCATTAGCATGTATGTCATACTTGATGATAATAGTCACTTTGTGTAGGGATGAACTGTAAGACCACCTTGTGGAAAACTATCAGAACAAACTACGGGGAAGAACTGTGGGAATATGTCTTGTAGATCTTACAAATAGCTTTTGTGATATTATTGCTATGAGATGCTAAATTCCTTACTTGTAACTTACTCTAAAGTGTACCTTAAGCTGTGTGATCCACCTGCTTAAAGCAATGTGACTAGGTTTCCTCTGCCTTTATCTGAACAACACAAATGAACAGTATCGACAAGGAATGTTTAAAGATGCTGACTGATCTTAAGCTATACTCTCTTCTTCAGTGGTCTGGCTGGACTCTCAACTCAGAACAAACGTACATATGTAGAAAGTGCTTATCATAGCATTGAAGACAACAGGATCAGTAACTAAGGACCCATAGATCTATTGATGGCAACAGGGGTTTAGTGTGATTGTCTTGTGATCCGAGTGTGTGTTCAGGATCAGCAGAGCCCAGCAAGTCACACCCCTAAATGCCTTCCTTTAGCAAATGTTTAAGGATTATCTGAGGTCAAAGTTTCCTGCTGTTTGCTCACACAATGTGCTACTTGTCCACCAATTGCCGGGCTTTCACTGGTCAAGAGAGCAGCCACAGCCACAGTGACATCAGAGCAGCAGTGACAGCAGATGCCGCAGGTTCACTATCCACTCTCCAGTTTCCTTTTTCCTCAGGCTGCTGCTGAGATGCAGCTAGCCCACTTCTGGACTGGGGGTACCAGGAGTTAGCTTGCCCACCTCACAGGCTCTGCTCCTAGCAGCAGTTTGACTACTTCTGGATAGGACAGCTCCAGAGATTAGTCTTCACTAAATTCAGGGCTGTGCCCACCAAAGGGCAACATTGATGCTGATTTATGTATTTACTCTTGAAAACTATACTTTTCACCTTATCTTAACTTTTCGGAGGGGATGAGTTCTGACTATGTTGTTCAGACTGACATTAAAGTCCTAGGCTTAAGGTGTCCTCCTGCCTCAGTCTCCTAAGTAGCTATTGCATTGCACCATCACACCTGTTTTGTTGTTGATTTTTTTTTTAAAGAGAGAGTCTCTATGTAACCAGGCTGCCATCAAGCTTGAAATTCTCCTACCTCAGTCTCCTAAGTACTGGAATTATAGTTGTGTGCCACCATGATCAGATTCCACATCAGGATTTTATTATCTTATTTATTTATTTACTTATTTATTTATTTAGGAGATGAAGAGAGAATGAAGAGATAGGCAGATAGAGAGAGAAAGAATGGGTGCACCAGACCCTCTAGCCACTGCAAACAAACTCCAGATACATGCGCCACCTGTGCATCTGGGTTACATGGGCACTAGAAAATGGGACCTGGGACCTGGGACCTTAGGCCTCTTAGGCAAATGTCTTAACATATAAGCCATCTCTCCAGCCCAGAGTTTTAGTCCTATTTTAATTTTTACTTATTTATTTGAGAGAAACAAAGATAGAGTACCAGGGCCTTTGCCACTGCAAATGAACTCCGGATACAAGTGCCACATTGTGTGTCTGGTTTCACATGGATTCTGGGGAATGGAACCCAGAACAGCAGGCTTTGCAAATAAGCACTTTTAACTGCTGAGCCAACTCCCCGTCTTACTAAAAAGCAAGAACTTTTTACTCTTACTTTGAAGGATACTTGTTCTACTTACACAAAGAATCTCTAAGCAGCAGCTCATACATTTTGCATTTACCATGTCTTTTGATGGTGTCATGAGGCCACAGCTGAGTGATTGACCTGTGCTGTCTAGGCTTTGTGTAACAACATGCTGCAGGTAAGGCTGAATAACGGATGCATGTCTCAGAATGCCCCATATTAAGTAATGCATGACTGTAACTGTAGCTATAAGTGCAGGACCATCTAAGTCTAAGTCCCAAGCTCCCCCAAGCAACAGCACTGTCACTGAATTTCCAGCACTGGGCTTGCTGAGTAATCGCACAAGTGCGAGCTTGGGTGGTGTGGGCAGAGCTAAGCCCGTGAGAACTGAAGCCCTGGCTTCTCTTGCTCCCCACAACACAGCACAACACACATTGTCTGAAAAATCACTCACAATTCCTAAAACCACCCCCTGACAATAGCTATCTTAGATCAGATTTCCTGGAAATAGACCCTAACACAGAGATTTGTGTGTAGAATTTTTATATAATAATTTGTCTGGCCTTTGTCTTGGGTTCCTAGCATAGAGCTCTAAAAACCCTTGGCATTTCCTGAGTGATAAGAGTGTGCTTGTTACGAGATGACTAAGGATGAGTACCAAATACCTTCAGGATGGGAGTTAATCACCAGAAGAAAATCCATGTGCTGAGAGTAAAAGGGACTGAGTTAGTTCAACCTTCAGGGAAGGGAAGGAAGATAGAGATTAAGTATAACGTTATGCCAGGTGAGTAAATCATTCATGTTTAGTGATATACCCACCCTTCCCTCAAAAGCACTTGGATCCAAAGCTCAGTGGCATTTCAGATTGTTAATCATTCATTGCTGGAAGATTGAAACACTGATTTCATGAAGAGGGGACTCACTGCATCGTATGCATCTTTCTGTCCTCCCTATCAGTAACCATTATAAGGACACTAACACAATGAGTAGAGTCCATAATGAGCCCTAGTTCTGCAAGTCACTGTAGTCAAGTGTCACAGACACCATCACCTCACAGCCAGTGATCAGAAGTATGGATGGCCTTAAACCCCTGAGACCCACAGCTAGCATCTGAAATTAGAAGAGTCATGTGGAGAGGTGCCTTTAACCCCTTGGGTCTGCACACAATCTTTTAAGACAAAACTTTACAATTAGCTGCATATCACTCTAGCCCATGTATTTTGACTGCCATGTACTATCACTCTGTGTGACTAGTTTATCCATCAATTCTCTAACTGATAACTTTTAGGATGACTCTCACATTTGTTGCAGTCAGGTTCGCCTTCTGGTAGAAATCACCCAACCAAGAGGAGCTTATGGGGAAAATAGGTTTATTTTGGCTTACACACTTGAGGGAAAGCTCCATGATGGCAGGGGAAAATGATGGCATGAGCAGAGGATGGACATCACTTCCTGGCCAACATAAGGTAGACAACAGGAACAGGGGAATGTGCCAAACACTGGCAAGAGGAACCTGGCTATACCACCCATAAGCCCGCCCCCAACAATACACTCCCTCCAGGAGGCATTAATTCTCAAATCTTCATTGGCCAGAAACCTACCGTTCAGAACACCTAAGTTTATGGGGGACACCTGAATCAAACACCCACAACATTTTTGCTAGATCACATGATTGTGAGCATTGTTTATGTTTGTGTCCTGTGTGTGTGCAAGGGCTTCTCTAGAGAATGGATAATGGGTGCATTGTTAGATTGCAACGAGGTTAACATTCAATTTAGGAGATAATGACAAACTATTTTCTAATGTGCAGTCCTCTTACAACACAAAAGGAAGCCTAAGTGTACACATGCCTTCTAAGGCTTAGATTTTCCAATATTTTCTATTTTTGTTTTACAACTGAATGAAAAGAAAATATATTCTCATTGTGGTCTGGATTTATATTTATCTGATCTCTAATAAGGTAGAATATCTTACTGCACTTTAGTTGGTTCCAGTTCCTCTGAGATATAGTTGTTTATGCATCTTGACTCTATTTTATTCCTATGTCTTAGAGCTTTCACTAAAGACTTCTGTTTGAGTTACTTCTGTCATATTCCTTTTAGAGACATACTGCTAGTGACAACCACTTTTTCCTTTGTTTCTGAAAGTTTCTTCATTCTTGCCCTGTCATTGAAAGGTGCTCTCACCATGTACAGAATCCCAGGATAGCAGTACAGCCTCTCAGGACACTGAAGGTGCTGGTCCATTGTTTAACGGTTCCACAATTGCAGTTGAGAAGCTGGCTGTCAGTTTCATTGTACTTCCTTCAAGAGCAACCAGCCTTACCTCATTTCGTGTGTGTGTGTGTGTGTGTGTGTGTGTGTGCTTTTGTTCTTAGTAATTTTACTCTGTTTCTAGGAGTGCATTTTTATTCTTTGTCTAACTTGCTTAGACAACTTTGAGATTCTTGATTGTATATTGGCTCTCTTCCATTGTTTCTGGAAAATTCGCTGCCACCTCTTCAATTATAGCCCTGACCTTCATCCTCCTCTTCCTCTGGAGCTCCTTCTATAATTGCCCACTCCCAGGCTTTCCCCATCGGTTCTTCATGCTTACCCATCTCTGTTTTTCTGGGTTAGGCTCTGGATTTTTTTTCATTATTTCTCTCTCTCTCCCTCTCGTGTGTGTGTGTGTGTGTGTGTGTGTGTGTGTGTGTCTCTGTGTGTGTGTCTGTGTGTGTGTGTGTGGTGTATGTACATGTATGTGCTCATGCGGTGCCTGTGTGCTCATTTGTGGTGGGGTGCACTTGTCTATGCTAGCCAGAGTTGGGTGTCCAGCACCATCATTCCGTCCATTCTTATTTGAGCTCGAGTCTCTAACTGGTCCAAGAGCTTGCCATTTGTCACAAACTGGTGATTTTCCAGTGTCTGCACCCCTGCAGGACCAGGTTACAGACACACATGCCATGCCCAGCTATTAATGTGGCTCCTGGGGATCCAACTCAAATGGTCTCTCATGCTTGCCCAGGAAGTATTTAGCTGCAAAGCCACCCCTCCCGCCTTGTTATGAATCATTTCTCCTAGTCTCTATTCTAGCTTATTAATTTTCTCCCCAGTTGAATCCAAACTGCTCTTAAATCTATCCATTTAAAATTATAAACTTTTGACTTTTAGGAGTTTGTCTCACTGTCAAAATTTTTTGGTCAGTCTTCTTAGCTTCTGTTTCTTGCAGAGTCATATAAGCTTGTCCTATACTTTACACATGTGCTAAATGTAAATCTTCTATATAGTTTCTCATAATAGCCAAAGACTCTGATAATCTATTTAGGTAATTTGTTATATCTGCAAGTTCTTATTCCTGGTACTTTTCTTTCTGGTATACATAATAATTCTTGCCTTTAAGATTCTCATTGTCTTTGGAAATTTATGAAAATTCTTTAAAGTCTGGAATGAAAGTAGGTTCCTTTACAAATCTAACACACAAAAATCAATATCATTTTTATAACTAAACAAGTGAAAAGATAGTGTCATCAGACTGACAGTAGATTCTAATGAGAAAATGATAATTATGGTAATAACTAAAATAACCAAAAAAGAGAACTCTCTAGGAATAAACAAAGAATCAAATAGGCAAAATAAAATGAAACAAATATTTGTGCAGGGGCTGGGGAGATGGTTCGGCCAGAAAAAGCTCTTGCTAAGCAAACATGAGGACCTGAGCGTGACCCTAGGCACCATGCAAAGACTCAGAGGCATAGTTAGTTGCACATCCCTGTAGCCCCAGCACTGAGGCAGGAGGAGACAGGAAGATCACCGGGGCTCCCAGTTCAGTCAGTCTAATAAGAAATGGGGAGCTCCAGATTTAGTGACAGACTCCATCTCAAGGAAATGAGGCAGAAGAATGACAGGGGAGGACACCAAACATCTTCATCTGGTCTCCACATGTGTGTACATGGGACATATGAATCTGTACACAAACATGCATGAACCCCCCCCATACCTCCCCACATACTACACATGTGTGTGAAACAAAATAATATATATTTGCTGGAAAATTTAATGTTTTTAAATAAAATAATAAAATGTTTTATGTTGAGTTAGAAGATTCAGACTCCTTAAAGTGACATTTGACTTGTGTGGGAAAGAAGGGTTAGTTAAAGTCATGCTCAAATGCTAAGAATGTATTGGGAAACAATAATAAGCTGACTACATACATACCTCACAGAGCACCAAAATAAATCCAATGCAAACCACAGCTCTCAATGTAACAAGTAAAATAACAAAACTACTAGAAGAAACTACTTGATTTTTTTTCCTTTAGAATGGAGAAGTTATCATATAAAATGAAATAAAAACTCAACATTGATGAATTTGACAACATAAAAATAGAAAGAAAATTTTCTGCGTTGCAAAATTATTTTAAGCAAAGCAAAAAGACAAATGATTATGTGTGAAAAAGTATTTGCAATTCATATCAGAGTCAGAAGGCTAACTTCCTGCATATGGGGGAAAAAAAAAGCTCTTGCAAGTAAAAAAAAGCTCTGTAACCAAAATGAAAATGAACACAAGGATTTTAACACATAACTCATGGGACAGGAAATACAGATGACATCCAAGTACCTGAGAATCAGTTTTACTCATGGAAAGAGATAGTCAAAATAAAACCACGTTGAAATAACAGCTTTATCTTATTAGATAGATAAATGAGAAAAAAAAAATGTGACCTGTTTGCATATTTGCAAGAGTGAACCAGAGGCAAGTCATGGACTGCTAATGGGAGCATAATTAGTACATCTGCAGGTGTCAATTTGTCAATATCTGTCATATTACTACAAGCCTCACACTTTGTCGCTTACATACCAACTCCAGGAATTTAGCCCACAGATAACCTGAAACATACATGCACCCTTTTTCCATGTGTCTGCCATGTTTGGCTGTGGTTTATCCCCAAAGGTTGATGTGTTAGAGGCTTGCTCCTCAGTATGGAGATATGAGAATTTGTGAGGCTTTTAAAAGGTTCACTTTGCTTGGATTTGCTACAGGTGTTGCTGTTGGGAGATATTAAAATAGTTTTCATGAGAATCTGAATCAGCTTTCATGAAAGGAAATTGTTGAAAAAAATGTGAGCTTGACTCCTGAGCAGCTCTCTGACTTCACTTCTTGCAATGTGACATGTGCCATCACATGTACCATCTGCCAATAAACCCCAGCAGAGACCTAACCAGTGGTGCTACTTGATCATGGACTTTCAGCCTCTAAAACTGTGAGCTAAATAAACCTCCTCTCTTTGTTAAATAGCTAGCTTTGAGTATTTCATTATAGTAGTAAAGAAACAGAATAATACAATGCCCTTGCTAATTATTGCAAAATATTGGAATGAGACTATGTCTTATCAACATGGAATGGTTTCCCTCTAAGAACCATAGGTATTTTCAGCTGCTAATTACCCCATGGAACTTAAATGTAACAGTATTCTCCTGTCATTTGTACATGTACCAGATTTATGCATATTTCATAGTGATTACTGATAGACATCCTTAGACTCCTTATCTTATATCAGAACATAGCTCTTAGAATAATATTTATATAGTGTGATACTTACTCTTTGCTGGTTAGGGTGTGTAATAATTAACTTTCCTCATTGTTATGACCAAATACCTGCCAAGCAGCCACATAAGGGAGAAAGGATTTATTTTGGTTTATAGTTCAAAGGGATACAATTCATTGTAATAGGGGAGATATGGTGGTAGGAGCTAGAGCCAGCTGGTCACACTGCTTCCATAGTCAGGAAGCAGAGAGACTTGAGTTCTGGCATTCAAGTCACTTCATCCTTTTTATGTAGTTGGAGACTGCAGCCCATGAACCAGTGACACCCACAGTCAGAGTGGACCTTCCCCCATGATCTAGAAACTCCATTGCAGACATGCTCAAGGACAGGTGATGCTAGGTCCTGTAATTTGTAATTTTAGCTACCACAAGGTTCATTTAATGCATTCATAGTTTCATTTTGGCTAGACTCCCCCAAACCAAGGCATTGCTCTTTTTTATTTTTATTTTTATTTTTTTTTTGGCAGCTCAGATGGAATGAACTCATCAAAACCTGAAAAGTCCTGAAAGTCAGTGCATTAACTTCCTAACTTATGAGACAGAGGACCTGCCTGAGAGTGACTACTTCCACAAAGTTTAGAGGGGGGACTATTCAATATTCTAATGGATTGTACTAGTTTCCATCAGATCTTTCACTTCTGACACCATGTCTACCCATACAGCAGATATGGATGTATGTGAAGTAATAGAATGCAACACTATATATATAATATATATATATATATAATGTGGTATGCTTGAATGAACATCCAACCAGACACAGTTTATAGGGGTAAGGAGTTTATTTCAGGATACACAACTACAGCAAGAAAACACCAACACCAGCAAGCAGGATCTGCCGGAGCTGAAACTGTTCACATACCTTTGGACTGTAATTCAGATCTGCCCCCAAACATACCTTAGGGTTGGATTCCAGGACCCACCCCCAGTGGCCTCTCCTCCATCTGGGCAGCTAGAGACTCAAGTTACAAGCTCAGTTTTAATAAAACACCTGAGTCTGGGCCATTCAAATTATCGTATTCAAACTGCTTCAATATATAGCACCCAATTCTGTGTTTAAGGATAAATCCTTTTAAGCCCAGAAAGTGCTGGTTGGTTGTACTAGAGGAGCCACTCAAAACTTAGACATCCATTTCCTGCCAGGTACACTCCACATCATTCTTACAGGCAATTGGTTTCTTTTCGCAAAAAATACTTTTTACATATTTGAAAGAGAGGAGTAACTGAGAAAAAGAGAGAGAGAGGGAGAGAGAGAGAGAGAGAGAGAGAATGGGTACAAGTGCACAGGGAGGGCCTCTGGCTGCAGCAAACTCTGGACACATGTGCCATTTCACACATCTGGCTTTATGTGGGTACTGGGGAACTAAACCTTGGCTGACAGGCATTGCCAGCAAGTGCCTTTAACTGTTGAGCTATCTCCTCAACCCCAACAACTGGTTTCTTTACAAATCTTTCATTAAAGATTTTGCTTTAGGACTAGTCCTATACCCTGAGTTTAAAATGACAATAATAAACTCTGAGTAGTAGTCCATTTTGGCCCAATTTTACAAGTTATGTGTTTAGATGAGGCAGAGCCTGGTGAATGCCAGACCCTGTGCCATGCACTGAACAAAGGAGTGATCATATAGACAATGGTTCTCCCTCAAGGAACTCCTACTTTTTTGAGGGAGACAAGCTAAAGAAAGTAAGTGCAGTTGTTACTCTGATGTTGATATGACCAAAATGCCTGAAAGAAGCGAGTTTAGGGAGAAGAGTTGTGTTGGCTCACAGTTTTAGAGGATTACAGTCTGAGATGATGAAGCCATCTTTGTCTGTGGGAATAGACTGTAAGGCAGTGCCTGTTCTCATTCACATGGTAGCATAGAGGAAACAAAAAGCAGGCAGAACGAGGGCCCTGGATATAACTGTCAAAAACCTGCTCTTAATGACCTTCTTTTGCCAGTCAGACCCCACCTCCTAAAGGATACACATTCTCCAAAAGTGATACTACCAGCTGGGGAACACTTACTCAAAACAGGAGCCCATGAGGGGCATTTCAGATTTAAACTACAAAAGCAACAGCAGAGTATAACAAAAGCAGAGAGAGAACCAAGCAGGATGCAGGATCTAGAATAAGAGAGAACCCATTTTTAGAATAAGTGGTCTCTAAGGAGGAGACGGGCATTGAAAGAAAAGCTTCAGTTTGGGGCGGATCAACGTGGACATCAGGCTCAACCTTTCATAGGTCCACTACAGTAGTACTCACTGTGCTGAAGATCATACAGCTTCCATGAATAATAGAAAAGAAACTGCAGAGGGTCCTGGCTCTCCAAGATATTCTGCTCTGCTCCACAGCATTCAAGCACCTTGCCTTCAGAAATAGCCCCTGAGTTTTACATGCACTTCTTTGAAGGTGCTCCATCAATGGGCAGCATTGCTTGAAATCTTGACAGTTATTATATTATTATAAGTACTACCTGTAATCTTCTTTGTATCAAATATTATCCTAATCAGGGGAGGAAAGCTATTAATCTATATAACAAAGAAACATACAAAACTTTAGCAAAGTCCAATCGTGCAGTAATATCCTCTTAATTTCTAGCAATGAGGTGAGTCAAGGGAGCTGAGGAAGCCGAATTGAAACTATTGGGTCCTTACAGTTTATGCATGGTACTTCTTCCCTCTCCCTGAGTTGTCCTTGAACATGAGATCAAGTGAACTAAATGATGTACTTAGAAAGATACTTAACAGTCATTGCTTATTTAATCATGTAAACAAAGAGATAACTGAAGGGCGAGACAGAAGGTTCAGCCGTTAAGGTGCTTACTTCCAAAGCCTAATGACCCAGGTTCAATTCCCCAGTACCCATATAAAGCCAGACGCACAAAGAGGTGCATGCATCTGGTGTTTGTTTGCAATGTCTAGAGGCTCTGGTGTGCCCATCATCTCCCTCTCTCTCTCTCAATCTCTCTCTCTCTCTCTCTCTATCTCTGTGTGTGTGTCTCCTTGCAAATAAAGAAATAAAAGTATTTTTTAAAGATAACTGAAGATGGAAGTGGTGGTATAAGACTATATAATCCCAGCACTAAGGAAGCTGAAACAGGAGGACTGTGAGTTTAAGACCAGTCTCAACTACAGAATGGAGAGAGAAACAAAGAGAGAGACAACTGATAATAACTGATTTTAAAAGTGGAGGTATCATAAATATAAGGCTTATGTAGAACTTTTCAGGTTAAATGAATCTTTCAAACTGTCATTATAAATACCTTTTAAATGTCTCTTTTGCTAAACATTTAGCTGATGGATATCAATGTATGCACATATATAGCTTTTATGCAAATGATCATAAAATGTGTGATCATGAAAAAGGCAGTTAGGAGTTTAGTAAAATTCTTGAACACAAAACCCTAGGTTCATATGTTCTTTGAAACAAAGAATTGATAAAATAAGGCTAAGAAGGATAATTATTATTATATTTATTGATGGAAGTACAGAGACAAGGGAAGGAAAATGAATACACCCATGTGGTCTAAGAGCCCATGTGGTGGGCCTGGAATAAATGTCAAAGAGCATTAGAGAGGAAAGGAAAGAAAGTACAGAGAGCTCCTGCCATGGCTCCGGAGGGAGGGAGGGTAAAGAGTTCACGTGGGAAGTAGGGGTTAGGGGCTCTCAGCCCATTTCAGCCCAGCCAAGAGGTCTAGCTGGGCTAGGATGAGGGAAACTCACCAGAAACTGGAGGTTCATGAGTAGTCAGGCAGCCCAGAAAGAGGCTTGCCCCTTGGACACATCTATTTATAATCTTATTGGGGTGGGGTTCACCTTCTGGCTCAGGCGACCCAGAGAGACAGCTGATTAGTCTGGGCTACAGGCTGGCTCAGGAGGCCAGCCATGATACCAACTTCTGGGCTCCAAGCATGACTAACCATAATGTCAGCATTAGCTTTAAATCCTAGGAAAGACCTCCCCCCCAGGTTGTTTGTGGCAAAACAGATCTCCTTTAGGAAAGGGATAATTCTTTGATCCTTTGATCTCTAGCAAAGTGGTGACTGCAAGGAGAGGCCCAAAGATATTTCTGCTTCTTACTTGCGGGAATCCAGTCACAAGAACTGCCTAAAAGAGCTACCTACTACCTCTCAGTCACATGGCACATACATAGGAACTATTCATTGACAAACTCTTTGAATTAGCATAGTAGCTTGCCCTTGGGGCTAACAGCCCAAAACTATTAATTCTTGCCATGGGAACAATTTAAAACTTTATTAATTATGCCTAAAATTTGCATTTTTATTCCAAGCCTCAATTACATTATTAATGAATGAAAATGTACTTGGATTTTTTAGGCATCTCTGGATTCACAAGCTTTGTTTTTTCAAAGAAGGAAAACTCCATCAACACTTTTAATTTACTAAGGTCAAGGGAATGCTTTATTCAATAAAGAAATTGTCTTTGAAGAAACAGTTGAAGTTCAATAAATGGGTTTACTGCTTTACTGTTTTCTTCTTCTTTTTAAGTTAATTTGTGCTTTTATCAAAGTAAAGCAGAGATTTTTAAACTCGGAAACACTATGAAGCCTATGAAGCAGAAAGCAGTTCATTACGCCACACTCCCCAGTCCTGCATCGTTCCCTGCCCTATTCTTTTCTTCTTCAATTTATATCTGTTTCTAAATAGTTCACTCTCAGTGTTTTTAATTTTTTTAATTTGAGGAATCATTTGTATTTCAAAATAATGACAGATTTACTTCTTCCTTTACAATCTTTATACCTTTTATCTTTTATTCCTGGAGGCTGATTGCATTGGTTAGGACTTCCTGCATGAAGTTGAAAGGATTTTACCCCATTCTTGATCTTAGTGGTAAAGTATTCATCCCTTCACCATAAAGTATGACATTAATTGTGGGGCTTTATAGATCCCTTTTAAGAGGTTGTGAGACTTCCCCTCCATTGCTAGCTTCCTGATCTGTGTTGGTGTGATTGTTTTCAATCAGGAATGAGTATTGAATTTTGTCAAACTTTTTCTGTATCTTTTGATATATGCATATGGTTTTTCTGTTTTAGTCTCTTGATGTGATGAGTTTTATGGATAAATTTTCTAATGTTCAACCAACTATTGGACCAGATGAATGACTCTTTTTAAGTATCTTGGGCTTCAATTTTTATTGTCCTGAAAAAAAATTATATATAGGTTCACTCAATATTAGCCTTTAATTTTCATGTAGGATCTTTGCCAGATTTAGCTATCAAGAGTCTATTGGTCTCACAAACTATGCTTTGTTATGCTTCTGTCGCCTCTCATTTCTGAGTTTGTGGAAGAGCTCCTTAAATTTTTGTTTGAATTCATCACTGAGAACACTTGGGTCTAGAGTTTTCTTTCCAATGCCAGTAATAGCTATCAGTGCTATTTATTTAGAAATTTTATTTCTTCTATTATCCTTCAATGAAGCGTGTTTTTTAAGAAAAATGAATGAATTTTCATGTAGTTATTCAATGCATTGGTATACAAGTGTCCCTTTATATCTCCTTTCTACCCTATAAACATCTGTGGGACTGTAGTGACCCTTCTTCACACCTGACATGGGTAGTTTTTCTGTCCCCCCAACCTTGCTTAGTCTAATTGCAGGTTTATCTGTTCTATTAAGGCTTAAAGTTACTTAATGATTGCTTTTCTCCATTGTTGTCCATTTTTATCTCATTGATGTCCACTTATTCTTATTATTTTTTTTGTTTCCTATGAATTTGGGCTTATTTTGCACTTATTCGAGTTTCTTAAGGTGAGAGCACAGAACATTGAATTTATATTTTCTATTATAAACATTTCAAGCCACGAATTCCACTCTAAACTTTACTTTTAGCTGTGGTACAGCTTCCTTTACCTATAAATAAAAAATCATTTCTCATTTCATCTTTGAGTCTTATCATTGGCTCATACTGTATTTAGAAGTTTTCTTTATTCCAAAGAACTGAAGATTATGCTAGACATCTTTCATTATTGATTTTAATTTAACTGTAGCGTAGTTAGAGGCCATACTTGCTATGCCTTGAATGTTTCTCAGTTACTGGGATCGGCTCCCCTCCCTGTGTGTGTGATCACGGGGTGTGTTCTGTTGCTCGGTGCTGCTCTTTGTCTGTCAGTGTCTGTGAGGCCAAGTTGGCTGATACTGTTTTGGGTCTTCTCTATACAGATGTTGACATCTCTGACTACGTTTGTGGTTTGTCTGTTCTTCTGTGCCATGTCAGCTTTTGCTTTGGGTGTATGGAAGCACATGCACAGTTAGTTAGGAGTGATGGGCCATCTTGATGAATTTATCCCCTAACTATAAGAAAATGATTGTTTTACCCCTAAGTAGACTTCTGTGCTCTGAAATAAACCTCATCTGATATGTATAGGACCACTCCAGTCTTCTTTGGATTTGTGTTCTCATGGTATAATTGCTCAGGTTTTAACTTTTAGTCTACATCATACGTCTTTGGGTTTACAATTGAGCTTCAGGAGCTGGAGAGATGGCTCAGCAGTTCAGGTGCTTGCCTGCAAAGCCTAATGACTATATTCCTGTCCCACTATCTTCTTTTGTCCCATTTTCCCTGGCCTGGCCCCATCCACTGAGAACCTGCTCTTTAAAGATATCTCCTTCCTCTGTTTTATTGTCTTATTCCTTTTATCTTTTCTGCCTTCCATGTCAAAATGGTGATGGTCTCAGAACAATTCAGGTCTTGTGGGGGTATTTGTAACCCCTGTGGGGGCATGAATCCACCAGTGGACTCATGTCAGAAGGACATGCACCCGGTAGCTCTTACATTCTTTCCACCCCTCTTCCATGTTACCTGAGCCTTGCAGGACATGATAGAAATCTTCTTTATTGTTGAGCTCTTGACAGCCTCTTAATTTCTGGTTTGATGAGTTTTGAGTCTCCTTACTGTTTACTCCCATCTCTGTAGAGATGAGTTCTCCAGCTAGCAGTGAAATCAGCACTCTGTTCATTCTGCCACTGCCCTCTGCAATGTCTCCTGGGCTCTTGTATGTGTGACAGAGAGGACTCCTCCAAGGCTAAGCCATGGACTTTCTCTTCCTTCTTGTCAAATTATTTTTATTGAATCAATTTTCATATTCACATCATTATGACTGCTGCTCACTTCTGTGCCACAATTATTTCCTTTAATGCCTTTGTGTTTCTCCTGGACTTAATTATTCATGACAGGAATATAGAAACTTATAAGCAAGAATGCCAGATGCTCTAAATCTTCTAAATCTTATTTTCTCCATGCTGAGAAACATCACGAATCTTGTTTGTTGTATTTTCTCCTTGAGTCTTCTGTGCTGTTCTAGGTTAGAATGATTATTCTGGGTCTGTGACATAGCGAACAATCTGTATTTTGGTTACTTCTTCCCAAACTGAATTTTCTTGCCTTAATTCTTTCTCTTCTTTTTTCTTGGTTCATTCCCTTGTTTGGTATAGCACATCCATAGCAGCTTCCTGAGACAGTGTGTGGGAGGTAAGAACGTTAAGTCCTTGCATATTTGAAAAATGCTGTTGGTTGATAGCTTGGCTGACTACAGAATTCTAATTTAGAAATCATTATCTCTCTGAATTTTGAAGGAATTTTTCCTTTGCTTTCTAATGGTTACAAATGTTGGCTATGGAAATGACCCATTCCATGCCAACATGTTTTCTTTTTTCCTTGATTTGAATCTTTAGAATCCTTTCTATGCACACATTTCTGAAGGCTCATGATGAAATACTTTGGTGCGCCTTTCATGCGCAATTTGAATCTAGAAATCCATGTACTCCTGTTTGTGCTTTTTTCTCTTATTTCTTTTGATTATTCCATCCTTTCTTCCATTCTTCTTTCCTTCCTTCCTTCTTTATCTTTTTTCTCTCTTTTTCTATCTTCTTCTATAATATGACTCTGGTTGATCAGAGTTTTTGTTTCAGGTTCTTCTTGCACTTCTCTTGATCTTTGTGATCTACTTTCTGGAAGATTTCATCAAGTTTATATTTGATATTCTCTCTCTTTCAGAAAAAGAAATGATTCTTTTGATAGTATTTTATTGCTTATTGTATCTGGTATCTTATTTTCCTGACTTTAAAACCTCCTAAGTTATTTTTATCCCCTTTAATGATACACATTAGGCAAATATCCCAGAATATGAATCTAGGCAGAGTTCATAGAATTTGACACAAACAGGGTATTCCATAAAAGAAGAAAATGAGAAGTTGGACTTTATCAGGACTTCAAAAGTTTCTGTTCTGTGGCTGAAGAGATGGTTCAGAGGTTAAGACGCTTGCCTGCAATGCCAAATGATCCAGGTTTGCTTCCCCAGCGCCCACGTAAAGCCAGTTGCACAAAGTGGCACATGCATCTGGAGTCCATTTTCGGTGGCTGGAGGCCCTGACACACCTGTATTAATTCTCATTCTCCTCTCCCTCCTTTCAAACAAATAAATTAACTATGTAAAATAATAAGCTTCTGTTCTATAAAAGATCCTATGCAACTGAAAGAAGCTACATACTGGTGCAAAACTGTACTTACATACCTCACAGAACTAGCATCCAAGCACATCTGGAGACAAAAGACATGAAGAGATGTGTCACTGAAGGTGTTCAGCTGGCAAGTAAAAATGCAAGCATTTCAGTCTCACCAGCTGTTAGAGAAATACCTACAAGTGAACCCTGCAGTGAGACATTGCTATGCACATACCACAATGGTTCAAACAAAAAGTAATGACAGAGGCTGGTGAGGATCACTCATGCATTGTGGGAGAACTGCCACTATGAAAAGTAGCTGTTTTTGTGAATGAAAACTAAACATATAGTCATAGTATAACCCAGCAAATGCCTTCTGGACATATATCCCAGAGAAATAAAAGCTTAGTTTCATAATACCCTACATACTAATGCGTGCATCATCATACTGGCCCCAAACTAGAAGCGGTTCAAATACCCTTCAAGAGATCAATGGTTAAATAGTGCTTATATATAACTAATATATCTCTATCATGAAATACTATTTGTTAATACACATGATCAAACTATTGCTACATTCCAGCAAAGACACATTTGTAGACAGATAGTTTCCAGGGATGAAGGTAAGACCAGGAAAGCTATGGATGTAACTATAAAAGGGCAAGATGAGGAGACTCAGAGCAGTGCAAATGATCTTATCTTGATGAAGTTGTTGTTATCTGCTCTGAAATAGATGTCTGATTGGAGGAATTAGGCACAGAGATCCCTCTGTTTCTTACAACTGCATGTGAATCTTAGCTCAAAATAAAATGATTTTGAGATGAAAGCAGAAGAAAGTAAAGCTAGACAAAAATAACCTTTCCAGACAGTAAACTTTATAGTCTCCATGAATACTTTTAAAGGGAATAATCTCAAAGGTCAGTTCATCTTTGAGTTCTAGTGGGCGCTGAATGACTGCCTTGTAGCTTGAGCATGTGAAGTGTGCCCACAGCAGAGTGCCAGGTCCTGTCTCTGCCCCAGGCACTACCTCTGCCCTCAGGCAGGCTCCAGTCTAGGTGATGTGGCAGCAGGATCCCCTTTGCCCTAAGTCTAAGCCACTGTCTCAGTTCCAACTTTCCAAAGAGATCTAGAATTTAGGAACTAGTTGGCATCTACCTGCCCACAAATGAAGCTCGAACTTGGGTTCCCCTTTGGCTGTTCACTTTCTTCTCAGTCCCTGCAGGCCCGCCTGTCTCCACCAGGACAGACGCCCCTCCCGTGGGCCTGGGGTGCTAGCTCTCACCAGAACAGAAGCACCTGATGCTACTTACTCTTCACAACTGAATCAGGTCAGAACAGTAGTATCTCCCACTTAGGTTAGATTCCCCAAAGTAATAGAAAACCCATCTGTTTTTGCTCTAGGAAATAATAGGGTTAGGATACAGTGTATACATGCTCTGCTTGTGCTTCTCCTTGTGAGCAAAGATACAAACTTGTAAGCTGGTTGTCCAGAGTATGTGGTCCATTGGGAAGCAGAATGAGACTCATAATCATACTGTGGTCTCCCATTATTCAGCTCAGTGCTTCCAAGTCTACTGCAGAGGAAAATGGAGCTCAGTAGAGCCTATCCAGTACCCATTTCTGTGCCCTTGTCCCTCATGACTCGGAACATTGAGGAGGAATGGGCAGAAAGAATGTGAGACCCACAGGATGACTTCTCATGTCCTCCCACCATGAACCAAACTGGTGCCTTCATGACCCCACCATGGTTACTGACACCCCACAAGACTGTTCTGAGCCCATCAACATTGTGACATGGAGGACGAAAGAGGACAAAGGAATGAGACAACAAAACAGAGGAAGGGCCATCTTGGAAGAAGGTAGTCATCAGGTGATGAAGGCAGGTAAGAGGGGACAAAAAAGGATGCAGAGACAGGGACATTAACAAATTACAGTATGTTCATATATCAAAGTTCTCAACAAGAAAGAGAAAGAAAAGAAAAACAGTACACAGGAGAAGTGTGGACTACAAGAATCAGGATTTAAGTGGTGGGTTTAGGGGGTGGGTTTGCACAAGCTTTCACCAGTCCAGCTCTGGGTAGTGCAGTCTCTGTCAAGGGTAGTAATATTGATTGGGCATGGGTCAAAATTATGGATAGAAAGGGTGTGGATGGGGTGCAGAGAAAGAAGGAAAGGAAGGTTCTTCTGTTCCTAGAGAGCTGAGTACTAACCAACCAGTTTAGCTGACAGCAGCCCCCTAAGACATGGGAAGCCATTGTTAGAAATTTGCATTTTTAGATTTCATGCATATTTACTCAAAACTTAATATTTAAAAGCAAGGACCTCTTCTGCTATAGCTCAGAAAATATTTGCTAGTTCAATGAGCAGCCACACTCTCTGGTTGCTTAACGAATCTGACTTTCTTTTACTGCTGTGGGCTGAATGTTTTGTGTATGTTTTACCATTTGTATTTCCCCCTTTGTGACTCATCCATTTCATGTCCTCAACCATCTGCAGGAGTCTAGAAATGCTTTTTGTCAATTTTTACTGATTGAGATTTAGATAATGAGCATGTTAAAGTGTGTGTTGTTGCCCAGTTGACAAGAGCTCCCTAGCTAAGCAGCTCTTCTATTTCAGTTGTGGGGGAGGGCAGGATCAAACCAAGATAAGCTGGTAAACTTAGCATCCTCTCTGGCAGAGAGAGAAGGTGGGAATTGTCAGGTTGCGGAACAGCAATTGTCATTCTCTCTTGATTTGAATGAGATTATTTTTTCTCATGAAATGGGAGCTTCTTACCGTTCACCCACATGGCTGTTATCCACAGTATTGGGTCACTTCTGCTGAGATGCAACCGTGTGCTGGTAGCTGAGCGCTTCCACCCTGGCAGGATGACTCAAACAGTCTGATTTAGACTGGGCCCACCTTTCTGTCTAGAAAGACATTTCCCAACTTTGGAGAAAAGCGGTGGCACATCAGTGCTATAATTGAGCCTCGGTGGGTGGTGGCCAGCATGCTCCAGTGTCTTTGATGGGTTAGACTGGGCTAGCCCCAAGTTACCGTCCACACTGGCCAGTACAGGTATGGAGGCTGCCGCACTACCTCCTCCCAGAGCACCATTCCAACAGAGGCCCAGGAGGTAGTAGGAACGAGCCTCCTCACTGCATTGAGAGGCAGAAGGAAGGAAAAGAATAAGGATGGACAGGGTAGGAATGGGACAAAGAGGTGGAGGCCAGGTGATCCAACCCAAGTGGAGGAACAGAATGGCACCTTCAGGGCACATAGTCCTGTGTGAGCATGTGAACACCGAAGGGCTGGGGCTCATCTCTGTCCCCTCATTTTTCAGTTGAGGAAACAAACTTGGAGAGGACATGGCCTGCTTCACACCATGCTCAGTGTATGAGAAAGAAGGAAGGTGAAGCCATGGTCCCTGACCACATCACATTGTTCCAAAGATTCCCCCTCCATGGACTGAAATGAGGATGTCAAACTTGGAGCCAGTGAGGAGCATTGGTCCACACAGGGCCTCCATGCACGCTGACTGGTGAAGGCCTCACCTGCCCTTCAGAACCAGAGATCCAATTCAGCTCTACACCAGCTGCACAATCTTGGGGAAGTTACTGGGTCTCAGTTTTCTTTTCTGTAAAATAGGGTTGCTGACAAGAGTGTCTCAGAGGGCTAGTGCGAGGAATAAACCAATGGAGACCCAAAGGGAACGAAGTAATTTTGCCCAAAGTGTAACCAGGACTTTAAAATAGGTCTCTGGAGAGTGAGAGCAGTGCCCCTTTCTGTGCCTTCAATTATTTCCTACTCACAATGACTCATAATTCAAGGGTCCAAAGAATCTCATTCACTTTGAATCCAATCAATATCTGTGAATTATTGTTAAAAATTATACTAACCCGGGTGCATAAAAATGACTATGACCTTTGTCAGCAGAAAAAAATATTACAAGGTCTGAGCTACAGAGAAGACTATCCACTTGAAGAGACAAAACAACAACAAAACAGTATTGCCAAAGGCAGCCCCTGGAAGCTGGAAGAGGTAGTTATAAACAAGACAGACTGAAGATCCCCTCCACCTTGCCCGTGCTCTAGATGAGCCCCTCTTCCTCTCTGCGCCAGCTAGCATGCTTCGCATAAGGAGAGGTTGGGAACAATGGCTGAGAACTCTCTAGGATTAAAATTTAGACCAAACCTGGGATTCATCTCAGAAAGATAGTCCCTGCCATAAATACTCTGCAGCATGATTGAGAAAGCCCTCTCTTCTCTCTCTCTCTCTCTCTCTCTCTCTCTCTCTCTCTCTCTCTCTCTCTCCCTCCCTCCCTCCCTCTCACTCTCCCTCTCCCTCTCCCTCTCTCTCTTTCTCTCTCTCTCTAGTTTATGTTTGCTGTGCGTGCACAGAGGATATGGAGGTGGTGTATGACGTGATGTATGTGGAGGCTCAAGGATCACTTTGGGTGTCTTCCTCTTGCCCATCTGCATATTTCCTTGAATGTCTCTTACTGAACCCAGAGCTGCCGATTCATCACTCAGCCAGCCCCAGCAATTTTCTGTCTGGACTGGACTTGCATGGCCATGCCCAGCTTTTTACATAGGGGCCAAGGAACAAAATCCAGGAGCCTCGGGCCCTCATGCTGTTACCCACAGAGCCATCTCCTCATCCCTGAGAACGATGTCTTGATTCCAAGGTGAGCTTACTGCAGAATAGGACCAAGGGTTTAATGAAAGTCACAACCACAGGGAGATGCTGTCAATTGACCCTCCGTCTACAATAGTGAGTAATTTGCTGTTACAGCCAACTTTTCTTTGCAAGTGGCATAGCCTTAATGAGCTCCTCAAAGTTGTGCGCTGTAGCAGCTATTTGCAAAAGGAAATTCACATCTCTGTTGTTACTTCTGCAGAATTTACTTCTAGTGACATAGACTCTTTGACATTTAAGGGGAAGAGTGCCCCCTAGTGGAAGTAAAATTCAGTCAAGGGTGGGTTTGCCAGGTCTACCATGGACTATTTGATAGGACTCATTTGGGCAATCTTCCTTATAACTCTCTTCCAAAAGTCATTTATGCTACCAAAAAATAAAATAAAATAAAGCATATCTGTCAGATGAAAGCATCTATCAAGAAAAGCCCTAAAGAAATAACAGAAGTAGATGCATAATATTGGTTACCATGAAGAGAGGACAGACAGTGGTGGGGCAAGGATTAAGAAAAGAAGATAATCAGGGGGCTGAAGAGATGGCTTAGCGGTTGGGTGCTTGCCTGTGAAGTCTAAGGACCCTGGTTCGAGGCTTGATTCTCCAGGACCCATGCTGGCCAGGGGCAAAAGGGGGTGCACGCATCTAGAGTTTGTTTGTGGTGGCTGGAGGCCCTGGCGCACCCATTCGCTTTCTCTATCTGCCTCTTTTTCTCTCTGTCTGTCGCTTTCAAATAAATAAATAAAAATAAACAACAAAAATTTATTTAAAAAAGAAAAAAGGTGCCGGGCATGGTGGTGCACGCCTTTAATCCCAGCACTAGGGAGGCAGAGGTAGGAGGATCGCCATGAGTTCAAGGCCACCCTGAGACTACAGAGTTAATTCCAGGTCAGCCTGGACCAGAGTGAGATCCTACCTCGAAAAAAAAAAGGAAAGAAAGAAAAGAAAAGAAAAAGAAAAAAGGTAATAGAATACAAAGGAAGAGGGATGACTTGAAAATCTACATTTATTCTTGGTATTGTTTTCTTTAATTCATTTTATTTTTGGAACAAAATGCTTAAGATGGAGGGCAATGCCTTATTCTAGAACTTCTCTACCAGAGACCTGCTTTAAATGGGACACCTCGTAGAAAACTAGGCAATAGTAGTTGGGGACAGGCCGCAAGGCCCAGCGCCTGATCCACGGAGAGCCCACTGCCCCGTGCTCAAGGCCTTTGAAAAGCGGAGGGCAGGTGCCAAGGAGCAAGTGAGCTGTGTGGGAAAAGGGGGCTCATCTGAGTGACATCTGTGTGTGTTCACAGAGCTCATTGTTTCATCCAGGTGCAGCACGGTGGCCCTCAATGACCGCAGGGGTGAAAGGATGAAAAACATGTTTTCTTAATTATCATCATTAAACCCATAGCCTTAGAGACTCTATTCTCAGCAAGAGCCTGGGCTGCTCAGATAATAAAGTGTGCAAGAAGGACACTTGGCAACAATCACGAGGGCTGACAGTCACTGGGCTTTAATGAGCACTCCTGTATGGGAGTGGCTTCTTTTCAAGTGCGATTCTTCTCCCCCCTGTCTGAAGCTCTTAGCTGGAGCCCATCCGGTGTCTGTTCTCATTGTCTGGGTTCTCTAGTGAGCTGTTCTTTCCCTGACACGCTCCCACTGCTCAGCACTGTGTGAATGTGTAGGAAGGTCTGACGCCATCCTACTTAGTGAATATTCCAAATTCGAGGTCCAGCTTAGGGGGGTGAGTCTCCAGATTGTTTTAATGTCAGGTACAGACTGGCCTCCACATCAGGTAGTCTCCTGGAACCTTCCCTCCTCTTGCACCAATGAAGAGACCAACAGTGTCACTGCCAACAGTGACAACAATGGGCGTCTGTTCCCAGGACAGAACGTGGAGGCCATCTTGCCACCAGAAGCATCTTCCTCTCAGGTGGCATCTCTAACAAGACTGTCTATACCACCATCAGGCAGGGCAAAGGGTTACACTGAGACATTCCCAGCCCTTTCTTCTCAGCACCCTTGGTGGGGTTTCCAGAAACCACTGCCAGTGTAGGCTTGGTTTTAAAAGCCTTCTCATTCAGAAAAATGATCTAAAAGTGATTTCTTTGAAATTTTTTGTCTTCAAAATGTCTTGACAGGAATATAACACAGCATAGCACCCAATTTTATAGTGTCTCATTTGTGCTCTGTGTATAGTGGGGTGTTTCTTTATTTCTTTTATTTATTATTTATACAAGATCTTCATATGTAGCCCAGGCTGGCTTTGAAATTAAAATTTTCTTGCCTCAACCTCCTAAGCGCTGAGATTAGAGCCATGCATTATCATGTCTACATTTTTTTTTTTTTTTCCGAGATAGGGTCTCATTCTAGCCCAGGCTGACCTAGAATAGAATTCACTATGTAGTCTCAGGGAGGCCTTGAACTCACTGCAATCCTCGATGTCTACATTTTTTTAAAATCTATGGGTCCTATTGTGTCATTCAAGCTAGGCCTAAACTCCTACATCAAGTGATCATCCCACCTCAGCCTTCAGAGTGCTGAGACTATGGACATGCTCATGACACCCAGCTTAAGTCTATGTTCTCCGGCTCAGGGTGAGCCTCTACTGTGATGGACAATCAAATCCCAGAGTACTGAAAATATTGGTCACATGATGGACACGCGTAGCCAGAACACAAGTCCTGCTTCCTATTAGAATGGACACAACTCAATGTTGAAAACAGATCAGCCCATTCTGCATGACATTTAGACTGGAACTAAGGCTTTCATTTCTCTTTGTGCCTGGAGTTTGTGTGGGTTGGTGTTACAAATCAGCCATAGGTGGGCAGACCCTTGCCATTGCCCATGCCTATGGTGTAAATAGATTCATCACAGCCACATTCAAGCTACCAGTACTATGTCTGCTGACTAGCAGCCTTGCTGAAAAGTTAGCCACCAGGTCATGCTTGTCTGTCCAAGGCTGCCGTGGCAAGCACACCGCCGCACATCTTGCTTACAGGTTTGTTCTGGAAAGGTTTTGAGTAGCGCACAGTGCCAGGAATTTGGGGAGGTTTCATCTTCCTTTGACTAGTACAGGGTCTGTGGCAGATCCCTCAAAGTCTTTCTTTTTATATTTTATTCGTTTTCCCTCTTCTTCCTTGACTGGGCCTCATGCTGCCATGCCTTTAGGACTTGGGGAAGTAGGCGGTCCACTTCCATCACATTCTGTCACTCACTCTGAGATAGTAGAAGTTTGCACAGAGCCAGAAACATTGCAACTCAGGACGAACATTTCAACAGTTGCTACACAGATAGTTTCAACTATAAAAAGGATGTGAGGGTTAATTACTAATTAGAGATCTGAAGTTGAATAAGATACAATCTCTGCCTCTAAGAACTCAAGACAGATGAGAAGTTGGTAACTAACCTTTTGATGGCAGACATCAACAATCAGTGACAGAGTTCACAGACAGCTTTATTTTGTCTTTCTTTACATAGTCATCCAGGTGGTCTCTACTACTTAGCCTCAGTTGGCACATAAAATGGAATCTGCTTGCCATTCTAGTATATTCATTCATGCTGGTATAAAACAGCTAATTTACTCACAGGACAGAAAAGGTATAGACGAAGATGTCATAGACAAACTCATTACAACGCTTGCCTACACCTGGCACGGTCCACACTAAACTGTCAATGAATGTCACTCAAGGTTACTTATAAAAACTGCCTATTTGCCCCTGAGGACTGTCCTAGAAGAAGCAGCGCCTTGGTCCACAGGTCCGTGGATGAGGCTGGGGTGATTGTAGAGGGAGCAGAAAGCTGTTTGTGACTGCAAGGGGCCACAAGAACCATAGAAGCCACTCAGCACCATTAAGAGTGGGCTCCAAGCATGGAGTTCCCTCCAGGATGTGCTCCCTTCAAAGGCCAGTTTCCTGATCCGGGGTCCTATGAGGAGATGAGACGCACATTCACTCTATAGACAGGCTGCTTGCTTCCCCTCTCTGGTGCTTGGCGGTACCCTGAAGCTTCAGGTTGCAATGCGGTGTAGGTTCCACAGTTGGCCACAGAATGAGGCAAGAACTTTTCAATGGTAGAGAAGGAAATGAGCTTTCAAAGGGAACTCATCAGGAGAACTTTTTATGCTAATTTCCAATGCTAATTCTCCACAGGGCAGGGTGGAGAAACAAATGAACCACAGGTTCTCCTTTGCTATAGACTGGTACTCTTGTTATCACTGGAAATTTCTTGCTTCAGATTGTCTCCAGGAGACAAAGTCTCCCTGACTTTCCTGATACCGTGCCCCTTACTTGGAGTAACATAACCATTCACACCTTAGTTTAAATTTGTGTGGCCCTTCCTAGAGCTCATATTCCTAAAGCTTATATTCAGTTCCTTTTTAAAGCACATGGAAGGATTTCAGGAAGAGGTGTTCAATAGTGAGATCCCAGCATTGCTTTAAAAAAAAAAACCCACACCCTTCACTACAAGATTGCTCCTGTTCACAGACTGACGGTATTAAAAAAGGCCACATGAGGGGCTGGAGAGATGGATTAGTGGTCAAGTGCTTACCTGCAAAGCCTAAGGAACCAGGTTCGATTCCCCAGTATCCACATAAAGCCAGATGCACAGGTGGTGCATGTATCTGGAGTTCGGTTGCAGTGGCTAGAGGCCCTGTTGCACCCATTCTCTCTCTCTCTCCCTCTCTCTCTCTCTGTCATAAACAAACAAACTTTGTTTTTTAAAAGAAAGGTCACATGAAAGGAACAACCTGAAAATACTAGACCAATCATACCAAAGAGCCCTCGGTTCCGGGCCTGAGTGCCACATTCACGGTTCAGAGAGCAGCATTCCTCACTCCACAGTCAGGCATTGCTTTTTCTAGATTCTCATCAGCAGGGAACAAGCCACCTGCTTGATATTTTGCTGGCAAAGTCATCACTTCATCCCAGCATCCCCAGGCAACAGGAGAGGGTGGAACCAGGATCTAACCCCTGCTATTTTATTTTTGGAGACAGGAGTGAGACAAGTCAGTTGAAGAGGAAGTCACGAAGGAATCTCTGAATCAGATGGTATTTCACCCACCTTAGCGGCCCAGATGACTTATGCTCTCATTGACAAGTCAATCAGCAGCGCCCCCCCCCCTTACTAAAAGGGACACGAAATGGCTTAGTGCTGCTGAAGCTCAAAGCAATCAGTAAGGCGACAAGCTACACTGCGGACACGGGCCTCAGTGCCTGTGGCTTCTGCTGTCTGAGGGAGTGTGGGGAAGGGAAGGGAAGGGCAGGGCTTCCTGGCTCAGTCCCTGTCCCAAAGAGCCAAGCTCTCAGCTGCAGGAGGAAAAACAATGGCTTAACATCTTACTCTCCGCTTCCTGTTTCCCCTCAGCCAGTCACATACTCTTCCCACAGCGCAGTGAAGCAACCTCGCTCTAGTACAGTGTCTTGGCACCAAGGGAAAAGGGACTCATCTCAGCTCCCCAGGTGTCATATAACGGTGGACATCTTTGTGTATTAGCTGTTACTTCAATGGCTGTGTGTTCAGAGAGCATTCAAAGCACACACTAAGGGTCATTGGATTTGATCAGCTCACACCCTACGAGGTGTAAGAGAGCTAACACAGATCCTCTCTTCCTTGAAGAATGCCCAAGGATTGTCATTGTCATGGCCTGGGTGCTTATGACAGATAGAAAACCCTACCACAGAAGTTTGGATGGAACACACCAGAGTGAGCTTCATGTGACTTGGAAGGAGCCTATTTCATTATCACCAAATTCTTGTTTTAATTCCTAGATGGTTATTAAAACTGCTCCCTCTCCATGGGATAGGGTTACCTTGCATAGGGTGAGACCTCTCCAGGCAGATGATTTATTCCCCCAAGATGTAGCTCATTTTTTTTTCCTTTTATTTCCTTCTGTTTTTTTGTTTTGTTTTTTTTTTGTTTGTTTGTTTGTTGTTGTTTGAGATAAGGTTTCACTCTGTAGGCCAGGCTGGCCTTGAACTTGCAGTGATCTTTCCGCCTCAGCCTCCTGAATACTGGGCTTATAGGCATGAATCACCACACAGAGTTTCTTTTGACTCCATGCTGATAGAAATTTCTACTTAATCAAATGTTGAAATACCTTTGCATTGCATACCTGTGCTGGTGTGACTCCACTCCTTGGGGATGTCTAATAAGTACACATGTATATAAATTTATAGCTGGATATTTTATATTATTATTGGAAATGTAGGCTGTCCTTTGTTTAGAATATAATTATTTATTTAATTACTTAATTTTGATGTTTTGAGGTAGGGTCTTGTTCTAGCCCAGGCTGACCTGGAATTCACTCTGTAGTCTCAGGGTGGCCTCAAGTTCATAGCAGTCCTCCCACCTCTGCCTCCCAAGTGCTGGGATTAAAGGTGTGCACCACCAAGCCCAGCCTGAACATTTATTTTGATGTGGAACTGGACAGATGCCTTGGGGGATGGGATGCTAGGTGTGTAAGCATGGGGGCCTGAGTTTGGGCCTCAGCATCTCTGTAGAAAGCTGGCTATGGCCATCCATACCCACAACCCCAGTGTCGTGGGCAGCAGAGGCTGGGTCGTTGGGGCTCATTGGTCAGCCAGTCTGAACAATAGCGGTTCTGGTTCAGTGAGAGGCTCACCCAGGAAGCAGAGCAGAAGAGCGCTAAAGGACAGCTGACATCTTCCTCTGGCATCCACACATGTGCACTGGAGTACACACGTCTATACACTTACATACAATACATAACACACACACACCAATAAGCAAATAAAAAGACATTTGTTTGGGGTAAAGAAAAAATAATGCGGGATCTAGCAAACCCTTTCCACCCTCTCCAGTGCTATGTCCACTTTCTCAAGGACAGAAGAACTTGGAGGGGTGGATTGCAGAGAACTCCCAAGGGCAGAGAGCAGGGACTAACTACAGTCTCTCCTTCTCTCCAGGTTCCCTGAAAAGTGACACCGACCCCGCTAACTTCCAGCTTGGAGACTGTGATGGCCAGGACAGTCAGGTGTTTTGAAGACCCAAGACTAGGATCAGGGGTGTGGGCCTTCGGCTGAAGGAACAAGTGTGTGAGAGGTCGGCCTGGGCCTCAGAGAATGAAGAAAAGCGACCGTGGCTCGTCATAGTCGGCACCGCACAGCAGCAAGTGACAAGGCAGTGGAGGTTCTGAAGTTACTGTCATCTGAGTTATGGAGACACACTTAGTGATGGGACAGACTGACACTTTTTCATTCAGACAGCTCCATTGATAAAGAGATAAATAGCTGCCTGTTACCTGGTTCCTGAAATGCCTGAGGAAATTGATGTCAGGCTCTCAGTTACCTTAAGAGTTACAGCCGGAATTATCTTCCTTCTAAGAGCCAAAGCGGAGGCATTGTATGAGACCATGAACTAATTGCCTATAATTACTAAAAACCGATTAAAAGTTCATATTTTACTATGTGCCAAGCATGGCTTTGAGCACCTCCCATGCATTAAGACATTTCATGCTTAGAATAACTTTCTGAGGTATGTATTATTATTACCCCTATTCTACAGTTAGACAACCAAGGCACAAAGAGCCTGCAACACCATGGAGACTACAATATTTAAAAAATGTTTTATTTATTTATTTACTTTGCAAGGACAGAGAGAAAGAGAGAGAAAGAGAATGAATGGGCACACCAGGACCTCCAGCCACTGCAGATGAACTCCAGATGCATGCACCACTTTGTGCAACAGGTTTCATGTGAGTACTGGGATATTGAACACAGGTCCTTAGGCCTTGCAGGCAAGTGCCTTAACCACTGAGACATCTCCCCAGCCCTACAATCTTTATTTATTTAATTAATTTTATTGTTTTTTTGAGATAGAGTCTTATCCAGACAGGAGCTCACAATATAGACCAGACTGGCCTCAAACTTACAGCAATCTTCATGAATGCCAGGATGACAGGTGTGAGCCAACATTTCCAGCAAGGACTCAATCCTAACAATGTCACCACCAGACTGTAAATTGTCTCCCTAATCCCTCCACTGCCCTGGGAAGTGATCATGCAGACTTCTCTAGTGGGTCCACAGTAATTCATTTTCACAAAGTTGCCTATAACAGACCCTGTTCACATTGCCATGGCTAGCTTAACGGGGTAGTAGTCTGGGCTATCCTTGGCTGCTGACCCTTCACCAGCACACAGACTAAAGCAGCAAGGTGAGATAGCAGAAGATTGGGGGGGGGGGGCAGGCTGAAAAGACACTAGATAATGTCCTCCACAGTAAGCAGGGCCCAAGGTAATACTGGTTTAAAAAGACACCCCCCAATTGCCCATCTAGCATGAACCTGACATGCTCTCTTTGAGCTCCCACCTCCTGTGATCTCAGAATCATAGAGGCAGAACCATCTTCCACAGCCAACTCCATGCCGGCCTGGAGGGGAACTAGTCCTCAGCCTCCTAGACCCTGCTAAAGACTCAACTTTCTCCTGTGACAGAACAGATGGAGGTTGGGTGAACAGGCTTAAACACCAAATCCTAGGTCATGAAATGTAAGAACCAGCCAATCACAGACCACAGTGCTTTTCTCTGCATAGGGAAGAAACCTGAAGGCAGAGAGATGACAGCCTTGGCTTTGGCTCCCATAGCTAGTGAGTGTTTTCTTTTTAATTAATTATTTATTTATTTGAGAGCGACAGACACAGAGAGAAAGACAGATAGAGGGAGAGAGAGAGAATGGGTGCGCCAGGGCCTCCAGCCTCTGCAAATGAACTCCAGATGCATGCACCCCTTGTGCATCTGGCTAACATGGGACCTGGGGAGCCGAGCCTCGAACCCGGGTCCTTAGGCTTCACAGGCAAGCGCTTAACTGCTAAGCCATCTCTCCAGTCCTAGTGAGTGCTTTCTTTATCAGGTTTCCCTGGGCTGAAGCATCAGAGTTACCAGTTACATGCTCCACAATCTAAGTGCATTTAGGAAGAGCTCAGTCTCTGCTGTGGCTTCGATGTAAAATACCACCCCGCCGTGCGTGTGAGTGTGTCCAAATACTCCATTGCCAGCTTGTGCACTGTGTGGGAGCTTGTGGAGCTGTTAGGAATGGAGCCTTGCTGGAGGAAGTGGGTCACAGGGGGCACACCATGAGATTTTATAGCCTGGCTCTCCTTCCTGTTTGTCCACTGCTTCCTGCCTGAAGATGTGACCGGCTACCTTCCCATCCTTGCCTTGCCTTCCCCTCCAGGATTGAAAGTTGAAAATAAATGCTTTCCCTCCATAAGTTGTTTCTGGTCAGGTATTTGTTCAGAGCTATGAGAAAGAACCTGATCCAACTTACTGGTTGCAGTTATGCGCATTGTGAAATATGGAAGACTACCCACTTTATATGGCTCCACAGAATTACTGAGATGAGGGAAGGTAAGGCTATTCCCAGCCCTCCACCTTCCCTACAAATGATACCATCGCAGGAAAGGAAGAGGCAGACAGTCCTTCTGCCTTCCCTCCCTTCTAGATTTTGAGACAAAGCATCATGATGACTTAGCTGAGATCAGACACAGAAAGATTGGGAGTGGCCAGGGAGACCAGAGAGAATAACCAACTGAACAGCACACGGCCATTTTGTTTGCAATGACTTATTATTACTATTAATTGCATTTTGTTTTAGTAACAAGGAGAGATAAAGGTAAAAACCATTGTCTATTAAGACATCTTAGTAAGATGGATCCCTTCATTTTAGAAATAAAGACCCCAAATTAGAAATGAAATAGCCAGATGTGCTAGTGCAAATTGATAGTCCCAACACCTGGGCAGAAGAGGCAGGAGGGTAGGCACGCCCTGCAAACCTGGGCTACAAAGCAACTCTCTGTCTCAAAATAAATAAATAAATAAAACCAAGAAGAGTGACAGCAGCAAAGAACCTAATAAAACATAAATGAAAGTCTTAAAAGCACAAAAATCACCTCCTCAAAAATGAAGCTTGTCCTAGGTCACACAGGCTGGTCCATCTCCTGACTCCTGCTCCTTCAAACAATGATCTTTACCCATAGCTCCCAGAAGGGAAGGTTTCCCTCTTGACAAGACTCAGGCCTGCTCCACAGTGGCTGCTACCACACCCATAGCACATTATGTTCTCTCTGAGAAACTGACTTCTTCTGGTTCTCCATCCACCCTCATGGACCTTATTGTCCACCCCAGAGAGCCTCTTTACTTTCCAGGGTCCCCCTCCTTGCCCCTGGAGCCTCCCTTGAGTATGTCAGAGAATACTTATCACTGATGGGTTGGACAACTTTTCCATATCTAACAGGCCACTCCTTATGATAATTCACCTCCCCCTTTCCTGGGGCAGCAGCCTCTCTGGCCACAACTTCCTCAGAGCTCCTCTTCCTCCCACCTGGGTATAAGTAGGCAAGCCCCAGGCTTTAGCAATAATCCCTATGAAGGGTGCCGTGTCGTTCAGCTCAAGCTCCATCCTCTCTTCTGAGCTCTAGATATGCACATCCTTGTTCCTCTTGTCCCAATCACACTCTTCAAGCCTGACGGTTCTTCCTCAACTCTCCACTTCCACCCCCTTCCCATGACTTCATCAGTCACCTGACCAAGAAACCTTCTGTTCATCTTCACTCCTCCACCTACAGTGACTCCAGCTCCAACTCCCTCCTTCCTGTAGGTCCCTCATTTGTCTACTCGTCTTCTAACATATGCTATTCTTTAGTTCTTTCCACCACACGTCTATCTTAGGAAACACAGACACATCTTCATGCATCTAGACCTCTTCCAGCAGCTCGCTGCACCCTGATGTCAGCTGTTCTCCTAATGCCCAGAAGTGATTTTACCCTCCACTGCTCAGGAACTATCTGTCCATGGTAACTATGACCATCACTCCAGATTCCTCAATTACATGTCCTCATCCAAACTGAAAGGTTTCTACAACACTCACTGTGTGCTTTCATATTACTACACATTTACTAATTCTTGCAGTTTTTGAGGTCATTGCTGACAGAAGTGCTATTAGAGTTATGCACTCCATGATGATGCTTTTGTCGATGACAGTTCCCATATACACAACAGTGGTCCCATTAAATTATGTTACTTAGAGATGTTGTAGCCATTTAGTTTGTTTAAATAAACGCTATGATGTTTGCTCAATGATTCATTTCTCAAACCATGGCCCTATTTTTAAACTACCCATGCCAATATATATATATTTGATTATTTTCAACCTACAACAAAATGTACTCAGAATTAAGTGGATTTTTTACAGTCCTATCCTTAAAATAACTATGAAATGGTGAGGACATAACCTGAGAAGTATTAATCAGTAACAGTTTTGAGTACTTACTCTGAAACAGTCAGTGGGTCAAGTGCTTACAGGCATTGGCTTACTTAAATGTTACAAGAGGGCTGGTCTGGAGAAATGGCTCAGCAGTTAAGGCATTTGCCTACAAAGCCTGAGGATGCAGGTTCGATTCCCCAGTACACATATAAAGCCAAATGCACAAGGTGGTATATGCATGTGGAGTTGGTTTTCAATAGCTAGAGGCCCTGGCATGCCCATATCCTCCCTCTCTCTCTCTCTCTCTCCCCCTCTCTCTCTCTATCTCTCTCTCTCTCATAAGTAAAGAAAATATTTTTTAAACTCACATGAAACTCTTGAGTCACTATTACAGCTAACTTACAAAACATAGGACTAAAGAAGGAAAATGGCTTGTCTGATGTCCCAAACCCAGAAGCAGTGAAGCTGAGCGGGAGCCCAGGTGTATCTGATTTCCAAGTCCCTGAACTCACCTTTGCATCTCACTGCCTCTTCAGTGGCAACACCCAGGTGGGATCAGGGCCCTTAGGATCTCAGCTTCCTGGTTGCCCAGCAGCAAGGAATTAGAAATCAAATAGCTTGAGTAAAACATTTGCGATCCTTATTTAAAACTAGAAACTTTCTGGTATATGATGAATAAGTTCTTTTGTTTGATTTCTGTTTGGTTTGTCTTCTTTAAGGGAAGGTCTTTCACTAGCCCAGGCTGACCTGGAACTCCCTCTGTAGGCCTAGCCTAGCCTCAAGCTCACAGCCTCCTACCTCTGCCTCTCAAGTACTGGGATTAAAGGTGCATATCACCTGTGCTGGAGAGATTTCTCAGTGGTTATGGCACTTGCCTGCAAAGCATAATGACCAGGGTTCAATTCTCCAGCATCCACATAAAGCCAGATGCACAGTGATGCATACATTTGGAGTTTGCAGCAGCTGGAAGCCCTGGTGCATCCATTCTCCCTGTCTCTCTCTCTCTCTGTTTGTGTGTGTGTCTATGTGTCTTTCTGCTTGAAATTAAATAAATAAACTTTAAAATTTTTATAAAGGTACACATCACCATGTCTAGTTTAAGATGAATAAATTGTAAAGATCTGGATAAGTTGAGTGTATACCTCAGGCATAGCATGTGTGAAGCCCTGGGTTTGATTCCCAGGGCCACAATACAGCAATAACAACAGCAAAGTACAATGTAGTATCTATGGTTAATAATAAAGTATTGCATACTTGAAATTCTCTAAGAGAATGGATCTCAAGTGTTCTCACCACAGAAGATAATTGTAACTCTGTGAGATAATGGTTACTTAGCTTAATTGCAGGAATCATTTCACAAGATATATGTATGTAATTTTTAACACACATCAGTAAAGCTGGGATCATCCAATTTTGGCTTTTCATAATGGACTACCTTTGTGAATCTCACGACAATGTCTTGGCTCAGCATTTTAAGATATTTGTGTTTGGTGAAATTCAAATTTTTCTAAAGCAAGTGTAACAGCTGCCATTGTACTATCTTTTTTGTTTGTTTGTTTGTTTTGTTTTTTCGAGGTAGGGTCTCACTGTGGCCCAGGCTAACCTGGAATTAACTATGTAGTCTCAGGGTGGCCTCGAACTCACGGCGATCCTCCTACCTCTGCTTCCCGAGTGCTGGGATGAAAGGTGTGCGCCACCACACCTGGCCATTGGACTATCTTAACCCCTATTCCCAGTATACCTTCCCACTTTCTCCCTGAATTCTCACAGTGCCCCCAAGCCTCATCCTTCAAAAAGAAAGCAAAGCTGAGGTCAAGAGCTAAGAGACTTGCCAGAGGTCATACTGTTTGTACTTGGTCATTTTTTAAGGGTTCACGTTGCCCCTTACTAACACCACTTGTTCTTGGATACAAGCCATTCTCTGACAAATCTCATTTTCCAGAGATTTCATAGTGTAGGTTATCAGTCACTGCATTAGAGCCACATAAAATGGGTCACTGCACAGGCTCACAAGGTAGAGATGATTTGCTGAATCCAAAAGTCTTTCCAGGATGAAGAAGAGAGATCTGTGGAGGCAATTCTGCATGAGAGGATTTGTTATAATGTGACCTCAGCTGAAGGTTTAGTCCTACTGCAAATTCCACTTCAAAGAAATAGTCCATCTTGACAAAATGTAGATGTGTCTCTACTTCGAGCCATTCAGAGGTTACAGGAGTTTCTCTTTCTACTTAAAAAAAGCAAGCAAGCGAGGAATCCAGTGGTTTACCCACCCTTCCCCAGTAGATGACGCTAAACTGAGACAGGACATCCTGCTTCTGATTCAATGTGCTCACCTGGCTGTCATAACACCAGGTCAGACCCACAGCCTGAAAGGACCAACCGTATTTCTGCAAGATGAACCCCCCCTGGGGCTCAGCTGCCCTAAGTTGACGGTGGCACATTAGGGAGGGCCTGCAGAGCCTCGGATCACATTCTAAGTGCCCTTAGGCAAGTTTACAGATACCCTGTCCATCAAAGCCACTCATCCAGAGCAAATGACCAATGACAGTAGCCCAAGGTGTGACCATGCCCAACAAAATGATTTCAGGAGCAGAGTGATGGCTGTGCGTGTGACAGTCTCTCTCAGCACTCCAGGAATGATGCCTAGGACAGAGGTGTGGAAAGGATTCCCAACCATCATGAACACACACACACACACACACACACACACACACACACACACACAGAGTCATGGTTACCAGGCAACACAATATGAGTCATCAGACCTCAAGGTGGATTAGCAGAGCAGAGAAAGGCTGCCCTGCCTTTAATTTCCTTAAAGCTTTCCCCTTCTTTCCTCTTAACAGCTTAGTTTGATGTTGATATTATCCATGTATCTGTCTTACCCTCAGAAATCCTAAAATTGGTGTGCATAGCTCATTTAAGCTTACAATGCAATTGGCGTTTTTTTTTTTTTCATAATAGGTCAGGGTAGAGAATCCAGAGCTTAGCAGTAAAGCCACAATTAGCAGAGATTAGAAATGTAGTTTAGAACTATGAGGGTGGGAATGAGAAACCAGATCCCCTCTGCTTGAAGGCCCACCCTGAGAGGCATCTGTTCTCCATAGAGAAGCCAGCCCACAGCTGCCCACTCCCACAGCATCTGAGCACACAGGCACTGAAGAGCCCTGCGGGAGCAGCAAGCTCACAGACTTTCTATTTTGGGCCCTGCAAGTGCTTCACAGCTCATTGGCTGTGCATGCCGAGCAGGAAGGTCCTCCCAGAAGGACCACATACTGGAAGAGTTCAGCAGGACTAGAAATAAGTCAGCAGAGAAAATGACATGACAAGTCATAGGGGCAAAGCACAGTGCTAAGGAAGAAACTCACTGTCCCCGAGTGAGCTCAGCAGAAGCCCAGGAGTGCCACTTGGATCTGCTCATTGCAGTCTAGAGACGCACTTGCTTAGCCAAGAGCAAAGACAGGCACCAGTCAATGGATGTGCCCTGGACCTAACTTATTGTCAACAGACACAGCCATGGAATCAGACCACTTCCTAGTGAGTAATTAATTACACGGTGAAAGCAGTGCTTTGAGCACACTAAAGTAAATCTAACAGGATTTGGGAAAATTACCAGTTCTTGGAAACCCTAGTCACCGGAACAGCAAAGAACTAGTTCCATCAGTCTAGGGATGGGGATGGGTTTTGAAGGACGTTTTTTGAAGTAGCGTTCATTTTCATAATCTTTTATTTCAAGTTTTCAAAGGTATATTAAGTCACCAAAGACTTTTCGGGGCCCATGTGGAGCAGCAGAGCAGCCTTCTTCAGAAGAGTCTTCCGTGGTCCCTCTATCTTATAACAAGAGAAGACACAAAGGTCCCCTCACATTAATGTCCACGATATTTACAATCTTGGCTTCCACTCACATTCTCATGCAATCAGGCCACAGTACAGGGCTCTGTAATTACTCTCACTGGCTTCCCGACCATTGCCGCCACCCTGCCCCAGATCTCATTTAGAGACAAGAACAGCAAAGTGATGTTCATTGCTCAACTGTTCCTTGGAGTTATACGTAATAATGCCAACAGGCACAGGTAATTCATAGACTTTAGAAGACCTTTGAAAAAGAATTTAAAGATCACCTCATTTCCCTCATTCTGAATGGAGAAATGACCAGGGAGGCAAAGTAACTTGCTCAAGACCCTGAGACCAGAACTAATTCTTGGTTTCAAATTCACAGTGCTCAGGTACCTGTCACTCCTGTCATAGTCTTGATTTATTATTATTATTAACAATAATAAAGGTACATCTTGGGGTAGGAAAGCAACATTTTGAACCAACAAAACTTTAGCACAAATTGCCATCATCAGTATCCTGGGTAGGGGTGTATCCCATTAGAGGCTGAGAGAGAAAAGGCGAAGATTCCTGAAGACACTTCCCCTTACATCATTGCTGGTATCCAATTTTGAGTAAAGAGAGTAGTGGGTAATTTCCAGAACTCATGGCTGGATTGCATTCCCAGACCCAGCTATTCACCAGCAGGATTTAGAGATCTGTCTCTGAATTATCTGCTGTGGGATATGTAACCTGCATGGAGCCCCAGGAACTGTGAGGTGCAGAGTCTGCTCTGCTGAAATACACCCAAGGGAGGGAAATTAGATGACTTTAGCATTCTGAAATTACCTGCTGTAACTCTTGGTTCCATTTGGTTTCATTTGCACCAACTCATGGCATGCTGCATTTCCCGTGCACAGACGCTCACCAGCCTCATTTCCTACCTCTTGGAAAAGGTCTCCATGGTCACCTTTGAACCCAAACTAAGAATGTCAAATTATACATCTCTCAACATTGCAGACATCTCTGTTCATCTGAAATCAGTCACCTGCAGGCTTGAACAAGTAAAGGTTTGTGTTTTTATTATGTTCAGTGTACAGAAGAGAAACACTTTCACCATGTGGAATCAAGGAAAATGATTTTGCTTAGCAAAACTTCCAGAGTCACCAAAAAAGGCTTTCTTGTTCCTTCCTACCTCTGTCAGAATCATAACCAAGATGCTTTAATATTTCCTTAGCTACTAAATTTCAGAACCCACTGGCAATGCCTTTCACATATACAGCTGGAACATCTCCAGCTTGAAGGCTGGTTGGGATATGGAAATGTAAGGGTGTCCTTGAGAGAAGCAGAGCCTTATTTTGCTCTTGAATGGGTAATAACTCAGAAGTCAGTTGCACAAAGTTTCTGCTGAATTAGTGGCCTCCAGTTTCTTGTCTTATGAAATTTTGAAAAATTATACCCACAGACCCCAGGATAAATTTTAGGAAGGTTTTATTATGGAATTTACAGAAATAGAGATTAAGGAAGAAATACAGACCTCCTGCCCAAAAGGAAGAAGGACTGGGGTATCTAAAACTTGGAAAGTTTCCCTAGGGACTTAGGTTAGGATCTTTTATGGGGAATTCACAGAATGAACAGGGGATGAACTGGCTGGTCCAGCCCAGGAATCCAGGTATGCAGGTGTCACCAGGAGTAACCCCTTTACATCCTTTCTCTCCTAAGAAAGAAAGAGAGATGACCAGAGGAACCCACTCCCATCCTTGGGTGAGGTTTCACAGGAAACAGATAAGGACAAAAAGCAGATTTCCCCTTTCTGGTGCAAGGACGCAAGGACAGTCTTCACTTGCTTCTGGTTGTAGTGAGTGAAACTTTCTTACCCTGCCTTCCTGCTCCAAGTCTGTAAGCTTAGAGCTTAGACTTTTTAGTATCTGGCAAGATATTCCTAGCTTTGCCCCAGGTTCTCAGCCTCCCTCATTGGTCCATCCTACCTTACACACTTTATCTCAGTTTTATGGATTCCTCTGAATTCCAACTGTTTTCTCCTTAATGTGCCTTTTCTCTTCTTGAAATTGCCTTTCAGTGGCTTCTAGAATGATGTATTTCCTTTACAACTCTTTCATCTGCATGCTACTAAATGAATGCTCCCTTTGGAAATACTTCTCTTCCAAAGCCAAGCCTGAAGAATGGGATATTTATTTATTTAAATTATTTATTTAAGCCGGGCGTGGTGGTGCATGCCTTTAATTTCAGCACTCAGGAGGCAGAGGTAGGAGGATCATCGTGAATTCGAGGCTACCCTGAGACTACACAGTGAATTCCAGGTCAGCCTGAGCTAGAGTGAGACCCTACCTTGAACCCCCCCCAAATATTTATTTATTTATTTTATTTGAGAGAGAAAGAAAGAGGCAAATAAAGAGAGAATGGGTGTGCCAGGGCCTTCAGCCACTACAAACAAACTCCATGCACCATCTTATGCATCTGGGTTACATGGGTCCTGGGGAATCAAACATGAGTCCTTTGGCTTTTCAGGCTAGTGTTTAACTGGTAAGCCATTCCTCCAGCCCAAGAATGAGATAATTAAACAGTTCTCTGGAAATTTTTAGAAAGAAAGTAGCCTCCAGTGTGAGATGAGGCTTACAGAGCTACCTCAGAGCTCCATGGGTGCCTGGATGAAGACAGGTGTGTCACGGGGTGCAGGCATAAGAAATAACCGCAGCAACTCTCTTGGTGCTTGCATTCTTGTTAATGGGTGCCATTGCACTCTGCTACACAGCTCCTGCTATTAGAAGATTCTTTTTTTTTTTTTTGGATTTTCAAGGTAGGGTCTCATTCCAGTTCAGGCTGACCTAGAATTCACCATGTAGTGTCAGGGTGGCCTCGAACTTGTGGTGATCCTCCGACCTCTGCCTCCCAAGTCACTAGAAGATTCTTTAGCAAGAGCAATTTATGCCTGTCTTCACCTTGCACTTCAGACAGAATGTCTCTGCAGTATTTCCAGGCCATGCAAATATACCTTTGTACGCATTTACTGCAATTATAAAAAAAAGATTACAAATTTAACTTTTGAGCAAATGGAAGATAGTGGAGTGTACAGTCCAATGAGATGACCTTACAGTCAGACTAGACTGGATTCAAACTCTGCCTCAGACACTATCAGATATGTATGTAGCCTTAACAAATCATTTTAATTCTCTATAATTTCAACATCCCCATCTCTAAAATGTGAACCAAACTAGCAAGTGATTTATAGAATGTCATGGAGAAATTAAAAGTTAGCATTTAATAAATTAAAAAAAACTCAGGGGCTGGAGAGATGGCTTAGCGGTTAAGCGCTTGCCTGTGAAGTCTAAGGACCCTGGTTCGAGGCTCGGTTCCCCAGGTCCCACGTTAGCCAGATGCACAAGGGGGCGCACGCGTCTGGAGTTCATTTGCAGAGGCTGGAAGCCCTGGCGCGCCCATTCCCTCTCTCTCCCTCTATCTGTCTTTCTCTCTGTGTCTGTCGCTCTCAAATAAATAAATTAAAAAAAAAAAAACTCAGGATGGAATTACTACCTACCAAAAAAGTATTTTTTGTGCCAGGCTCTAACTCTAAGCTCTTTGCAATAATAAATCATTTGTCTTTCTATTAACTCTAACTCATCCATGGTATTATAATCCCCATTTTACAGATAAGAAACCAGACAGAAAGCAATTGTCCAACATGAAGGAACATTCTTGGATCTTGGAAAACTTGAGGTACTTGAGGGATTGCTCTCCATGGTGTATGCCCCACTCTCTACAGAGCAAAGATTTTTGGGTGCTTTAATACTTATTTACCATTTTGGGTGGTGACCAGCTTCCCAAGGAACTTAAAGACCTACACATGTGGGGTTTTCCCTGGCCCCTGAGTTGAGCCCATATTCAAGAAGATGTCCCTGACTGGTTGACCAAGAGATACTGCATGAGACATTAAATGTACAGACCCAGAGAAGTTAAGGTGACTCGAGCCTATGCAGAGATGCAGATCAGTGAAATACTTGCCCGGGGCCACCCACTCTAGGATAGCCCTGTAAGTGTATCCTGCTGAGAAGTAGCTGGACTGAGCCTCGACCTGGTCAGCTGTGTCCTTGTGCAAGGCTGGTTCACAGCAAGCTCCAAAATAGCAGGACCATTATTCCATTCAACATCCCTGGGGAGTTTGAGAAAAATAAATGAATAAAAAAAAACAAACATGGTAGAACAAATTTCTAAAACAAAGTGCAATTGTTGCGTCTGTTTTAAGTCTTCATTTCAGTTTTACAAAAGGAAGCTCACTTGCTAGTCACTAGGTATGAGAGCAGATGGTTGAGAGTGAGCGCAGCCTCCCAAGCTGGCCAGCTTTTTAATGAGGGGACAAAGGCAGGCAATAAAGAATTTGTCTGGTTTTTGTCTAATTCCTGGGAGACAGCTTCTAAACCCTTGGAATTTCCTGAGTGATAGAAGTGTCTTTCCTATGTGTGTGTGTTGGGAGGGGGATGTACCTGGGACCACACCTGAGTTTAAATTCTAGGCAGTTTCCAGATGGAAGCTGGTCAGCCCATGTAGTAGACAGCTTCAGGTTCGGTGAGACAAGCTTCCAGACCAGGCACAGTTATGAAGGAAAGGATTTATTGAAGTTTATAGATCCAGGGGAAGTTCCATAATGGCAGAAGAAGCTGACCTGCCTCCATGGGTCCAAGGAGAGAGAGAGAGGAAGAGAAAGAATGAGAGAGAGAGAGAGAAGCCCCAAAGACAAAAGCCAAAAACCACACAGCACACTTCAGGAACTCCTGGAGAACTAAGGCACTTTGCATATCTTTAGATTGGAATCTCAAATCTACCACCACATCTTAGGGCTGAACCCTAAAATCCACCTCCTTCAGCCAGGTGGCTGCAGATCCTGACTACAAATAAAACACTGAATATATTAAGGGCCATCTATTCAAACTACCACAGCCTGGAAAGACAAACATGGGAATGGAAAGTTAGGGGAGGTGGGACAGCTGCCCATTGAGATAACTACTTTGCCAGTGATTTGATTATTTAGCCCTAAATAATAAAACACTCTTAACAACTCTAGACCCCAAAACCTATATACTAGTCAGCTTTCCATTACAGGACAATGGAGCTGAGAAATCAGCTTCTAAAAAGAAAAGATTGATTTGGCTTCACTTTTGGAGATTTTGGTCTGCAGTTGATTGGCCCTGTTGCTTTTGTACCTGTGGCAAGGCAGCCCATTGTGATGGGAACACGAGAGGGAATCAAACCGCGTAATACAGAGACACCAAGAGATCTGAGTCCGATGATCGCCTTTGAGAGCATAATCTCAATGACCTAAAACCTTCCAGCCTGAGACTGCACAGTGAATTCCAGGTCATCCTGCATTAGAGCGAGACCCTACCTCGAAAGACAAAATTCCTTCTACCTGTTAAAGGGTCCCTTTTAGCAGTGTCCTGGGTGGCTGGGGACCAAACCTTTAATACATGGGCCTTGGAGGAATATTCCAGATGTAAACTAGAATGTTTGGTTGAGCATTCCTGGGTATTAATCCTACATTGCTCAGCTGAGAAGATGCTGCATCCTCTCACATGAAAACTGCATTTTAGCCAGCCCTTCCACATGTCACCTTGTAGTCTGTGTATTTGGCTGGTGCTAAAATGCACCTGTAATAGAAGTATTGTGCTTTCCTGAATTCTGTGAATCACTGTAGCAAATCATCTCATTTGAGTCAGTCATTGGAGCCCTCTGAATTTACATCTAGTTCTTCAGAAGTGTGGGTGGCCTGAGAACCCTGCACTTGTGAGAAGTCTTGTAAGGGACCATGCCATCAACTGGAGGATAGCAAGAAATAGGGAAGGCCCAACCTATGAAGCTATGCCAAGGTTTTCCAGGTCCCCCTGCTCATCTTTGTCTGCTAAATTACACCCCACAAAGTATCACCCCACTGCTATAGCTTAGAGGCCATGTGTGAGCACCCTACTATCCTCTTAAACCCTCCAAATCCTTATTCACACATCTACTGACAAAAATGATGGAAGTTGGAGGAGGGTTAATCAAAACTAAAGATGTCATTTGGAAACTTACTTCTTTGTTAGTATATATATTATATATGAGTTAGTATATATATTATATATATATTATATATATATTTGAGATACATACATATATATGTATATGTATATATATGTATATGTGTATATATATATATATATATATATATAATCTTAAAGAAAGAATGACTTTGGGAAGAAGTAACGTATGGGGGTGGGTAATAATACTATGCTCAGAAACCATAGGTTGTTACAGAAAAACATGTCAGGGGTGAGATACCTCAGAGTGAGTTGTTGGTCAGGGAAGCTCCTAATGCCCCCAAAACATTACTGGCTATTGATAGGGCTCTTGATTGCCCACAAAAATTAGATGGCAAGACCATATTGCACAAGACACTGCCTTCCTCAGATGCAAGATATGGAAAGACTCAAGCTCTAACTGAGCTGGAAGCCTCCTCCCTGCTGACTGGTTGTCACAGTGCTAGAAGGAGCTGGGCATGCTGCTGAGGGAGAAAAGGCATCAAGAGTCTTAACCAGCAGTGGATCCTGCAAACTACACAACAGACAAGCCAGACAGGGGGTGCTCACGAGTACAACAGTGGCATGTCTGTTATGGGGGTAACCAACTGCTTTCGGATTGGATTTAAGGCCCACTCCTTGGGAGGGAATTCATGTCTGATAATGAAAACCTAATCAAAACCTATGGCTAGGAAGACCATAAATCCTGGGTGGCGGAGAGAGCTGCTTCTGTTTCCTGCCTAAATGGATGTAATATGTCTAACAAATTACCCTCGAAACACTGATGTTTATGCCCATATATTAATGCTGCTCTCACTTTTAGAGAAGCTTCTCTTTTCAGTTGGCAGTAACTACTGGGAAGACTCAAAACTCATCAAAATGCTGATTAGTGACAGTTGGATGGTCAGCACCAAAAGAGACATTGCTTTTCCTACCCTTCCTCCTGAGGCTCAGGAGCTAAAGTGGAAGAGGCACTAGAGAGACTGTAAGAGAAAAATGCTGGAGAGGAGTGCTTTAAAATGCTATCTTCCAGACATTGTGTATATGTACCCTGATCATAATCATTTTTAAGAAAAACAAAATGTTACTATAAGTTACTTACAAAATGAAATGGGGGAAATTAAGTAATTCAGTGAATGGCCATGATATATTCCATACTGGCATTTATACTTTCTTCCAAGGACCTCATATATTTGATACTTACGTTCTTATGGCATTTCAAACAGGATGGAGTTTGGATAAGGAGTGACCCTAACAAACTTCCCTGGTCATTAGAGGCACAAGATTGAGTAGGAATAACATCAAAGTGAAGGCAGGTCTTGACCATCTCAGGACCAGTGTGTCCCTTGGGAGGTGGGGCAGAATGACAGGGCCAGGCTAGTGGTCACACCCCATGCTAATCATCCAGGGTTCAGAGGAGGGGTTCAGTCATTTTAAAGGGACATGAAAGGAGTGTAACAAAGGAGTTGGAGGAGAAAGCCATCAATCAGGCTGTAAGAAACTCTAATCGAACACACGCCCCACTACCAAGGTGTCCAGGACAGCAGACTGTGTCAGCTCTCACCACTCCAGACTTCTTGCATACCACCCAGCTGGGTTGGCACAGACAGGAGAGGAAGAGCAGGAAGCTGCTTCGAGCCAGGTATGACAGATGAGATCTGGTTCTCATGATGGAACCTGCGGCTCCCGTCTCTGTCAGTGAGATGCGTGAGATGCGTCTTGTGAGACATTTGTATCCTGACACCTGCCCTCACCTGCAGGCATTTGCATGACTGGGATGTAGGGAAGCACACATTAGTGCGTCCACGGAGACAACCATGGCAATGCTGGGAGTGCTGGGTAACTGAGGTGAGAAGGAATAAGCTGGGACCTAATGGTTGCTTTTTACCTTCCCCTTCTCATGCACCATTGCAGCGTGTTAGTCACGACTCGGTCCTCCCCATGGCTAGCAGCAAACCAAGCACGTCAGAAACAAGCATTCTTCAAATGCTCCTTCAAAGCCCACTGTGTTGCTCCCATTGTGCTTCCTCCCAAAACATGCTAAATGAAGCAGGTTTTGGTTAGTCCTATCAATTAAGATTTACAATGAGCAAATCTCATTAAAATGTCATGACTGTATCAAATGGACCAAATCCAAGTGACTTTGACCTACAAATCAAAGCCTTTTGAGGGAACAAACATATTTTAGCAGAAATTAAGAACAAGATGGATCAGAGCTGCCAGCCAGAAAGCACATCACTGACACTTTTTTTTTTAAATTATTTATTTATTTATTTGAGAGCGACAGACACAGAAAGAAAAGAAAGAAAGACAGATAGAGGGAGAGAGAGAGAATGGGCGCGCCAGGGCTTCCAGCCTCTGCAAACGAACTCCAGATGTGTGTGCCCCCTTGTGCATCTGGCTAACGTGGGACCTGGGGAACCAAGCCTCGAACCGGGGTCCTTAGGCTTCACAGGCAAGCGCTTAACCGCTAAGCCATCTCTCCAGCCCCATCACTGACACTTCTAAGTGTCCATTGTTATGCCCAGTTCTCGGCACCCCTGGTGACCACCAAGGAGAACCAAACACATATGCAAGGGCAAGGAGCTTTATTTCAGGCTTAAACTCAGTCTCTTGACTTCACCAATGGATCCCTACAAGAGCCCCGAGTAGCAGGAGGGTAGGTTTTTATAGGGATTTGAACATAGAAGGGGATGGGTACATGATTGGTTGATTTAAACAGTAACTGAACTTGTACTCTTCAGATTGGCTTAGGATATTGGTGGGCAAAATTGGCAGGCAGGAGCTAGGGGAACTCCAGGCAGATTAGGTAATCTCTATAGTGATTGGCTAAGCAAGCAGTGGTAACATTTGTATGCTTCTGATTGGCTGGGGCAGAAAGGCCAAAGGGACAAGTCCTGGGTAAGTCTCAGGCATGTCCTGGGCATGTCTAGGGGCTGGCTTAAAACTCAGGCCTAGCCAGGGCAGCACCCTATCGAAGCCTGCCATGGCATCAGTCTAGTTTCTGGGTCCTTCACCATCATTGGCCCTGGTCAAACCCATAGCATAATGACAAGGAAAGTGGGCTTGATTCTGGAAAGAGAAGCCTCACAGGAGAGGCAGAAGGTAAAAGGAACACTTCTGTTTTATGAAGCTGCTGGCTAGTGCTCAATATTAATATTGCATGTTGTCAATCTAGTCTTCTTTTTTAATTTTAAATTCATAAGAAAGACGTATGCCTAGTCTGAACTGTAATCCTGGTGAAAGCATGCACCATTTCCTTATTCTGCCCTCCCAACACTATTCCAGTTAGTGGTAGCTCCACCTTTGTTGAGCAGTCTTCTGATCTTGTCAAGCAGTTACAAGTTAAATTTCAAAGCATGAAATAATAATTGTAAGGATTATTTTTTAAATCGCCCAACTGCTAAACATTATTTTCCACCCTTCAGGTTTCAGCATGTGAGGGCTCTGACTTTGAGGCCATAAATACATATACACAGAGTAATCTTATTCTCTCTCCCTCTAAACTTCCCTGCCTCCTCCAATTTCTTTCCCGAGCTTATGGCTGGGTTGCTGGGTCAGCAGAAGGTGAGCGGCCTTCATGCGGGGGAGGCTCAGCGGTTGCTTCATCTCAGCAAATGGTCCCCCAGCTGTCAAGGGAACACAGTATCCTGGAGGCTGTGATGCAGGAGGAAGCGCAGGGTGAATCTCATTGTCAAGTACAGTATTAAATGGCCGTGGCTTCTGCAGCATCTTTCCCATTCTGTTTTCTTCCTGACATGAATCTATTCCATTGACAGGCCCTAGAGCGAGGTGTCTTAACAGAATTATGGAGTATTAAGTTGGGTAAGTCACTTGGAGAAGGTCTATTTAGATATGGATGAGGAGTTGGAGGCCCAGAAAATAAAAGGCCACTTTTTTTGTTTGTTTTTTGGTGTGGGGAGGTGGGCAAGTTAAGGTGGTCAGGATTCCAATCTGGCCTCTGGAAGAGTGCTGACATTTCCAAGGAAAATGGATACTTGAATCATGAATGTGAAATAAGAACTGTTTAGAGAAATGCACAGTAATGAAGCCACTTGGATGAGTTCCCTAACGGTGCCCCTGACCTGTGCCTAGTCATGATTAACATATCTGTCTTAGAAAGGACTCTGAGACCCTGCTCTACCTGGAAGCATGCGCCCCTAGTTCTTGCTGAGCCACCTGACATCATTCACTTATGCAGTAAGGACATTTTAACTGTCTACAGTGGTGTGCAGTCTGGGGAAAGCAAAACCAACGAAGTATAGCTATTTGTTATCTTTCCGTCTGAAAAAAGCTGCTTAAATGGAAGCAATGTTTATTTGCTCCTGATCTCAGAGGCCCATGGTCACTTAGGGCTGCTCCTCTGGGGCCTGTGGTGAAGCAGTACACGTTGGCGTGGAGCAAGGCTCTACCATCACACCAACCAGGACACAGAGCAGCCCCTTTCAAAGGTGTGCCTCCAGAAGGTGGCACCTCCCAAAGGCCTGTCCTCTCCCAGTTTTACCACAGGTGGGCAACCAAGCCTTTACCAAGTGAGACTTTGGAGGTCAATTAGCATGCAAGCCATAAGATCTACCGTCAGAACTTTATAGATATGCAAATCAATTTTGTTTTCAATGTAAGGAACACAAAAAAAGTATTATAACCAAGCAGTTTCATACACAGTAGTCTATGACTTCCATAAATAGCTCAGTTTCTATGTCCATGTTTGGTAAGAGCCAGCAGCCATCAACGTCCCATAAAATGATTATAAATGGTATGCAGTTATTTTCAGATATTAAATGATGGGAAGCAGTAGTAAGTATCAGTCATATAGCATTTTATGCGTACAAAGTGCCTTAGCATCATGTTTTATGGCTTGCCCTACATAATAGTCTTGTGTGAGATGGGCTGGAATAGCCTCAAGTTCAGTTAGGAAACAGCAGGCAATCACCATGCGTATCAATGTCCTTTTTAAATGCTATTTGCCTTGGGGTTTGAATAAAGGTCATCATATTTTTTAAATTCCATACAATTTGCATTCTGCATATTCAGATTTGGTTCACTCGGGTCTGGTCTTTCTATTCAGATTCAAAACTCAAATTCTGACATGGTCAGGCCACATCCATATGTAGCTGCCAAGATGAGCCACTGCAGACTTGACCCAACCCTTTTAGTCTTCCTTGGGATCAATAGCTGTTACCACAGTGGCACCAGAACTCCATTTCATTCTTCCCATCACTTTTCTTAATGCCCAAGGTCAGGCAAAGGACTCTCATTGTCTCTGTCCCCATCTTTCCAATAAGTGATTCTTGGGGTGGTTTTTGCGTGCCTCTCATTACCCACCTGTTTGGTCCTGGATCCTTGGGAACCATTGTTAGAATGGCGTCAGTAAAGAACCATCTATAAACCCCACCATTCTCCTCTGACAACTTTCAACTATGGTACAGGGGCAGAAGTGAAGGTCTTGTCAAATGGGACACATTTGCTGCTCCTTTCTTTCCTCAGGCATATTTTGTAGAGCTCAGTATTTACCCTGAGGATTAATTGGTGGCAACCTTGCCCATAAGAACACCTTCTACTGGGGAATCTAGAAAGGTCAATGGGTAGTTGCCAATCAAAGCCAATGGTGCTGGAAGCATTCTGGAGGCTGGGTAGCTGAAGGACAGACACCTGCCTGGGTCTGAAGAGTCACGGGTTGACTCCATAGTCAGTAGCTGTAGGGCTTGGTTCTTTGGAGTTGGATTGGGAAGAACAGTGCAGCTCTGACTCCTCAGGAGAGACTTCTCATCTACAAAGCCAAGAATGCCTCAGCACGGAGCACATACTGCCTAGAATCTTGATGCTCCAGACAATTCCGGAAAGCAAGACAGAAGCTTTCCTTTGTGCTTTGGCATGACACAAACACATGTCATATTCAGGAACAAGAGCTACCTTTGGTTCACCTTCTGCAATGTGTCGCTTTATATATGACAGGCAGCTTGGCAAGCTCAGACCCCGCAAAGCCTAAAAGATCTGGGTGAGCTGTTTATTAAATTAGCACTGACAAATTTGGTGAATGAGGTCAGAGAAGAGAGTCAGGAACTAGCTTTTTATGTAATTTGCTGTGTGGTCTTCCTTGGTCATTTGACTGCTTTGAGCCTTACTGCAACTTTTAACTTACAGGTTTAATAGTGCCTGTCCTACTTACTCAACATGTTTGTTCAGAGGGTAGAATCACATTATTATGCTAATGTGAAACGTCTGAAATATATAAAAATAAACTTTGGCATGACGCCCCCATGCTGCTTCAAGTGTGCTCACTGGCTCCTGCTCCTGGCTTAGGATTTCTCTCATGGCTGTCTTGAGTGTCCCTTCTTTTGCGCCACCACTCCCCTGTCAGATAGCTCTCCTCACCCCTACCTATCACCATCCCGTGTCATTTGATTGACAGCTGTGAATTATGTGGCCATGACTAATTCATTCCAAACGCTGAGCCATGTCATAACTTCAAATCATCAACAAGATCAAATGGCCTCTTCTGCTCTAAGGACCATAAACCCATATTTACTAAGTCTCTTCTGAGCTCAGCACCAGTGGAGCTTGCAACAGCAGCCCAAAGAGGGAAGCCTTTGTGGACACCATGAGCTGGGTTGTCACACAGTGTCCAGAGGCACTCCACCATACAGAAAAGGTCTTTCTTCACACCTGAAGGCAATCTGACATACCTGCCGGGATGCTTGGGGCTGGTTACTTCAACAGGGATTATGGGCAAGCTCTCCCCGCCTCCTGCATTATTGGCTGTCCTTGGGTAGGGCCATGCATGGACTTTAGGCCAACCAGCTTGTCAATACCAACATGATCTTCACTGTTCCCTGCCCACATGAGTGAACTGCCTAGCACAAAAATGCTCAGTAAAGTGTTTTTCAAATGAACAGTTAGACTTTGTTATTGGATGAATTCTGTTTTGAAGTGCTAACCTCCAGTGTCTCAAAATGTAATTGTAGTTTGGAGATCAGGTACTTAAAGGGTTAACTTTAAAAATAGAGCTATTTTGGCCAGGCATGGCGGCACATACCTTTAATCCCGGCACTTGGGAGGCAGAGGTAGGCAGATTGCCATGACTTTAAGGCCACCTTGAGACTACAGAGTGCATTCTAGGTCACCCTGGGCTACAGTGAGAGCCTACCTTGAAAAATCAAAAAAAAAAAAAAAAAAAATCAAGAAAAAAAGATGAGTTCTTTCTAAAAAAAAATTTTATTTATGTGAGAGAGAAAGAGAGGAGGGGGGATATAAAAGGGCACACAGGGCCTCTTGCCATATGCATGGGCCACTTTGTGTGTCTGGCTTAATATGGGTACTGGAGAGTTGAACCTGGGACGACAGACTTGGCAAGCAAATGCCTTTAACTATTGAGCCATCTCCCTAGCTTTTAAAAATGAGTTCTTTAAGTGGGGCCCTAATCCAGTATGACAAATGTCCTTCTAAGAAGAGATTAAAACACACAAAGAGTAAAGACCAGGAAAGGATACAGAGAAGATTGCGTGTGTGTGTGTGTGTGTGTGTGCGTGTGTGTGTGTGTGTGTGTGTGCACGCGCGCACGTGCATGCGCACGTGTGTGTTCAAGCCATGGAGAGATGTCCCTGTGGGCATCTTGTTCTAGGGCTTCTAGACTTCACATATTTGGGAAAATAGATGTCTGTTATTTAAGCTACTCAATTTGTGATATTTTGTTATGGCAGCTAAGCAAACTAATACAATCTTGTTAAGAACATGTAAAGGTAATAAGTAACGTGTCCACATGTTACACAGATCAGCAGTTAGTGGCCACGTGGAAGTTACAGTCTCAAAGTAGGACTCTGGAAAGTAGTTTGGAGTCTGTCCTCGGATACCTTAAGGTCTCACCAGAAGCATTTGGTAGCACGTGACCAGTAGTGTTCAAATAAAAACAAAAAAGAAAAAACTTTCCTATCAGTGACATCTCTCTGGGTGTTTGTGAACTCTCTGAGCTAGATTAGGAGATGATGTTCTTTTTCTCACTTTACAGAAAAGTGTTTTGGTTTACACTCAGTCTGTGTTCAACTTAGAATACATTTATGGCTGCCCATTTTCAACCACAGTATGCCCATCTGATGTTGCCCTGTCTCCTTTCTCATCTCTGCTTGCTTTGCAGTGGGGGAGAATTTGAGAGTGGCACCACAATTTAGCAAGTAAAGCAGAAATCACAAGATGTCTTGCTGCCCAGCTAGCAGCCTCAGGAGCTAAAGCTAAGAGATTTGTGGTTAATTACACCGCATCTCTGCTCACACCCCTGAAGCTGGGTTAACTAGAAGTAATGAGCATTCAATAGGCTGTCCCCAGGGGTCCAGACACCTCACCTAACAAGAAGCTCACACCCTGAGGAAATGACCCAGACAGGCAGCTAGATCCTGAGGGGTCATGGGCTCGCTCTCCCCTCAGCATGGAGCTCTGCAGGCTCCTTCCTTCCTGCACAGGGACTCCCGCACCTATCCTTGCTGTCTGTCCCCCTCCAGTGCTTGCCCTGCTCCAGGACTCCCAAATAGAGTTCTCCACGTTCCTTCTTGTTTTCTCAATCACTCACAAGGCGGCTGAGGCCCAATGTTAGCATGGCCACATAAGCTCCAGCCTCCCTCCCTGCTGGGGGGAGAAGGAAGTTCCACATCTACAAAGAAGACACCCGGGCTCCTCCTCTCCCTGCTGGAGATTCATCTTCCCCAGGGGTGCCTCACCTGATCCCCCACATGAATTCCTCCTCACCTGCCTACCTGCACTGCCCTCTTCAGTCAGCTGTCAAAAAGACCTGAGCTCAGCTCCCAGCACTCACAGGCCCAGCACCTGGCACGGCATTCCGGAACAGCTCTCCAGGCTGGCTCCCTGCTTCCCAGTGTGCCCTCCCTCCCGTTTTTGTTTTTTTTTTTAATTTTTATTTATTTATTTGAGAGCGACAGACGGAGAGAAAGACAGATAGAGGGAGAGAGAGAGAATGGGCACACCAGGGCTTCCAGCCTCTGCAAACGAACTCCAGATGCGTGCGCCCCCTTGTGCATCTTGCTAACGTGGGACCTGGAGAACCAAGCCTCGAACCGGGGTCCTTAGGCTTCACAGGCAAGCGCTTAACCGCTAAGCCATCTCTCCAGCCCCTCCCTCCCGTTTCTGTCCTCACTCTACAGTCCCAGGAGTCTGGACGCCCTCCTGTGAATGTCCCAGGTGTGCTCGGCCCGCATGCCCGTTGCACTGGCTGGTCACTGCTGGCACTGCTTTACCAGTTAGACACCCTTCCCCCTCTCATCTCCTTCCAGCCTTTCTCAAGTTCACATTTGCAGTGAGCTCTTTATTGACTCCTGGTGTTTGAAACTTTCCATGACACCAGCATCCATCCTCTTCTCTACTTTTTTTCCTCACTTTTCCCTCATTTGAAACACCACCGATTTAATTACTCCTTGTCTCCCCTACCTAGAAGGAAGCGCAAAGTGCAAAGAAGACTCCCGCCAGGTTGTAACATCACCAGCGCCCAGAACATCTTGCCATTTGCTGAGTGCACAAATGTGTTCCACGCACTGCCAGTTAATTGGCGAGGGAATCTGTGACCGGCGAGGGACTGGGAGAATTGATTCATGCATTCTTTCTCACGTGACTCATCTGTACTTTAAACACTGCGAGTGATGACGAAGCCTGGCTCACCTCACTCTCCTTTCTCGGTTCTCAGGAAGAGTTGCTTCCACCTGCCCACTGTGGACACGTGGTCCGGGGGCCTGGCCTCTTGCCAGGCCGACCATGAGCGAGGGTGAAACCCAGAACCATGGTCCTCCAGGAGGAAGAGCTCCACCCACTCCTCTTACCTGCAGCTACTGGGGTATTTTTACATACAACTATCACTATGTCTGCAGAAAACAGTGTTGTGAAAGTTGTATTTTCTTTGCTTTTATTGTTTTGCCAAGGTGAGATAGCTTGTCATCTTTAAGGTTACCCTATTTAAGGTTACCAAACAGGATGTGCAGTAGAATCCTGTCTACAATGATGTACATATGAATACATGTGTTTACATACAAATATATTTATATACTGTATAATCTGTCTATATATACTTATCTGTGCATATTTATATAAATATAGTCACCATATCTATCTATCTACATATATATATATGTAGATATATATATATATATTGATATATATATATCAATAAGCTATTAAGTGTGAGGGGATGGTGAAAAGAATGTTTTTTTTTATTTAACTGGGTTTTCCATAATAAGCATACATCATGTGCATGGTAAGAAAAATGTATTTCCTTACTTTTCAAAGACAAAGCACTTCTTTTTACCTTGTCATATATCAAAAGTCAATTTTCTGGTATAGGAAAATAGCAAAATCATCCTATTGAGGCACCATTATGCCTTTTGCTTTGTGATTTTGGCTTTGATGTCTGACCTAATCAACTAAATAAAGACAAAAGATAAGGTTTTTCTGTTTCCATCTTCACTGAACCTAAGCTAAAGCTCGGGGCTAGTGAGTGTGGGCATGACTGACAATGCAAGATGCCACCTTGCTGCAACACTTCCTTGATAAGTGGCTTCTGGCATTCAGGCTGCCTTGTATCCATTGCTGGCTTAGGCACCGTGGGCACCCCTCGCCACTTCCTCCCCACTCTTCTGGAGATGCCTGTGTTTGCCACATAGCCCCCTGGCTCCATCCACCATGCCCTTGTTCTCTCCAAACCAGACTCTTCTTCATCCTGCTTGGCATTTGTCTTGGTCTTTATTTGCCTAGCTGGGTGTGTGGCATTGGCTCAGATGTTTACAGAGCTGACTATGGACACCACCATGTGCAGAGACCAGCCATCCAGCTGGTGAGTGTTCCTAAAGGGCCCTTGGTATAACTGAAAAGACAGATTTTCTTTTTTTCTTTTTGCGGGTTGCCACATCCTTCTGGAACACATCATTCAACCTGTGAAACGTCTGCTCATTGTGATTTATAGAGCGTAAAACAGCCTCTCTTCCCAAACTACTGAACCATGAATACCATATCCATGTCCCCTCTGGACACTTCTCTTTATAGCTTCAACGTGTGTATTTGCATCTTTAAGTTTGTGCCCAGCTCAGGAACCTATTCCGTAATCTGTTCTATCAATTTGATCCCCTCCATCCTTCAAATCCTCAGCCAGATATCATTTATCCTGGGCCTTCCTGTCACCATAACTGTTCATGCAGATCTTTCTCACTCATTTGAATATATGCAGAAAATTTTAAATGACAGTCCTGTGATGCCAGCTAAAAAGAGGTACCTGACAGGCTATCCTATGAAAAATGATAAAACTAAGATTGACTCCTTAGGGATAAATGAAAAAAATGAGCATGTCATATCCACCAGATATCATGTAAAATATGTAAAAAATATAAATATGTATAATATGTAAAAAAAAAAACCAGCTGAACTCCAGAAACTCTATTTCAAACCTTTCTTTAATCAGAGGAACCAAGCTGATAGTAATATAAGTTTATATCAGCCAGCTCTTGTAAGTAAGATTCTGAGAATATATATATGGAATTCACCCACCCAGTTAATAGGAAAAAATAAAACTCAGTATTTAGTGAAGGAAAGTATTCCATTACAAAGTAAAATATACTCCTCAAAAAGACATCAAGAGAATAATCTTTGAAAAAGTTTGCCATAGAAAACAGAACTAAAGGCTGGAAAGATGGCTCAGTAGTTAAAAAGATGCTTTCTTGCAAAGCCTGACATCCTAGGTACAGTTCTCCAGTACCTAAGTAAAGCCAGGTCCACAACGTGGTGCATATGTCTAGAGTTCATTTGCAATGGCAAGAGGCCCTGGCACTCCCATATTCTCTCTTCTTACAAATATGTGTGTGTGTGTGTGTGTGTGTGTGTGTGTACATTTGTGTGTGTGAATGTCTGAGTGTGTGTATATATGTGTGTGTGTGTGTGTGTGTGTGTGTGTGTGTAATTAAAGAGAAGTTGCTAGAACTCAGACAGCCATATCACTTCCTCAGTCTATGCCATTCAATAGGAAAAGGCATCTTACTTTTTCCCTGACAGAAATGTCTCACTTGGGTTTTTTCTCCTTGTGGAATTTTGGGAAATGCATGTGAGTTACTTGTTTCACATCAAGCATTTCAGCAAATTCCATCTTCAGCCCCAGCTTTTGCTCAGCTCTCTGACCTGTCTGCCTACACAGCCCAGGGCCAGCTGCACTCTTTTGCTTAACCTCCTACAGGGAAGTCAAGATTAGATGTCCTCAGATTTGCCTTCCCATCACTGAACGACAGTGGTTCTCACTTTCCTGGTGTTTCATCTGCATTATTTGGGATCAAAACTTAAAACAGACATGTGTGTTCAGTCTGTCAGTTTCCTCTGGAAGGTCCTCAAAGGTTTAAAAAGAACAATGTCCCCTAGTCAATTTATACTTTGAATGAAATTTTAATAAAATTACAAATTAAATATTTTAACAAAATTATTTTTTTTTTTTGGTTTATTTTTTTATTTATTTATTTGAGAGCAACAGACAGAGAAGGAGGCAGAGAGAGAGAGAGAGAGACAGACAGACAGACAATGGGCACGCCAGTGCTACCAGCCACTGCAAACGAACTCCAGACGCGTGCGCCCCCTTGTGCATCTGGCTAACGTGGGACCTGGGGAACCGAGCCTCGAACCGGGGTCCTTAGGCTTCACAGGCAAGCGCTTAACCGCTAAGCCATCTCTCCAGCCCTTAACAAAATTATTTAAAGGCTTATTTGAAAAAAAAAAAAGTATGCTACACCAAACAAGACAATTTTGAAACACAAGAATTATGACAAAATGGGTGCCTAAAAATAGTTATTAAAAAAAACATTATTTGGAGCAGGGCATGGTGACACATGCCTTTAATCCCAGCACTAGGGAGGCAGAGGTAGGAGGATAACCATAAGTTCGAGGCCACCCTGAGACTACATAGTTAATTCCAGGTCAGCCTGGACCAGAGTCAGTCCCTACCTTGAAAAGCCAAAAAATGAAAGAAAAAAAAAAATAGTCATTTGGGGCTTGAAAGATGGCTTAGCAGTTAAGTCACTTGCCTGCAAATCCTAAGGACCTAGGTTCAATTCCTCAATACCCAGATAAACCAGATACACAAAGAGGCACATACATCTGGAGTTCATTGGCTGTGGCTGGAGGCCCTGGTACACTCGTTCTCTCTCTCTCTCTCTCTCTCCACTCATTCTCTCTCAATCTCTCTCTCTCTCTCTCTCTCTCTCTCTCTGTCATAAATAAATAAATAAAATATTTTTAAAAAATTTAAATATGTTATTACAAAACAGTGCTTTAAGGGATTATGTCTATAGCTCCTTACTAGAGAAGTTTCTCTATGTAGAACAAGAAACCACAAGGACGAGGAGGCACAATGTCTTCTGCTGAGTGTAAAGTTGTTTTATTACATCTGCCCACTATTAATGATCGTTCTGCTCTCCCTTTGGGTGAGGTAGAGGAGAGAACACAGTCTGAGTGGAAAAAATATGTCACTTGGCTCCCAAAGTTAAATAAAGTACTGGCAGCCAAATAAAAAAGAGAATGGTTTTAATCAACAAGCAGCTTAGTGGAACAGCAAGGTAAAACAAAATGCAGATCTAAATATACAAAGGAATTTTATTTGTGATGACATCAACTTTCTAAAAGACCTGAGTGAAATCAACTTAAAGGAGGGAATGTTTCAGATGTTCCAGTCCATGCACACCTGACTGTGGTGTCTGGTCCTCTGGTGAGACAGTATGTCATGGTAGGAACATGGAGGAGCAAAGTTCTTCATCCCATGGAATTTCATAAGTAAAGAGCGAGGAGGGGGCATTTCAAAGTCATGTGGCCAGCTGTCAAACCTAAACTGAACCAGAAACAGACCTCCATTGGAAATCTCTGAATGGAACCCAAAAGGGTCAAGGGGAATTAATGCTGTGTCAAGCTTCCCTCTTGAAGCCAGAAGAGTGTGCAAAACTAGAAAATCAGGAAGAAAAAGAAAAACAAAAACAAAAAGAAGAGTGAGAAAAAGCACCTCCGGAGGTTTCTTACCCAATAAAGGAGGGGCTGGCAGTCCTGGGCACAGTTCCCCATCGGTGGCCGAGTCAGGAGAGCCTGTGTTGCTAGCACGTCTGTGTTTGCTGTTGTGCTCGTTTGCTTTGTCCTTGTTTCTGAAAATCATGGGTGAAAATCATTCTGTTGAAAAATCTCCTTTCTAACTGGTTAAAAAGCACTTCATAGATGTTAAGGAAGAAAAAAAAAATGATAAACAGTAAAATGAGCTAGGCTTATTATCCTAGCTACTTGGGAAGCTGAGACAGGAGGATCTCCAATTCAAGGTTCCAATGTGATAGCCTGACTCCACATTTCAAACCATGTGACTTAAATTGCTTGATAAAAATAAGCACATAATTTTAATTTGAACTGTGCCTGATACTTCCTCTTTTGTTTGGGCTTTAAACAAATAAGACATTGTTTATAGACACTTTTTGGTTTCTTTATTAATCCAAATAGTACAATGGGTCTCTACTAAAGTTTTGGTTGACATTTGGGATTTATTTCAAGGTTTTTTGTTTTCTTGTCTTTAAAAGTCAGATTTAACTAAAGCCTATGGTGAGCTAAAATTTTTTATAAACAAAGCCATATTTTGTTACATGATCTCATAAATATAATTACTGAGTTTATGTTCTTAGGTCAACTTCAACTTACGTAGAAGATTATTAAAAACATCAAAATTTAAGCTGGGCGTGGTGGCACATGCCTTTAATCCCAGCACTTGGGAGGCAGAGGTAAGAGGATCGCCATGAGTTTGAGGTTACACTGAGACTATATAGTGAGTTCCAGGTCAGCCTGAGAGCTAGAGTGTGACCCTACCTTGAAAAACAAACCAAAAAAAAATAAAAAAAAAGCACAAAAACATCAAAATTCTCTCTGAGGTGGTGACTCATAATTTGCCAGGTACTTTGAAAGATTGTAATGTCCTGTTACTTAAAAGAAGGAGGCAACTGGCCTGAGCTCTAGGCCAGTCTGCTTCAAAACAGAAACAAAAATTTGCCTTATTTACTCCTAATAAAAGCATTTCCAAATGTATTAGTGGTATTGATGAAGATGATCCCCAAAATGGTTGTCATGTTTGCCTGTATTCATAGAAAGCATATTTCATGGAGTTTATTAATAGGAGCTACCTCAAATCGATGGGTTATATCAAATCTGAAGATATATACTGGCATTATAAAGCAAGTCTGGTTGTCAGGTAGAGATGTTTTGGTGACCTAAATACCAAGGAAGGCTTTTTCTCTACAAATTTCCAACAGTAAACTGGTTAGCTCTTTGAAACCAAACGATTTGCTTCTTTGTCAGGGGATAATAAGGTTAATCAATTTGGTATAGTTTTTCTTAATAGTCTTACAAGAAAGATGGTTAATTTGGGGTTGAGATGAGATGACTGAAGGAACTGGGGAGGTATTTTTCAATGTTGGACATAGAATGTTTGTTAAAAATGGTTTTTGAGTGGCACTTAGATCAGAATGTCAAAGTACCTGAATGAAGATGTGCGTATGTAGAAAGGATGTAAGAGATCTAAAAAGACCAAATTTTGCCTAAAATTAATTTCATTTTAGAAGGAACAGAAAGCTAAATTTCAGGCTAAACTTAAACACCATTTCTAAAGTTAAAGATTTTTCAACTGTTTATAGACTTTCAAGGATGCTCTAAGAGTTTTATATAGGGACACAGACTAAATGTAAATTGAGCTTACATTAGACACAGGTTGCTACGTGGGTCTCAAAGTCATAAGCACAGATGTAATTCATATTCTTTTGAGGTATAACCAGGTTAGACATAGATAAGACCCTATCACCTTATGCATTACAAATGGGTAAAATAAATTTTCTAGGTAAAAACAACTTCAGAATAAGACAAGGAATGTCAGGATGCTTAGCTCTCTGCTCTGTCATTTCCTTTTTGCTCTTGCTTACTGTTATATGCTATTTATCGTCATGGCAAGCTGGACCATGGAAAGAGGGATGGTGCCCCCTTTATCTCAGACTCCATGCAAGTTTAAGCCATGTGCCCCTGACCCTGTCCAGAGACAAAAGGGCCAATTGTATCTGACAAGGAAAAGGGAATGACAAACTGCATATAACTTTGTATCTCTTTATAGTTCCTCTATTTTGAACATCTAAGTTCACATCTGTTAGATGAAATTTCTTAGGTTAAATAGATAAACTGAGTCAAGGTACTTGATCAAGCTACAAACTTCTTACATAAGGCAAACATCAGACTTACCTAAAATGTATATCGGGATACAAACAGATGATGTAAAAAGGCATCAAGTAAACGATGGCTTAATATTTAAGGGGCTTATCAGAGAAGCCTAAAGACCTAGGTTCGATTCCTCAGAGCCCCCTATTCTTGTTGCTAAACCTAAATCTTATTTCAAGCAGGTTCTCTGATATCCCTTCTTGAGACAGTCTTCTATAGCCATCAGCCCACATGGAGGACTGTCAGCAACTCCTGCAGACGCTCTTCACCATAGAGGAACATGAAAGAACCAGAAGGGAAGCCAAGAAACTAGTGTTGAGAGTCGACAGCCGCCTCCCGAAGGGCTCTAATATTATCAGTGAGGTTTTCCCTTCCACAAGACAGGGCTGAGATCCCAACACCGCCGAAGGTAGGGTGTCCTTTAACCTCTTTTGCCGGACTCTGATGGGTGGTGTCCAGGCAGCTGCTCGCTCGGTGCCTACAAATTTATCTAAGATGAGCAAAGTGACCCAAAGGCCCACAGAATCCCCCAGTGCTTTCCTAGAAAGGCTGCAGGGAGCATATAGGACATACCTCTGATAGATCCTGAGGCCCCTGAGAATAGGTGAGCTATTAACTTTGCTTTTGTAACTCAGTCTGCACCAGATATGAGAAAGGAGATTCAGAAAATAGAAGGCTTTGAGGGTAAACTTCTTTCAGAGTTGATAGAGGCTTCTGCCAGGGTATATAATAATAGAGACACTCCAGAGGATAGACAGGCTATGAAAATGATAAGGTTATTGTGGCTACCTTCCAGAAGGCACAAAGCCCCATGAGACAGTCCTTATACTTTGCTCAGTATGATTCCACCTGAAAGGCAAATAAATACTGTGCTGGACCTAAAAGATGCTTTCTCTAGTCTCCCATTGGCAAAAGGAAGTCAACCCATTTTTTGCCTTTGAATGGGCAGACCTGGGACAGGGCCTCAGTGGACAACTAACCTAGACTAGGCTTCCACCAGGATTTAAAACTTCCCCCACCCTTTTTGATGAGGCTCTTCATAGAGACTTGGAGGCCTTTCACAAGGAAACTCCCGAGGCAACTCTCCCACAATACGTGGACAACCTCCTCCTTGCTGCAGAAATGGAGGAGGAATGCCTCTCTGCCACAGAGCATCTCCTGGACAACTTATAACATCTGGGCTATGGCATATCAGCCAGAAAGGCTCAACTGTGTGTGCGTAAGGCAACCTACTTGGGACGTGAACTCCAAGAAGGTAAGAGTGTGCTTTTGGCCTCTAGGAGTCAGGCCATCACTCAAATTCCCACTAAGAGACAAATCCAAGAATTCCTCAGAGCTGTAGGGTATTGTAGAATTTGGATTCTAATGCTTGCTGAATTAACCAAGCCTTTATATGAGGCCACTAGAGGACCAAAATTTTTAAAAAAGAAGATTTTAATTTGACTGAAAATAACAAACACACATTCCAAGAACTAAAATCGGCTCTGACATCAGCCCCTGCCTTGGCTCCTCCAGAATTCACCAAACCCTTCCATTTATACATGGATGACAAGATAGTAAATATCTACCCAGGCAGCCCTTATGCCTATGCTACAGTGCATGTACCTTGACCCATCTACTTTTAACAGCAGAAGGTAAAGACATTAAAAATAAAAAATGAAATTCTGGACTATTGGCTGCCATTTGGGAGCCTGCTAAAGTAGTTATAATCCATTGCCTGGGTCATCAGAAAGAGGAGACCACAGAAGCAAGAGGGAACAGACTTACAGACCTAGCAGCAAAGAGTGCTGCCCCTCAGCATCAGTGTCTGGTCACCCTCCCAGCACCTACTTTTCCTGAGCGACCAACATACACAGAGCAGGACCTACAGCTCCCCTCTCATCTGATAAAGAAACAGACCCCACAAGGATGGTACCAGCTGGAGAATGGATGACTGTTGCTGCCCCAAGCCCTAGGGTGGAAACTGGCTAAGCAACTACATGAAGGAATTCACTTATGAAGCAACAAACTAGCTGAGCTAATAAGGAAAGAGTTTTCTTCCCAGGTAAGGACTCAGTCATCAAGGACATCACCACCCACTGTCAGGCCTGCCAACAGACAAATGCCTCCTCCGGTAAGGTACCACCAATGGAAGTGAGAGAGTGGGGAACAGAGCCAGGAAGATAATGGGAAGTTTATTTCACAGAGGTAAAGCCAGGTCAATATGGATATAAATATTTACTTGTTTATGTTAATACCTTTTCAGGGTGGGTGGAAGCTTTCCCAACCAAGACTGAGATAGCCCAAATAATAGTTTTAAAAAAATTGATAAACCGGGCGTGGTGGCACAAGCCTTTAATCCCAGCACTTGGGAGGCAGAGGTAGGAGGATCACTGTGAGTTCGAGGCCACCCTGTGCCTCCATAGTGAATTCCAGGTCAGCCTGGGCTAGAGTGAGACCCTACCTTGAAAAATAAAAAAACCCAAAAATTGTTAGAGGAAATAATTCCCTGCTATGGGTTGCCCCTCAAGATAGGATCAGATAATGGGCCTGCCTTTATATCAAAAATCACTAAAATTTGGCCAAGATGCTGGGAATTAATTGGAAATTACATTGCGCCTTTCTATCATCCCCAAGGTTCAGAACAGGTAGACAGGATGAATCGGACCTTGAAGGATACTTTAACTAAATTAACCCTAGACACCAGCGAAGGATGGGTGGGGCTCCTTCCCTTTGCCCTGTTAAAGGTCAAGTGTACCCCTTTTTAAAAAAATTATTTATTTATTTATTTGAGAGCGACAGACACAGAGAGAAAGACAGATAGAGGGAGAGAGACAATGGGCGCGCCAGGGTCTCCAGCCTCTGCAAACGAACTCCAGACGCGTGCGCCCCCTTGTGCATCTGGCTAACGTGGGACCTGGGAAACCGAGCCTTGAACTGGGGTCCTTAGGCTTCACAGGCAAGCGCTTAACCGCTAAGCCATCTCTCCAGCCCAGTGTACCCCTTATGTAAAAGGAATTACCCCACTTAAAATTATGTATGGAACCCCCCGCCTCACCCTGCCATCCAGCCCTGGATGGGTCTGGAACAGATAACTGACTTTACTAATGAAAGGCTTCTTCCATTCTATTCAAGTCTTACAAAGAGTGCAGGAGTCCACTGTTCCAGCAGTCAAGACTGCTTTTTCAGACACACCTGTTTGCCACCATCCATGCCTTTTAGCCCAGCGACAGAATTTGGATCTATAGACACCATATTGGGACATTGGAAGGGCCCCCACCAGGTCATCCTAACCACTCCAATGGCCCTGAAAGTGGAGAGGACAAAATAAAAGAGGATTAGACTTACTTTTTATGAAACAAGGTGGCCTATATATGGCTTTAGGTAAAATTTGTTGCTTTTATGCCAGTCTGTCAGGAATAATCCAGAGACACTGGCTTTAGTTAGAGAAAACCTCAAAGAAAAAGAACTTCAGAGATAAGCCACTAATAATTGGTATAAGTTGATGTTTAGTTAGACTCCATGGCTAACTTCCCTTGTCTCTTCTACTGCTGGCCCCCTGATACTATTGCTTGTAGGCCTTACCATGCATTAATGATGCTCTAAGCAGATATATAAAGAATAAAATAAGTTCTGTTAAACTCATGGTATTGTGGACACAATACACCTCCTTAGATAAAAACACCCTAGACACTTTTCTTCATGAGTCAAGGATTTGACTTAATGTCATATCAAAGGGGGAAATGAAAAATGCAATGTGAAGGGACACAATAGACCTGGTTAAACATCCTCCTGTGCAGCCCTTGCCTTTAGGCACACATAATGGAGGCCACCACCCAAGCTGATCTTCTTGACAGATAAAGGAAAAGTTTCAGGAATCATTATCACAGGCCTTATTGCAAAATGCAGGTGTTTTCTGTTATCTAAGAAATGGGATGACCCCATCTGTGCAATGTACCATGACCTTCCCGTACCTCTTTGTTTCTAAAAACCTTTATGATTACATAGCACAGAATGTTTCTTGCCTCAGTTCCTCCTAACTTTGTGTTTTAGCTTCCATCCTGTTTTTACAAACCTTGTGGTTTTCTCAAATAAAAGTTGACCTCCCAGCAGTTCATGGCTGCATCCTGCAATCCTGACCTCTGGGATGCAGATCTGGTACACCAGGCTGTTTCTTTTTTCTTTTTCTTTTTCTTTTCTATCTATCTTTTTTTTTTTTTTACCCAATAAAACTTTGCTTCACATTCTGTGAGTCAATGGTGTTACTTGTGTGACGCCAAAGTAACTGGGGAAATGAGGAGAATAATTTGAAAGGAATAGAAAACTAAATTTTGCAATTTGCAGTACATATTAGGGGGGCTACTCCATGAATTACATGTGCAGTACATATTAGGAGGGTTTCTCCATGAACTACATGTGCAGTACATATTAAGAGGGCTCCACCATGAACTACATGTGAAGTACATTTTAGGAATGCTCCACCATGAACTACATGTGCAGTATCAATTATGTGGGATCCTCCATGAACTACATGTACAGTACATATTAAAAGGCTCCACCATGAACTACATGTGCAGTGCCTGTTTTGAGGGATCTTCCATGCACTACATGTGCAGTACATATTAGGAGGGCTCCACCATGAACTACATGTGCAGTACCTATTTTCAGGGATCCTCCATGAACTATATTTGCAGTCCATATAAGGAAGTCTCCACCATGCACTACATGTGCAGCTCCTATTCGGTGGGATCCTCCATGCAGTCAATGTGCAGTACATATTAGGAGGGCTCCACCATGAACTCCATATGCAGTATGTTTTAGGAAGGCTCCTCCATGAACTACATGTGCAGTACATACTAAGAAGTCTCCTCCTCGATCAACATGTTCAGTACATATTAGGAGGGCTCCTCCATGAACTACATGCACAGTATATATTAGTAAGGCTCCTCCATGAAGTACATGTGCAGTACGTATTAGTAGGGCTCCACCAAGATCTACATGTGCAGTACCTACTAGGAGGTTTCCTCCATGAACTACATGTGCAGTACATATTAGGAGGTCTCCCCCATGAACTACATGTGAAGTACATTTTAGGAAGGCTCCACCCTGAACTCCATGCACAATATCAATTGGGTGGGGTTCTCCATGAACCACTTATACAGTACATATTAAAAGGCTACTCCTGAACTACATGTGCAGTACATATTAGGAGAGTTCCTCCATGAACTACATGTGCAGTACATATTAGGAGAGTTCCTCCATGAACTACATGTGCAGTACATATTAGGAGAGTTCCTCCATGAACTACATGTGCAGTACATATTTGGAGGGATCTACCATAAACTACATGTGCAGTACCTATTTTCAGGGATCGTCCATGAGCTGCTATATGTGCAGTACATGTAAGGAAGTCTCCTCCATGATCTACATGTGCAGTACCTATTATGAGGGCTCCTCCAATAATTACATGTGCAGTACATATTAGGAAGGCTTCTCCATGATCCTCATGTGCCGTACCTATTAGGAGGCATTCTCCATGAACTAAACGTACAGTACATATTAGGAAAGCTCCATCATGAACTACATGTGCAGTACCTATTTTGAGGGATCTTCCATGAAGAACATGTGCAGTACATATTAGGAGTGCTCCATCATGAACTACATGTGCAGTAACTATTTTGAGGCAACTTCCATGAACTACATGTGCAGTACATATTAGGATGGCTCCACCAAAAACTACTTGTGCAGTCCCTATTAGCAGGGCTCCTCCACCAACTACATGTGCAGTACATATTAGGAGAGCTCTTCCATGAACTACATGTGCAGTACATATTAGGAGAGTTCCTCCATGAACTACATGTACAGTACATATTAGGAGAGTTCCTCCATGAACTACATGTGCAGTACATATTAGGAGAGCTCTTCCATGAACTACATGTGCAGTACATATTAGGAGAGTTCCTCCATGAACTACATGTACAGTACATATTAGGAGAGTTCCTCCATGAACTACATGTACAGTACATATTAGGAGAGTTCCTCCATGAACTACATGTGCAGTACATATTAGGAGAGTTCCTCCATGAACTACATTGCAGTACGTATTAGGAGAGTTCCTCCATGAACTACATTGCAGTACGTATTAGGAGAGCTCCTCCATGAACTAAATGTACAGGACATATTAGGAGTATTCCTCCATGAACTACATGTGAAGTACATATTGGGAGAGTTCCTCCATGAATTACATGTGCAGTACCTATTATGAGGGCTCCATCATAAACTACATGTGCAGTACATATTAAGAGGGCTCCTCCATGAACTACATGTGCAGTACATATTAGGAGGGTTCCTCCATGAAGTATATATGCAATATCTAATATGAGGGCTTCACCATGAACTACATGTGCAGTACATATTAGGAATGCTCCACCATGAACTACATGTGCAGTACCTATTAGGAAGGCTCCTCCATGCACTCCATGTGCAGTACATATTAGGAGGGCTCCACCATGAACTACATCTTTAGGGCATGTTAGCCATGACTCTGCCATGAACTATATCTCCATACTGATTTTAGGTGAAAAGCCACATGTAAGTGTGTATAATGTGATTACTACTTCGCCAAGGAGATTTAAGCACATACACATTTAAAAAACATCTACACTAAATGTTAATAGTATAGATTGGTGGTGGCATATGGGTGATTTAAATTTTCTTTCTTTTATTTCTATATATTTTACAAGTTTCCTATGAAAACATATGCTATCTTTATAAACAGAAAACCTAACTTGAATATATGTATATATAATGATTTTCTTCATTAGATTCTCGGCTCCTCTGGGGCATTGTTATTGAATGCATCATCCGTGGCACTACTCCCTCTGAGAGGCTCGGCCTAGCCTGTACTTCCAAATGGAGCAGATAATGCCCAGTGCTTATCTGATCAGCATATTGCCTTCTTGGGCTGTTTGTTTGCTGTTGTAAAAGAGAATTAGGATATTTAAAAAATATTCAGTTTCATCTCAAACCCACTTTTCTTGTGTGTATATGAAAAATACATAAATAGTGTTGCCAGCTCTGGAGAAGAGAGAAAAGAGAGAGAGGAGAGAGAAAGCATCAGCAAAGGGTTAATTCTTAGCAGTGCAGCTGCCACCTGGCCAGCATAGGCCACATGGCCTTCATTTCAAAGGCCTGTGAGGCTCACCAGCTCAGGAGAGGGGTTTTGCTTCTCAGTGGAAGATACACAAAGGCGGAGCCAATGCAAATAAGAAATCCCTGGTCCCCAAATAAACATTTAAGAACCCAGACAAAAAGACAGATGAGCGGATGATAGTCTTTTCTACCAGGCCTTTTCTGTAATTATGTTTTTATTGACTTTTCAAAGGAAATAAAAAAGGCTAAAATATAATTGAGTAAAAAAAAATAGAGGTAATAAGTCAAGCCAGAAAATGGCTTGAGGAAATGCATATCGAAGGTACAATACCTTTCACAGCATAGTATGTTATATGCATTGAAATTCATAATTACTTATGCATGCTGCTTTGGTGGTGGAGAGCTCAGAGCTGAGGTGCAGTGGTACAGGGGCGGGGAGGAGGCTGCAGGAGGCCAGGCCAATTTCCCAATTTCTAGCTTTCCAAATCTGCCTATGCTGTGGATTTTCTGGATTATGAATGTTAAAATCTGACTTGTACATAAAAGAACTCTGGAGTAGGCTGCTAAGGGATTCTTTTTTAAAGAAAATTTTTTTTAAGTTTTATTTATTCAAGGGAGGCAGAGAGAGAGAGTGGACACACCAGGGCCTCCAGCCACTGCAAACCAACTCCAGACACATGCACCCCCCCCCTTGCATCTGGTTTATATGGGTCCTGGGGAAATCGAACCAGGGTCCTTTGGCTTTGCAGGCAAATGCCTTAACTGCTAAGACATCCCTCCAGCCCTGCTAAGGGATTCTTAACAAGGTAATTAGTTATCTTAACAAGTTGTCTTGATACTAACATTGTAGCCCAGATGTCAATTACTAGAGTAAAACACACATGTGTACACACACATACAGAGAGAGAGAGAGAGAGAGAGAGAGAGAGAGAAGAGAGGTGGTCAGAGACAGAGCCATTCTGAGTGGTAAATTAGCATCATGAGTGGAGTTGCAGAGGGAGGTGTGGGCTTCAATTACACATGCCCTGTCACCCAGTGACTGAGAAAGTCCCTAGCCCTTCAATCCCCTCACCCTAACTGACCCTCAGCCACTCACCTCCCCCACAACGGACTCTCAGCCTCCTCTCCCTCTGTCTTGAGAGATCAGGCAGCGCCCTTGACCAGAGAGTATCTGTCAGCTTTTAGGGTAGGAAAAGCTTAAGAACTGTAATGCCAATAAAAATAAAACAGGCCAGTTCATTCAGTCTTTGAGTAAATGATAGCTAATATTTTTATGACAGAATCCCACTCTAAACCGATCTTGATGATTGGAATGAAGCCTGAATTATAAGGAGATATTTAATAGAGATGCATGTTAGACCTGGCCCTGGTGCCTAAAGACCAGTTATCCAAACAGAGGGAGACAGTGGCTTTGTGAAAGTTGCTGGGGTGGGGCACTGTGGGAGCCACCCGGAAATTCAGTCCTCAGCTCGACACACAGGTGAAGAGGTCAGCTACTTTCTCGTGCTTGGGTCAGTGCACAGCTATATATTAGAAATCCGACCAGTGGGCTGCAGAGGTGGCTTAGCAGTTACGGTGTTTGCCTGCGAAGCCTAAGGACCCACGCTCAACCACCCAGATTCCAAGTAGTCCAGGTGCTCAGGTGACACATGTGCAAGGTTGCACAAGCACACCAGGGGCACACACATCTGGCATTTGATTGCAGTGACTACGGGCCCTGGTGTGACAATTTTCTCTCTCTCTCTCTCTCTTGCTCTCTCATAAAGTCATGTGTTCAGCAAAAAAAATTACTTTATGTTTGACAGCGTGGTATTTTGACACATGCATATATTATGGGACTAAGTCAAATTAACACATTCATCTCTTAACACAGTTATCATTTTTGTGGTTAAAAACACTTAAAATCTGTTGTCTTAGCAATTTTGAGAAGCAAACTACATTATTATTAACTATAGTCACTACAGGAGCAATAGATCTCTAAAACTTATCCCTTAGGTATAAAATGTACCCTTTTACCAATACCCTCCCTCCCCACCACCACAATTCCATCCCCACCTCTCAGCCTCTGGTACCATCTTTCTCCTCTCCACTTTCATGAGATCAATATTTTAAAGATTTCACATGTGAGATTATGTAGCATTTGTCTTTCTGTGACTGGCTTATTTCATTTAACATAATGATCTCAAGGGTCACAAATGACAAAATCCCCTTCTTTTTTTATGACTAGCATTCCATGATGAATAGACACCACTTTTTTTTTTTTTTTTTAATCCACTGCTGGACACAGACAGTAACTTCATGTCTTGGCTAGTGTGAAAAATACTGTAATCAACATGAGAGGACACATATCTTTTTTGACATACAAATCATAGTTCTTTTTACTATACACCCAAAATAGGGATTACAGAATCATGTGGACTTTAGTTTCTTAAGGAAACTCCATGCTGTTTTCCATAATGGCTGTCCTAATTAACATTCCTACCTATACAGTATGCAAATGTTCCTTTCTGTCATATTCTTATTAATACTGGTTACCTTTCATTATTTTGAAGCCAGCACTTCTAAGGGGAGTGAGATGATGAGATGATATGTGACTGAGGTTTTAATCTGTATTTTCCTGATCATCAGCACTATTGAGAAGGTTTCCACCTGTCTGTTGGGCATCAGGTTATTATTAATTTTTTTACATTTCTTTCTGTTAAGTTACTTGAGTGTCTTACATTATATTAGTTACTTTCTTATTGCTGGGACAAATATATCTGACCAGAAGCAGTACAGTTCCAGAGGGTAGCGTCCATGATGGCAGAGAAAGCAAGGCAGGATCAGGAAGCCATAGTCACATCCTCACATCAGCTGGGAGACAATGCCAGAGAGATAATACCAGCAGGGTCAGGACATGACATCTCAAGGCTGGCCGCCAGTGACACACTTTCTCCATCAAGGTTCCCCCTCCTAAAGGTTCCATAACTTTTTGAAATAGTCCAGGACCAAGTGTTCAAACATTTTAGCCTTTTGGGGCCAGAGGAGGCACGTTTTACATTCAACCACCACACATGCTTTAGACATAAGCCCTTGTAAATATTTCCCCCAATTCTTGGGTTGTTACTTCATTCTGTTAATTACTTCCTTTGTGGTGCATAGTGTTTCAGAGTGCTGACATCTCACCCTCATTTGTCTTTTTGCTTTGGGTCTTGTCTGGATTCTGGAGCTTCCCCCATGTAGATTTCAGTAGATTTTATCAGTCGACTGTGGGGTTTGTGCTTAATCCTTACTCCATTTCCAGTTGGTTTTTGTATATGGTATGACAGAACAGTCCAACATAATTCTTCTGCATGTGAATAGACACTTATCTCAGCTTCAGCTATTTATTATTTTCTTATTTATTTGCAAGCAGAGATAGGAAAGCGAGGAGAATAGGCACATCAGGGCTCATGCCACTGCAAATGAACTCTAGATGCATGCACCACTGTGCATCAGGCTTTACGTAGGTATTGGGGAATTGAAACCCAAGCCATCAGGTGTTGCAAGCAAGTGCTTTTAATCAATGAGCCATCTCTCCAGCCCTCAGCTTCATTTATTGAATACACATGAATTGTGTGTTCCTGACACTTTTGCAAAGACACAATTCACCATAAATGCATAGGCTTTAATCTGCATTTCCTGATGACTAGGGATGCTGAACATTTTCTTAGAAATTTATATGCTATCTGTGTTTCTTCTTTTGAGAACTCTCTATTTAGTTCCATAGCCCATTTTTAATTGGGTTGTTTGATTTCTTATTATTTAATTTTTTGAGTTCTTTGTATATCCTAGATATTAATCCTCTATCAGATATATAAATGGCAAAGATTTTCTCCCATTCTGTAGTTTGACTCTTTGCTTTATTTGCAGTGTCTTTTGCCATACAAAAGGCTTGTAATTTCATTAGGTCCCAGTAATTAATCTGTGGTATTATTGCCTGAGCAACTGGGGTTTTATTCAGAAATTCCTTGCCAAGACCAATATATTGAAGAGTTTCCCCTACTTTTTCCTCTAGCAGCTTCAGAGTTTCAGGTCTGATGTTCAGGTCTTTGATCCATTTGGACTTAATTCTTGTGCATGGAGAGAGATAAGGATCTATTTTCATCCTTCTACAGATACATTTCCAGTTTTCCTAGCACCATTTGCTGAGGAGGCTATCTTTTCTCCAATGAACATTTTTGTCAAAGATCAGGTGGCTATAGCTACCTGGACTTACAACTGGGTCCTCTATTCTGTTCCATTGATCTACATGTCTGCTTTTGTGCCAGTACCATGCTGTTTTGTTACTATGGCTCTGTAGTATAGGTTAAAATCAGGTATGGTGATACCACCACCCTTATTTTTGTTGCTCAAAATTGTGCTCCACCACACACCAAATGGCCTGGATATCCATGACCTCACAATGCCTGACACTACCTACACAAGACCATCACAATAGGAAGAAAAGATCATGACATCAAAATAAAAAAGAGACTGATTGAGAGGGGGTGGGAATATGATGGAGAGTGGAGTTTCAAAGTAGAAAGTGGAGGGAGGGAAGGAATTACCATAGGATATTTTTGACAATCATGGAAGTTGTCACTAAAAAAATTTTTAAAGAAAAAAATGCATAGGCTTACCTCTGGGCTCTCTTCATAGATTAATAGACTCATAGATGAATGTGGCTCTGTTTATGCCAGACTATACTACTTTGATTACTACAGCTTTGCAATTTGTTTTGAAATCTGTCAGGGTAAGAATTTTAATTTTGTTATTTTTGCTCAAAATCTCTGGCTATTCAAGGTCTTTTGTAGTTCCATGCCAGTTTTAAGGGTTTTTAAAAAAAATTGTTCTGTGAACAATATCATTGGAATTTTAATAGTTATTACACAGAATTGTTACATTGCCTTGGGCAGTGTTGCAGTCAGGTTCGCATTGCTGGTAGAAATCCCCCTACCAACAGCAGCTTCTGGGGAAAAAAAGAGATTTATTTTGGCTTACAGGCTCGAAGGGGAAGCTCAGTGATGTCAGGGGAAAACAATGGCATGAGCAGAGGGTAGACATCACACTTGAGCCAACATAAAGTGGACAACAAGAACAGGAGAGTGTGCCAAACATGGCATGGGGGAACTGGCTATAACACCCATAAGCCTACCCCCAACAACACACTCCAGGAGGCATTAACTCCCAAATTTCCACCAGCTGGGAACCTAGCATTCAGAATGCCTAAGTTTATGGGGGACACCTGAATCAAACCACCACAGACAGTATGAACATTTTAACAACATTATCATTATAATCCAAAAGTGAGATATCTTTCCATTTATTTGTGTCTTCTTCAATTTCTCTTTATAGTTTTCAGTTTACTGGTTTTTGACCTCTGTGGTTATACTGTTATAAATGAGATTATTGTCTTAATTAATTTTTAGTGAGTTCATTGATTGTGCATAGCAATGCTGTGGTTTTTGCTCAGGGACTTTTAGATTATTTTGGTATTCTGTGCCAGGAAGCTTTTGACATTTTCAAGCGATACTGAAGCCATATATACACTGTAATGGATGACTGCTGCTGGCTGAAGAAAATAATTTCATAATTAATAGAGGAGAGTTTACAGGCTGGGCATCCAGGGGGGAAGAAATCAATTGCTTGGCTACAGTGCAATGTCAATAACTGGGTTCTGAACACATCTACTCTCTCTGCACAGCACTATTTCAGAAAATCCCATTAACTGCTTCTTAAATGGTCCAAAGGCTTGTTGGCCAGCTCATAGACTGCAGAACCTTTGCCTTTCTGAAACAAGGAAGAAAGAGGCCTTGTGAGTGAGCTTCCCAGGTGAAGAGCAGAGATAAACCCAGACTCATTTTAAACAGAAATAAGGAGCATTCACACACACACAGAGTCAGTGCTCTTGCTTTGTTGGAGTGTGTGTATGGGGGAGGGTGCATGCGTGTATTTAAGAAGTAGAGGCTAGCAGGTAGAAAGACAGGGGCAGGAGGATTAGAAGTTTCTAGAATACCATATCAAATCATTTGCTGTGACCTCTGTTGATAGCCTAATGACCCACGGGGACCAGGTAATCTCACTTTTTCTATGCCCCCTCCAAAACATCTCTGGCAGGCATCACAGGCACCATGCTGCCCTAAATCACTGAAGGAAGGTGACAGTGTCTTCCTGGTGGATTTGTAGGAATGTTGTTATTATAAAAGGAACCATGCAATGAGAAACCTCAACCTCACTCAGCACACATAGACCTTCCCATGTGTGTCCTAGAGAGGGTTCCCTGAAGGGAATTTGTAACTAAAGTGTGAACAGACAAGCTGTGTAATTAATGCTAGTTAGTTTTGTTTTCTTGCTTTTTGAGACAGGGTCTCACTATATGGGTCAGGCTGAACTTTGCATTTTCCCGCCTCACCCTCCTTAGTGCTGGGATTGCAGGTGTGTCCCACCACAGCCAGCATGTCTGCGGCAAATGTGTGCTATATGTATGAGACAATATTTACACTACCTAATAAACAATAAATGCTCTATAATATTTCTAAGATCCTGTAGGCCTGTGGGTTATTCTATAGTCTCAGTTTTTGGAATACTTTTGTTTGTTTGTTTGGTTGGTTGGTTGGTTAGTTTTTCGAGGTAGGGTCTCACTGTAGTCCAGGCTGACCTGGAACTCACTATGTAGTCTCAAGGTGGCCTCAAACTCACAGCGATTCACCTACCTCTGCTCCCAAGTGCTGGGATTAAAGGTGTGCACTGCCACACCCAGCGGAATACTTATTTTTGAACATGGGAAGTTTTCTTTTTAACTTTTAATTGACAATCCTTATACATATAGACATGCCCTCTCACAACCTTTCTTTCCCCCTTCCCAAATCCCCCTCTACTGAATCCCTTCTTCTTTCCAACTAGTCTGTTTTCTATTTTAATATCATTATTTTCCCTTCTACTTGGCAGGTCTTGTGCAGGTAGCATCAGCCCCTGTGAGGTCATGAATACGGCAGTCACTTTGTGTCTGGAAGACAGTATTGCAAAGCATTCCTCCTCTTCCTTTGGCTCTTATGTTCTTTCCACCACCTCTTCTGCAACGGTCCCTGAGCCTTGGAGGGTGTGACGGAGAAGGCTCACTCAGTGCTGAACACTGCACTGTCACTTCTCAGCGCTTTGCTGAATTTTGAGTCTCTGAACCTGGGGAAGTTTTCTTCCTCTTCCCTTCCAGCTCCTTCCAAATTTAATGGGAGCTTCTTTCAACTCGTCCTGACAGGGCCACTCCAATATCAAACTTAGATCTAAGGTGCAATAACACAAAGCAGATGGAACTAGGGATTGTTGTGCAAAGTTCTGGTTGCTGATATGACTTTATGCACTTTCATACATTGTCTTGCTGAGATCCACAGACCTAGGAATCCATATGCATTTTCTTCATCTATGTGTTTATTTTCCCTAGGTGCAAATTAGACTTCTTCCTTTATTAATCTGAATAATATATTTATTCACTTTCTTGGTTTATTAATCTGCTAGGGCCATGTCATGGCTTGAATCTGAAATGCCCTTCATAGGCTCATGTTTTCAATGGTAACTATCCAGCCTGCGGTACTATTTTGAAAGCTGTGGGGCTTTTAGGAGGTAGGGGGTGGCTTGCAGAAATGGGTCCTAGGAGCAGACCTTTGTAGGTTATACCCCATCCCTAGTTCTGAGGCATTTTCTCAGGCTCCTACTTCTGTGCCATGATGGAAGGGGCCACCATCACATGTTTCTGCTGTTGTGAACTCTGCCACACCTTCCCTCCTGTGTTGGGCTGAAACTCCCTGAGACCCAGAGCCAAACTAGATCTTTCCCCCTTTAAGTTGTTTCTTTCTAATAAAAAAAGGAATTAATTTATTTTCAGAGACAGAATAGGTGCACCATGGCCTCTTGCCACTGCAAACAAACTCCAGATGCATGCACCACTTTGTGCATCCGGCTGTATGTGGGTACTGGGGAATCAAGCTCAGGCTGTCAGGGTTTTTTATCAAGTGCCTTTAACCACTGAGCCATCTGCCTGGTCCCCCTTGAAGTTGTTTCTGTCAAGTATTTTGGACATAGTGATGAGAAAAGTAGTAAATACAGGCAGCCATAAGAGTGTCCCAGTCTGGGTGGATGAATTACAGAAATCTACTTTCTTACAATTCAGAGAGGCAGCAGGACTGGCAAGTGGTGAGACCTGTCTCTGGCTTGTGGATGACCACCTTCTGTGTCCTCACGTGACTGTCCCTCTGTGCACGCGCCCTCCGAGTGTCTCTTCCACAACGCATTCCTATTGGAATAGGGCCCGGTTTTCAGAGGGGCCTAGAACTTCCACAGCTTCTTACTTGCCCTGTCTCCTAACACACACAGATGCTTAGCATTTCAACTCACACATTTTGAAGGATACAATTCAATCTATACAATTTGACTACTTATATATTAGCTCAATACTCACTTCCTGAGGACCTGTCATTTGCTGTCCTTTGGGGAGTGTCAGGGATACAAAGAGGGACTTGGTCTCTCCATCCAGACTGCATGTTCCACTCCTATGGTTCCATCCCCCTTGGACTCATGGAACCTCTTCCTCTCTTCCGGCTAGTGTTGCTGGGGCTCTATCTGCCTGGGAAAGTTCACCTCTAACCTTCGCATCCCTCAACTTGGCTAATTTCCACTGATTTCTGCTCTCAAAATAGATGGACATCCTCTGGAAAGTTCCCTGGATCCTCTCAGGCTGTAGGGCATCCATCCCATGTGCTCTCACAGCATCCTGCTCCTCCATCAGAGCAGATAGCATGTTGCAGGTCAGCATGGAGCGTGCCAGGCATTCACCTGTCTCCTCTGGTAGAAAGTCAGCTCCTCAGGGAAGAGGCAATTCCTTGCTGACCTTTGCTTCTAAATATCTAGCATAGCTCCTTGAGCAGGCACTCTAAAAAAGGCATGTTTCAGCAATGACAGCCATGTTCCCTAGCTAGTAATAAAAGGCACCTTCTCCTGATCCTATCTTCCTCTCTAAAGATGCCCACTGGGCTAAAACTGCGAAAGTGTGTCATATACTTACTTACAGAACAGCATGCAAAAAGATGCTGTACACCCACTGAATAATCCTTCACAGTGTGCTATGACCATTTAACCCCACAGCAAAGTTGCAAGCTAGGCATTACCCCCGCCATTTTATACTCGACTTTCCCTCTATTCCCAGACAGGAAATAACAGAGCCAGGCTGTTCTGTGTTTAAGAGTCTGAGCTATGGGCAGTGCCTTGCTTGGCATCCTTGTTGGAAGCAGGTGCCAGCCAATGGCCTTTGCACTGTCTCCAAAATGCAGATTTTTCTGCTTATACAAGCTGATGCCAGACGAGACAGCTTCAAGCAAAAATGCCATCATGGTTCTGCTTCACAGTGCCAAGGTGAATTAAGCAGCAGTCAGTTTGCTCAAATGAAAGCAAAAGTGTGAAGACTGGTAATGGGGAGATGGCTCAGCACTTAAAGGTGATTGCTTGCAAAGCCTACAGGCTCCAGTTCAATTCCCCGGTACCCATGTAAAGCTAGATGTACAAAGTGCCACATGCATCTGGAGTTCATGTGCAGTGACAAGAGATCCTGGCCTGCCCATTCTCTCTCTCTCTTTCTCCTTGCAATAAATTTAAAAGAAGACCAGGACAAGATTTTCGTGGATGGAGGGAAGTGTGGAACCTCAGCAATTGACCCCAAAGAGTGAATTTAGGATGACAAATCTAAAACAACGTATTTCTCATAAAAGCAAAAGAAAATCACCTCCTGTCGGGTTTACACAGAGCAATGAAAACATTTGGGTTCACTTAAATGGCAACCCTCAGGGACTGGAGAGATGGCTCAGCAAAGGCACTTGCCTGTAAAGCCTCCTGGTTTGTGTTTGATTCTGTAGAAAAAGCCAGAAGCACAAAATGGCACATACATCTGGGGTTTGTTTGCAGTGAAAAATGGCCATTGGATGCCCATTTTCTCTCCCCCTCACTCTTTGCAAATAAGTCAATAAAAATGTTTAAGAAAGAAATGGCACAAGACCTCGAGCTAGGCGTTCCCAATGGCTGGGAGATTGGGATTTTCACATTTTGTTAACTCAGGCTGAATTAAGGTTCCCACCCCCTCAAGACTGAAATAAGGCGAGTTTGCTCACCATTCTGTGGAATATGAAAGCCAGTCCAAATGCTCTGGAGGTTCCAAGCACTATTATTGTGCTCTCAAGTCACTTCTCCATTGTGCATGCTGCATACATTTCATAGGCCCTCCAAGTCAGCATCCCGTGATTCCCCACCTGGTACATTTTGAGTCATTGGCATGTCTTTTATCCCTTGTCTTTTGGCTTCCTACTGGATTTGGCCAATGGGAGACCCTGGCAGTAGGTCAGAGGGTAAGAGAGGAAGAGATCAGGGCAGTTTCTCTCCGTCCACCCGCTAGCAGTCCTTTCTCCACGGCTGCCAACCTGTAGCACCAGCTCCAGCCCTTGGTTGCGGGGAACTGCTCCTCCCCACACACCAGCTCTCCACTGTTTCTGGTTGTGGGGTCCTTTACGGCCTCTGTGGTGGTTTCCCTACCTCCTGGAAAGAACTCCTTTTGCTAAGCTTTCTTCCATTACCTGGTGTGAGTGGGTCACCTGACAGGAACCCTCTGTCTTCTCTTAAAGAATGCATGTGCTGTTGCCTGATTGTACAACTCTGGCCAAAAGGTGAGCTCACACTCAGTGCAATTGTCCCTGTACCAAACTTCCCAACCTGAGGGAACCTCACTTACTGTGCAAAAAAGAACACAAGGTCATTGGCTCACGACTTCTCATCTGTGCATATCTGAGCAGTGGCTCTTGCTCTCCTTTCCCTCTGTTCTGCCCCTGCTGAGGCAGTTTGCTCTATAGACCATCTTACTCATAGTAATTTGTGTCATGACACCTTGGTGACATCTTCCTTCCCTCTCCTGCTTTCACCCCCTACTCTAGGTGGCTTGTCAATGAAATTCCCTGAAGTAAAACATGTTTCTCCACAAGAGAAAACCTGATGCTACCAGTCTTCACAGTGGTAAACACATAGTACTTGCCAGGTGGCTCACAAGTGACTTTATCCAGCCTAAGGACAGGGCTTTAGCCTCTATCAAGGGGACCACAAAGACCTCTTAAGTCTCAAACCTAATCAGAGACTTTGGTTTGAACAAAAAGACAAAGGTCAAGCCGGGTGTGGTGGCACATGCCTTTAATCCCAGCACTCAGGAGGCAGAGGTAGGAGGATCGCCATGAGTTCGAGGCCACCCTGAGACTACAGAGTTAATTCCAGGTCAGCCTGGACCAGAGTGAGACCCTACCTTGGAAAACAAAACAAAACAAAACAAAACAAAAAGACAAAGGTCAGGTTCAATTTCTGGAAAGTAGGGCTGGCAGGAGGAAGGTGCGACATCAACCCACATGGGAGATCAGCTGTCACAATGGAGTTTTACCTGGTCAGGTGATCCAAGGTGTCACAGCACTTAGGCCACTCCCTCTGAGCAGTTAAGTCCAGTTGATTGAGAAACTTGAGCCTGTCTATTAGTCACTCAGTGTGGGACCTAGAGAGCCCAAGATGGACCATGTGAAAGTGGGTCTGGCCCACGGCACTCCTTCACTAAGACAGGAAACTGTATGTAAACCACAACTCAAGTAATAACAGCCATAGCCAAGTTATGTTGAATACAAGCTGGCAGAGAGTATACAAAGAAAGGCACTGATATTAATAAGCCACTATAAAATACTCTAACTTTTCCATTTTAACATTACCATCAAATATGGAGAAACAAAGGGGAAAATATATTATTCCTCCAAAATCTGTAAGAGAAGGGACACTTCCTGTGGATGTCAACAGCATTGAGAAGGATGAAAATAAATACTTCTGTAGAATTTACCTTTCTTAAAAAATTTCAGGGCTTGAGAGATGGCTTAGCAGTTAAGGCATTTGCCTGCGAAGCCAAAGGACCCAGGTTCCATTCGCCAGGACCCACATAAGCCACATGGAACATGCATCTCGAGTTTGTTTATAGTGGCTGAAAGCCCAGGTATGCCAATTACCCCCACCCCCTTTCTCTCTCACACACACACACAAAATTGAATGCTAACTAGGCTGTGTGGCCCAAAGCACAGAAACAAGAAGAGAAATATCCTAGTGTCTGACACCAGAGCAAAGATTTTACGTCCCCATGGCTTCCTATTCTATCATGAAAATAGGAGAAGCCCTTATTCAAATAATGTGGCAGTGAAGAGAGAAACAGGTATAATTGTCCCCCATTTCCAGCCTCTTTTAGTAGTCAGTTTAGTAGAAACATCCACAGAAGGGGGAGGGCAACCACTCAAAATTATAAGCAATCAGTATTGGTTAGGTACCACACATTATTAACTTAGTGGCTGATGATGTTACAATTTACTTAGCAAACTTTCCCCAAGGGTTGGGGAAGACTTAGACAAATAATGATTTACTAGCAAATAGAACCTTCAAAATTAGCTAAACAAAATGAATCAGTGTAGCCATGCATCACAGTAATGTCCTACCCTGCTCAATATCTCCAATTTAAATTAAACCAGTGATAGACTCTTGGGCGACCACAGGGAGCACATATGTACTAAGTAATTTCTAACTCAATCATGGATAATTAAATAATAACATTATTCAATTTAAAGATAGTCTTTAGACTCCCCAAACATCATGGCTGGCAAATACTCAGATGAACATGTTTAAGTTGCCATAATTTTTACTTCTCCATAATTAACCCCATGTTAGTTAATAAGCATACAAACAAATTGTGACATTTTGGGCAACTGAAAAGCTAAATGGCACAATTATCATGGATATTTTGACTGTTCAAATAAAGAGGAATGAAAAGTTCACATTTATCGTGATAATACTCCATTTTAACTATTTCCCCTTACAATGTTACTTGCCTGTCCCAGACCTGAGTGCCAGCAAGGTAGGCAATAGGTGATTCGTGGCTTGAAACCTTCAGGGACATTGGTACAAGGACCTTAAGATTTTGCAGAGCAACAGTTAGATGGTTATGCTCAGAGCAGAGAAGATCCCTGGCAGAGAATAGCCTATGATTGCAAACCCTACCTTTTAAGGATTTCAAATTACTAAGGTTGTCAGACATCATGGAATAACTTTCACTAAGATCAAAACTAGCAGGAGGCAATGCACAGTCATTTAGAAGATATTGGGGTCTGGTTCAACAAAGTTTCACTATTCACTCTCTCACACCAGACAAGTAATAGAAATCCTTCCTCCCTGTGGTGGTTTCAATGTGGACGTATGTCCCCCATAGCCCCAGGGACTTTTGGTTAAGGTTGAGCTTCCTATTTGTCTCCAGCAGCCTGTTGGAGGAGGTGTCATCAGGGGTGGGTGTCATAGAGTCCAGCTTAAGGTGCTACTTAGAGCCAGTTGGAGCACTGGCTGTTCCTGCTTGCTGGCTGTGTGGTTCTGTCTCTCTGCTTGGATCTGTGGAAGTGAGCCAGTTTCTTCTGCTGTTATGGAATGTCCCCTGGATTCTGTGAACCTGAAATAAACCCTTCTTCCCATAAAACTGTGTCTGGTGTTTGTCCAACAACAAAAAGTAACTGCCACACTACTGCTACTGAACTTGTTCATATGAATTACAATGCCAAAGTACTGTGAGTGAAGGTTGGAATGTGCTCACTCACCTGCACTCCTACATGTGAAGACCATACGCTGGGTGGCTTACTGATTTCTCAAGGAGACATACACATGAAACAAGCCTGAAAACAACATGCAGCCATGCCTTGATCAGCCAAACCCTAGTGGATCTGTAGACTTATAAGCAGTAAACGAATGCCAGGGTTGTATGCCATCAATAATTTCTGGTTGCTGTTTAGAAATGAACAATTGTCTAAAAGACAAATACCATACTGGGGAAGAAACCCCTGTAAACATTAAGGGCCAAGCACTGAGGGTCAGTAGTAGTTCTGAGACTTGAGAGTTCCCACTTCAGCACCTGACTCTGCCCCCAAGATTATCAGAGAGATAGACTTTCACCCCAAGGAACTGTCTTAGCGAATGACGCAGAAGATCTTCTGCTGAAAAGACTTTTTTTAAAAATGTTAATATTTTGTTAATTAATTAATTTGACAGAGAAAGAGGGAGAGAGAAAGACAGAGAATGGGCACATCAGGGCTTCCAGTCTCTGCAAACAAATTCCAGACACATGCGCCCCCTTCTGTATCTAGCTAACATGGATCCTGGGGAATTGAACCTTGGTCCTTTGGCTTTGCAGGCAAACGCCTTAACCACAAAGCCATCCCTATAGCCAAGCCTCCCTCCTTTACACTAGGATACTGTGGTGGTTTGATTCAGATGTCCCCCATAAACTTAGGTGTTCTGAATGCTAGGTTCCCAGCTGATGGATATTTGGGAATTAATGCCTCCTGGAGGGAGTGTATTGTTGGGGTTGGGCTTATGGGTATTATAGCCAGTTTCCCCATACCAGTGTTTGGCACACTCTCCTGTTGCTATTGTCCACCTTGTGTTGGCCAGGTGGTGATGTCCACCTTCTGCTCATGCCATCGCTTTCCCCTGCCATCATGGAGCTTCCTCTCAAGCCTGTAAGACAAAATAAATCTCTCTTTCCCAGAAGCTGCTCTTGGTTGGGTAATTTCTACCAGCAATGTGAACCAGACTGCAACAGTAAAGTGGTACCAAAGAGTGGGATTGCTGCTAGACACCTGACTGTGTGGCTTTGGCCTTTTGGAGCTGATTTTCAAAAGGAAAGTAGGAGGATTTGAAACCTTGGCCTAAGAGATGCCTTGCAGTGCTGTAAGTACAGCTTGATGGACTGTTGGAGTTGAAAGACCTAAATGCAGTAAGAACTATGGACTGTGAGGTTTGCCTTATGAGGGTGAGAAGGAGCTGTGCCTGGACTGGGCTAGCAGTTTGTCTGAGAAGCTTGCTGTTATGCCTGTGTCCTGAGAAGTTGTGCAGGGTTGCTGTGCATAGAAATGAACCGGTGTGAGCAGAGGGATATGGCACAGAAAAAAAAAATCTTTGGGTGAACTGTTGCCCCTTCAGCTGCAACTGAGAGATTACAACCTTTGAGACTGGGTTAGCTGACCTGCGCTGGGACAAAGGAAGAATGTTGATTCTTTTGAAGGGGCCTGAGTGCTCAAGGAGTGTCCTGTTCTTCAAAGTCTGCTTTATTCCCCCCTGGATTAACAAATTCGCACCCTACCTGGTATTGTGGAGTATAAGAAATGCAAGACAGGGAGTCATTGAGTTTACAATATGGTCTTGTGTTTTGGAAATGGCCATGGGCAATGTGAAGCAGGTTTGCTGGATGCCCGCATGGAGACCCCATGGAGCCATGAGGATGAACTGTGGCTTTCAATGGAGACCCAGTGGAGATGCCGGGACCACGAGATAGCTGCCAAGGAGAGCTGCCAGCCCCAATGAAGTTTTCCAGGACTGTGAGTAGCCTAGCTGGAGGGGCAGAATTGGAACTCCAGAGACTTGTTGCTGGTTAGTTATCAGACTGGGAGATTTGTCACTAACTAGAGTTGTTGGACTTGGAGCTACAGAGTTTGGTATTTGCCCTGTTCAAATCATGTATTGCTTGAATATTTCTTTGCTATGCCCAATGCCATCTTTTGCAGTGTGAATATTTGTTCTGTGCCATTATGGGGTTTTGAGGTTATTTTTTGGTATTATGGTTCAGTTAAAGATCTTGGACTATGGGGATGTATGCACATCATTGGAATTGATAAAAACTATGGGACTTTTAAAGTTACATGAATGTGTTGCATCTTACATCATGTATGGTTATCAGTTTATGGGGGCCAGTGATGAAATAGGGTGGTTTGATTTAGGTGTCCCCCATAAACTTAGGTGTTCTGAATGCTAGGTTCCCAGCTGATGGATATTTGGGAGTTAATGCCTCCTGGAGGCAGTGTATTGTTGGGGATGAGGTTATGGGTATTTAGCCAGTTTCCCCATGCCAGTGTTTGGCACACTCTCCTGTTGCTATTGTCCACGTTATGTTGGCCAGGTGGTGATGTCCACCTTCTGCTCATGCCATAGCTTTCCCCTGCCATCATGGAGCTTCCCCTCGAGCCCGTAAGACAAAATAAATCTCTTTTTCCCAGAAGCTGCTATTGGTTGGGTGATTTCTACCAGCAATGCGAACCGGACTGCAACAGATACCCACACCTTAGAGGCTCCCCCTTGGCTGAACACTGTACAAGCTGTTATGTGTGCAGACATTATTAAGACTGGTTGGCATGGCTGTCAAAAGAGATGGGCAGGAAAAGTTACATGATATGTGAGCTCAGGGCAGTAGCATCTACAAAGGTGAGATGGAGTTCTACACCAATCAGAAAACAGGAATAACTTAAACTAGTCTTTCAACCTAGTGCACATCCTAATACTGCTGGACTATGCCATTAGAGGAGATTCTTCAGATTGGATATGGTAAGGCTGGTCTCCTGCTGATCTGTGAGATGTAGACTCCTTACCATTTTGCTTTGAGATTCTGCTTTGGAATGATGTTGTTGTGCTCCTGATTGGTGGTGTGGAGATCAACAGTAATCCTGACCACAATAGATTATTGTCTGAATGCTGATGGAAACCCACACACCCATTCTGTAACCACGAATGGGCCCCCATGCCTTCCTTCCTGGAACTTCTTCCCTATAAGCTGCTACCTGCATTTGCCCATCACTCTTTGCCCATCTCTTTTCATTGAGGACAGACTAGTTATGAGTTCATCTGCTTAATGGCTTTATTTCTGAGGCCCCATAGAAACTCATATACAGTCCAAAAGTGGGAGAGTATTTTCTTTATAAATTCACTGCCTTTCACTTAGAGCTATGAATTTTAACTAATCATTAGAAGTCTTGTTTTGATGAAGTAGCTCTAATCAGAATGTTGTCTGTCACCATGGAGAAAAGGGCTCCCTATAAATCTTCTCTTGAATATGATACTCAGCTCCTAAGAAGACAGATTTGTTAAGAAGTAGAAATAACTTTTTTTTTTTGCAAAGAAATTGCTACTCCAAATTTGCTAAAATTAATTTATATTTTTCATTTGTTTTTCCAAATACTAATATGGAAGTAATTTGCAAGTTATTGACAATTTTTGGACTGTGGAACCCAACACATTATCACTAAGCTATAAGAAGTGAGTTTGACGTTTTCCTAAATACATCTTGACTGGATCTATAGTGTCTTTCAGTGTTCAGAGAAATAGAACTGAGAGGAGAGGAGGGAGCAACCAACTATAAGGAACTGGTTCACAAGCTTGCAGGAGCTGGGAAGTCTGAAATCTGTAGAGCAACCAGGCAGACTACAGACCTGAGGAAGAGTCAATGTTGCTGGCAAGTTTTGAGGCAGTATGGCACTGAATCCTTTCATCCTCAGACTTCTCAGTCTTTTCCTCCTTAAGATCTCTAATGGTTTGATGAGGCCCACCTGCATTCTGGAAGTTAGTCTGTTTGCTCAGCCTTCTGATTTCAAAGATCTTACATCTAAACTATCTCCAAAGCAATGTCAAGACAGGTACCTGACCAAAAACTGGTACAGGGTCTAATAAAGTGACATATAAAATAATACATTTAAAAACACAATAAAATTGGTTAAAACTGAATAACTGATATATACAAGCTATAGCCAACATATTTTCTAAATCATACAAATATCTGACATTTTAAAATCAAAAGTGTTCAGTTTTCTGTTGAAGTAATTTGATAATACTTAAAAGCACTGTATTATTTATAAATGAAAACACATATGTTTTCATGTATATTTGTAAGTCTATCTAAAAATCTTACATATTATAAACCTTGACTTAAAGAAGTCATGGCAATGCAAAACTGTGACATATATTTTGTTAACATCGGGAAAACCATTTCCTTTTTTTTCCTTTTCACTTTTTTTTTATTAACAACTTCCACGATTATAAACAATATCCCATAGTAATGCCCTCCCTCCCCCACTTTCCCCTTTGAAACTCCACTCTCCATCATATCCCCTCCCCCTCTCAATCAGTCTCTCTTTTATTTTGATGTCATGATCTTTTCCTTCTATTATGACAGTCTTGTGTAGGTAGTGTCAGGCACTGTGAAGTCATGGATATCCAGGACATTTTGTGTCTGTGGGAAGTACATTGTAAGGAGGCCTACCCTTCCTTTGGCTCTTACATTCTTTCCACCACCTCGTCTGCAATTTACCCTGAGCCTTGGAAGGTGTGATAGAGATATTTCAGTGCTTAGCACTCCTGTCACTTCTTTCCAGCACCATGATGCCTTCTGAATAATCCCAAGGTCACTGCCATTTGAAAAGAGAAGATTCTCTACCAAAAGTGAGAGTAGCATTAATATAAGGGTATGAATATTAAGCGAAGTGCTCACTGGGCAGTTTGATAAGCATGGTATATACATTTAGCCAGACAGCAGCAGACATTACACCCCTAGGGCTCATGACTACCCCTGTTTTAAAGTTTTAGTATCAGGGATGTATTCCCTCCCATGGAGTGGGCCTCTGGTCCAATTAGAGGGCAGTTGGTTTTCACCATGACAGATATGCCACTATTGAACCTGTTGGCTCATTTGGCCTGGCTGGCCTAATATAAGGCTTGCAGGGTCCACTGTTGTATATCTTCACTGGTGATTTCTCTCTCTCCTATTGAACTACATGAAGAATGGCTTCTTTCAGCTAGGAAAAACATTTCTTATCAGAATATTAACTCTTTGAGGAAACTAAATCAACATTTCAGTTATTCCTGAGAAAGAAATGGCTCTAACTTGAGCCATTAAGATTTAAATTTGGGTAAAATCTGACCACCTTCTCAAATGGGTGAAAATCATGCAGAGTTGGTTCAAGAGCCTTTGAAACCTATCAGGCAAGGGACACATTATGACATAAGTACAATCTGAAGAGACTGCCTCACTTGAAGGAGTGACTGTGCTTAGGATCCAACCACTTCTCTCTTTTGCTCTGTGACCTTGAGCAATGGCTTAATGTCTTCTTAGCCTCACATGCCTCTCCTGCAAAATGGAGAAAATCATGCCCCCTTCATGGGGCTCCTGGAAGCTTAAGTGGGCTGCTACAGCAAAGTGACTCACAGTTCCAGATTCAGAATGAGTATTTGACAAATGCTAGCTATCATTGGCTTTGTTCTGCTCTCATAAGCTATTAATTATTTGGACATGGACAAGCAGGAGAGAAAAATCATTTGCAGTTCACAGATCACACTAATAGTACAAAATAAAATCACACTGTCACTGTTCATTGAAGATGAGTCACATAGCTTGCACCTGTTAGCAACTGGCAGCACCCTTTAAGGGGCTTCCTCTGCACTTGGGTCATGCCAGCATCATGTAAACAATAGTACTTTGTTTTGAGATAGATAAAAGCCAAAAGCCCAGGGGATTGGCACATCACCAAATGTGCTGGCTTTGCAACTGAAACTTAGAACCTCTATTTTTTGTTTGTTTGTTTGTTTTTGTTTTCAAGGTAGGGTCTCACTCTAGCTCAGGCTGACCTGGAATTAACTATGTAGTGTCAGGGTGGTCTCAAACTCACAGCAATCCTCCTACCTCTGCCTCCCGAGTGCTGATATTAAAGGTATGTACCACCACACCCAGATAGAGCCTCTATATTTTATATTGACAACTTTTATAATTATAAACAATATCCCATGGTAATTCCCTCCCTCTCTCCACTTTCCCCTTTGAAACTCCACTCCCCATCATATCCCCTCCCCCTCTCAATCAGTCTCTTTTTAATTTTGACGTCATGATCTTTTCTTCCTATTATGATGGTCTTATGTAAGTAGTGCCAGGCACTGTGAGGGCCATTTTGTGTCTGGAGGGAGCATGTTGTAAGAACTCCTGCCCTTCCTTTGGCTCTTACATTCTTTCCTCCACCTCTTCTGCAATGGAACCTGAGCCTTGGAAGGTGTGATAGAGATATTTCAGTGCTGAGCACTCCTTTGTCACTTCTGTCACTTCTTCTCAGCACCATGGTGCCTCCTGAGTCATCCCACTGTCACTGCCATCTGAAAAGAAAAGTTTCTCTAGCCAAAATTAGAGTAGCATTAATATATGGGTATGAACATTAAGAGAAGTGCTTACTGGGCAGTTTGGTGAGCATAGTATATACATTTAGCCAGATAGCAGCAGACATTATGCCCTTAGAGCTCATGACTACCCACCCTGTGGTAGGTTTTCAGTATCAGGGATCTATTCCCTCCCATGGAGCAGGCCTCCAATCAGATTAGAGGGTACGTGGTTTCCCCAATAACAGATAGGTTCATTTGGGCTGGCTGGCCAAATATAAGGCTTACAGTGAGTATCTTCACTGGTGATTTCTCTCTCTCCCATTGAACTGTGTGCAGCATGGCTTTTTCCAGCTTTCTTTCAGCTCTACATGGAAGTCTACATGGAGGAGGCTTCTAGCTCAGCTCCAGCATTGTTTCTCAGTGACCTTGTAGCCCAAGTATGTGGAGTCTTCAGCAATAGGGTCTTACCATCTAGTCCTGGTGGGAAACCAAGAGCCTCAGCAATGGCCTGTAATGTTTGGGGGCATCAGGGGCCTCCATGGCCAACAACTCACTGGAAGGTATCCCATACCTGGCACTGAAAATTTTCTAGTAACAACCTATGGCTCCTGTGTGTTCCATTGTCCAAAAAAGTAGGTTTCCATATGACTTATTTATATCCTCTTAGACTTTGATTAGCCCTCCCTCCACCTTTCCTTACTCAATCTCTTCCTCTGAACTCACTTAGACCTTTTCACCTCCATTAATCTGTTCTTCTATTTACATATATACAATACCATCCTATTTGGTCCCCCTCCCTCCCTTTCTATTCCCTTTATATCTCCTTTCTAGCTTACAGCCTATACTACTGTGTTTTCTTCCTACTTACACAAAAGTCCAGTTATTTGTAGCTCGGATCCACATATGAGAGAGAACATGTGACATAGAACCTCTATTTTTAAGCCACTTAAAATGCAATGTCACATCAGCTCACTAGTGCCTATCACTAAAAATCTGCATATGTTGACTTCAGCCATACAGTGTGTTCCTCAGTTCCCTTATCTTAGTTCTTGGGTCACATGACAGGCTCATCATGTAAATTGGGAGCATTTATTGCAAGTGGGGTTGAAAGGGGAGCCAGATTGAGAAGGAACACACAAGGACACCAGGGTCTGAGGAGGCTGAATGGCACTGGCAGAAAGATCTAAGTTGGGTGCTGGAGAGATGGCTTAGTAGTTAAGGTGCTTGCCTGTGAAACTGAAGGACCCAGGTTCAATTTCCCAGTACCCATGTAAGGCAGATGCACAAGGTGGCACTTGCATCTGGAGTTTGTTTGCAATGACTGGAGGCCCTGCCACGCCCATTCTTTCTCTATCTCTAACTGCCCCCTTCAAATAAGTAAATAAATTAATTAAAATTTTTAAAAGATCCAAGATGGGAAGCTCAAAAGGAAAGAAAATGAGAGGCTGAAAAGGAACAGGACTGTCATAAATATTCATGGAAGACAGAATACTATGATTTAGATCTGAAATGTACCCCAAAACCCATGTACTAAAGTGCTAGTCCCTAATGCAGCAACAACCAGAGGGTGGGACTTTTGGAAGGTGATTGAAGAGTGTGGATTCTGTCCTCATTGATGGATTAGTCCATTTGTAGATCCACAAATGAAAGAGCTTGGGGGAGGAGCTTTGTTATACAAACATTCTCTCTCTCTCTCTTTCCTTCCTTCTCTCCCTCTCTCCCTCCATCATCCCCCTTTCCTGGCTTCTTTCTATCCCTCTTTCCTGGCAATGATGATGTGAGCAGCATTGCTCCAGCACTTGCTATCCACCATGATGCTCTGTTTTACCACAGGTCCAAAAGCAATGGAGTCAACTGACCATGGACTGAAACCATTAGCTAAAATGTCTTTTCTGACTTAAGGCATTTTTCTCAGGTATTTTGTCACAATGACAGAATGCTGGCTAACACAGAGAGTACACAGAGAAGAGTCTCCTGTCACACTATCTGGAAAAAGATGTTCTTGCTTCTCATCAGCCTTTAATGTGCCACTAGATGGGAGGCAGGTGAAGGGATCACCCAGTGATGCTGGCCAGGGCAGTGAGAAGGTCATCTAAGGGAGCCTCAACCTTTGACATGGAGAGCACCTTCTAACACTGAAAGAGAATTTGAAGGCTCTGTTTGTCCTGAACTATGTTCAGCCCCCATGAGTCCCAATCAGAATGGAGAAAAATTCCATCAAATCTAATAGCCTAAGGTGTCACTCATATAGCTGCTGGCCAGCTAAGTCTGTGCTTGGATTGTGGGAGAGTCCCTAGGGCAAGTCTGAACCTCTACCTCCCTCCTAGGTCCCTGTCTCTGTTCCCTTTTCTCTAGCCCCTCAGCATTGTAGCATCCATTTCCTGTAGAAATCTCTGGAACCTCCATTTAACACCTTCTTGAATGAGTAAAATTAACTTGCTGAAAAATTAATTTACTAAGTGGAAATCAGTCACAAAGGGCAAAAAGAGAGACTCCATAAACAGCACTTCATGAAAATAAGCCACCAAGTAAGCGTCTAATGTATGAGTTCAAAGTTAAGAGAACACTGCAGCTCTCTCTGGGATCCAGCCTCTAGGGTCTTGGGGCAAGAGGATGAGAAGAGGGTGGTTCAACTATATTTGCTCTTAAAATGAAATTTCTCTCCAATTTTCAGGAGTCCTTCTTTAAGGAAGTGGCACATAAAAACCAAAATGAACCTGATTAAGAAGGTAATACTCACCTTATAAAAAGGCACATGTTTTATGCAAGCATGTATATTAGGGTATCTGATTCCAAACTTCTGAAGAGCACTTCTGTACCCCAGGCATCAAGCTAACTCTGGCATACACAGAAGTGGATCCTGCTATCAGAGCAATTAAAAAAAAAAAAAAAGAACTAAGATCAGCTGAGATCACACTGTCTAGGAGGAGTCACAGAAATAGGCTGTGTCCTCTGGGCATCCCTGTGCCCTTTTGAAGGCATCTGCATATTCCCAAGCTGGTTCCTGAAGGCACTTTCAGGCTTACATGGAGCCCTCTTGGTTTGATACACATTCCACTCCCCATCCCTCAAGACATTCTCTTCCAGCAAGTGGCACTGACTGGAATGTGACCAAATGTCATGTTTAGGGTAATAGTAGCTGCTATGGGATGAGAGGTGGGGGTTCTCTTTGTCTGATGATAGACTAATGAACCCCTGGCTGGCAGGCAGCTGTCATGGTGACTCCTCCCCTTTCCTGGCCTCCGGTGTCAGCTGCAGTGGTGGAGAAGGCACAACTGCCTCTAGCTGCCCTCTGAGAAGAGCACACCTCACTTTCACTCACGTCCCATATGACTGTCTGGCCTTGCAAAGACGCAGAGGGACTGAGCAATGGTCTCCCCAACCCCCACAAACTAGCTTTGAACCGTGCAAGTTCACCATCTTGCTCAGAAGACCATCTCCCCTTCGCCACAGTTCCCTGGCACAAATGGATTTGGAGTGGCAGCAACCTTTCCAGGAAGTTGGCTAAGAAAGGACATTGTGCTGTGATGAAACAACTCAACTTGAATCTAAATGACCAGTTCCTAGCAATCTTGCAGCTATCAAACCACCAGGACTCTTGTTAAAAGTTTTTCAAGTCTCTTTTCTCACCACTCAGCTGGCACTCAAATTGTTGCTCATTTCTTGGAGGGCCATGATGCGAATCAGAGCCAGATTCTTGCACGTGCAGCTCAAAACTGAGCCAGGAGTTCCCTCCCACACGACTTCACAGGACCTACCCTCCCTCCTTTCCTCACTCCCTCCTTCCCTCCTTTCTTCCTTCCTTCTTTCCTTTTTCCTCTTTTGCAGCCACAGCACATATTCTCGTTCCAAAATGATACAAGGCTAAAAATCTTTACCTTTAACTCTTTATTGACAACCTCCATACATATTCCATACTATACTCTAATAGTAATCCCCTCCGGTCCCCTTACTCAACTGAACATCTTTCCAACTGGCCCCTCTTCTATTTTCATGTCATCATTTTTGCCTGCATGTTATACAGCCACTTAATGTCTAGAAGACAGTACTGCAAAGAACTTCTTACTTTTTGATTTTTAATTCTTTCTGCCCCCTCTTTGGCAATGGTCCTGAGCCTTTGAGAGTGTGGTAGATATGTGTCACTTAATTCTGAACTCTCCACTATCACTTCCTCTCAGCACTTTGGTAGGTTTTGAGTCTCTATAGTGGTCATTGCCATCTGAAAAGACAAGTTTCTCTTTTAACCAAAAGTGAGAGTAGCATTAATATGTAAGTGTAAACATATGTATCTAGGAGGCAATTTTGTGAACATAATATATTCATTTAGCCAAACAACAGTAGTAGCTTCCCTCCACCCTAGGGCTTATGATACCCTCGACTATACACTTTTGATTAGGTTTTCAGTGCCAAGCATAGATCTCTTTCTAGGGAGTGGGGCTGAAATTCAATCAGAGAGCAGCTGGTTTCCCCTGTAATAGACATGCCACCATTGCACCAGTGAGCGTATATTACCTGGCTGGCCGGTTGTGTGGCTTGCAGGGTCCACTGCTGGTTAAGACTGTAGATGCCTTTTCTACCTCAGGAGCCGGCATAGCACTTCCCAGCACTAGGACAGCTAGCCACCAGGGAGGAAGCTTCTAGCTCCATTCCAACTCGATGTCTCAGTGTCTCCAGCAATAGGGACTTACCATCTAGTTTAAGTGGGCAACCAAGACTCTTGGCAATAGTTTTCACTGGAGTGCTTCAGGGGCCTTCCTGACCAACAACACACCAAGAGGTATCCCATCCCTGACACTGGGAATGTGTCCAACTAGAAATACTTTTGAATGGAGAATTTCCAGATGCTTTGAACTAAGCAGTAGCTTGCTTATTTTTAATAATGATGACTTAAAAGCATAAATTGAGATCTGGGAGTGTGACATTTCTCTTGCATTTGTATGGAATTAAGAGGGGTAGCATCAGCAAAGATGGTCTCTTTCTCCAGCTTCCTCTTCCCCAAGATTTCCCTGATATGTTTGAGCTCCACGCCACCCCTCTTCCTGCTCCACACACTAGAAACCCAGGCTCTTTTTCCCTCTCCTCATGCTCTTCTCGAGGTTGCTTCTGCTATAGTTCTGAGAAACCTGCACTCCTTCTTCTGCTTGATGCTAGTCAATGTTTTCTAACAGCTGCCCTGTCCATTTTCTCTGGCATTTCCACAGCTTTCCACGGAAAAGACAGACTGGCATATGTTTAATATATCCCCACTGAAGGTTTTTAAGTAGCAAAATGGTGTGGAGCTCTCTATTCTAGAAAGTTTTCTCAAACTGAAGTGAGGAGAATGGTTTGAAGGCTTGGTGCTCAGCAAGGTGGTCGCTGAGGAGGGAAGGGAAGAGAAGAGCCAGACCTGACAAGCAAGTTCTGCCAGTTTTATGTGGAGGTCATCCAGAAAGGCTTACTGGAAGAAAACAGGAAGAGAAAAAAATTGTTCAGTGACTGTCAGAGGATTTTCTTGCAGCTGTTAGCAAATTTCTCTCATAAGTCCAGAACAGGCAGGTTTGAAACCACCTTCCTTTTCCTTCCCTACTCTCCAGGATTGTTAAGAGCCTTCATGTGAGCAGTCAGACCAAGAGATTCTTCGTGCAAGCAGCATGCACTTGAAGCAGCCAGAAAGCATCAGCAAGTTGCCTATAGTTACCTGTTTGCTTATTTTAATGGGACAAATTCAAAATAGGCTTTTGTTTGCACAACCACTTCTCGCCTTTAATGGTGAACAGTCATAGGTAAGTGTTTTTTCCACATGTGTTGCCTCTTCTTTGCTGGATCTGCATTTGAGGGTTTTACTATTGGTTTCTGTGATGTGTTAACAAAATGCCAGTGGATGATATTTCAAATGTGTAACCATTTAAAGGAAACTAAGGAATCCTAATCTTGTTGGGTTATCTATGTAAAGATAATAACTATGATGCTAGCATAATGATCATTTTATTTGTTGACTTAATCTTTACAGAAGTAAAGATGTCTTTTTTTAATTTTACTTATGTGAAAGGAGAGAGAGAGAATAAAAAGATGGGTACTCCAGGGCCTAGTCCCATCACAAATTCCAGACACATGTGCCACTTTTTGTGCACCTGACTTTATGTGAACAATGGGGAATTGAACCCAGGCCTACAGGCTTTGAAAGCAAGTATCTTTTAAACCACTGAGCCATCTCTCCAGGCCTGAGATGTCCTTTTCTGTTCCATATACTACACTGGCACACCATGGAAATACACTCATTCAAATTTCATGGGTCCCCACCTTACCTGCTGATTTCTAACCCAGTCTTTCAGCAGCTTACAAATCCTGATCTCCTCTCTCTTTCATAGTGAGATTCAGTGGTGATTAATCATTCTCACTGTAGGCAATTTTCTTATATTTTCCTCTGCCAAGTGTGGAAACAGATCTGGACCCAGAACCTATTTGGTTTGGTCAGAGTAACAAGATGGTGGCTTTCTTTACCTCAGTAGTACAGTCTTCCTCTTGTTGTGATCTATGTACTTAATTTTGAAAAAGAAATAGATGAAACTGAAATTGAAAAGAAAATCCCAAGATAAACAGGACAAAGGACTGCAAATAAAGTTCTGTCTGAAGCAGAATTGGGCTGTTTCTGAGAAAAGCTTTGGAGAAAAGGCCTAAGGAGAAGTAGTTTCCTTTTGTGTATCTTGTTATAGGTTGACAAAAGAAATAAAGGAAATAAACAGGCTTTGGCAATCAGGTACTTTCAGAGTCTTTATTTTTTTTTTCTTTTTTTCTTTTTTTAGTTTTCTTAATTTAATTTATTAGTTTTCTTTTCAGCAAATACAGGCAGTTTGGTACCATTGTTTAGGCTCATCCATGATCTTCCCCCTCCCATTGGACCCTCCTTGTTGATGCATTGTGGAGTTAGCCCACAGTTATTGGTACGATAAATGTTTCTGCATATCATGATCCAACATGTGACTCTGACATTCTTTCCACCCCCTCTTCCACAAAATTTCCCTGAGCCATGTTGGGTTCATTTTTGGTCTGCTTCAGTGATTAGGTGTTGGGGGCCTCTGAGGCTCTGGCTCTCTGATTTGGTAGGAGTTGATTTTTCTCTGTGTTGGTCTCCTTCCCCTTTGTGCTGGTATCCGGTTCATCAGGAAAACATCACCCTTGCTTGTTTTGCCTATTGTCCTTAGTTTCAGTTGGGCCCCTTTTGAGGTATGTTGGGGCAGCTCTCTCCTTAGGATCTGCATCTATCTGAAAAAGAGAAGCAGATTCTCTAACGGAGAGTAAGTTAGCACCTGGAAAATTGAGATAACCATTACTTTTTGATAGAGAGTTTGATAGGTGTAGGCCCTCTTGTACCCCATGATTGATGGTAGCTTGATATTGGAGAGTGGGCTTATGTTTGGGTATGGTTCTGACTTGTTTCCCAGCTCCAGCTATGGGTCTAGTACCACTGAGGGGATCAGCTAGCCAAATCAAGAGCAGTTGGTTCCCCACCATGGCTGTGTACCACTATTGCACTTGTGTGGGCATCACATCAGGTTATTTGTTGCTAAATAGATTAGACCATGAGTTGCTCGGACAGATATTGGTCATTTAATTTAGGCTAAATCTTCTAGCATTTGGGCCTTCAGTGGGATTTTTGCACAACGGGAAGCTTTCTTGCCAGGCAGCATCCTCTCCCCATTCCTCAAGCAGACGACTTGTGGATGTGAAGTGATAGTGGGTCAGAGCGCCTAGTTTGACCTGTTAGAAAAGCAGAGTAAGTAGAGGTATGAGAGACTTGGGGGTTTTCTCATGCTTAGGCCTTTAGTTTGGATTCTTCTTTTTCTTTTTTCTTTTTTTTTTTTTTTTTAAGGGAGGGTCTCATTCTAGCTCAGGCTAACCTGGAATTCACTATGTAATCTCAGCGTGGCCTTGAACTCATGGCCATGAACCTCCTACCTCTGCCTACAAAGTGCTGAGATTAAAGGCGTGTACCACCACGCCTGGCTTTCTGATTTGGATTCTAAATGTTCCCCCTAAACCATCAGTCAAGGCTTGGCATCCAGCTTAGTGCTATTGAGTATCATAGAAGCTCAGAGGTAAGACCTAGTGAGAGGTCTTCTGGTCACTGTGAGAGTATCATAGAAAGAGACCCTGTAACCTGGACCTTTCCCTCTTTCTGTCTTTAGCTTCCTAGGTCTGAGGTGAATAGACCTCCTCCACACATGTTCTGGCCATGATGAGCTGCCTCATCTGAAGCCCCAATGTAGGGGTCAACTGACCATGGGCTGAAACCTTCAAAACTATGAACCTAAATAAACCTTCCTTCTTTTTAAACTGAACATCTCTGGTCTTTTGTCACAATGCTAAAAAGATGACTAATGTAATTAGGTACTAGGAAATTGGACTCCTCTTCCTTCTCAACACAGAAGGAATGGACCTTGACAGAAAGTTCTGAATATTTGGCTGGGCATGGTAGTGCCAGCCTATGTGCCAGCACTTGAGAGGCTGGAACAAGCTGAAGAAGGAAAATATAAGGATAAATTTCACATGTGAAAAAAACCTCTCAAGCTACCATCAAACAAGTGACAAAGAAATGTTTGGAATAGACCCTGTCTATTGGTGAGATTCACCAAAATACAAACAAACCTTAAAAGATCTTGACTTGGTTTGAGGACTCAGACCCCTTGTTCAACAGCAATAATGCAGGTATTCATTTTGAGATACTTTATATTTGTTCCACCTACTCATGAATGTTCAGTGACTGGTTCATCAATCATACAAAATGTTGCCCAAACACTTTTCCATGACATATTCAGCAGCTGTAGAGAAGTTTGGTGATGAGGCTCACCAGAAGGGGACTCAAACCATGTGTGGTGGTGCAGTCCTGTAATTCCAGCACTTGGGGGTAGAGGCTGGGCTGTCAGGATTTCAAGGTCATTTTTAGCTACATAGGGAGTTCAAAGTCAGTCTACAGGGGACCCTGTCTCAGAACAAACAAAGAGCAACAACAACAACAAAAAGTCTCACCTGCATAATAGGAGGGGAAAAATCATGACATCAGAATAGAAGGAAGACTAGATAAGGAGCTCAATGGAGGGAAGGGGTTCAGGAGGAGGAAAAAAGAAGGTGGTAAGAGGGGAATATGATCATGGTAAACTGCATACATTTATAGAAATTGTCAATAAAAAGTTTTAAAAAAATCATTCACCATGAAAAAAAATAGTCTCAAAATTCCTGAGTCAAATAACTAGAGATGAGCTGAGGAAGACAGGCTCTGAAGCCAGGCAGCGTACCCTGGGGTGGGAAGTGTGCCTGTGCAGCTAGGAGAAGGGGAACCTGTACCCAGGTGAGCCAGCCTCATGACAAATTATACAACTGAGCGCTGTCTTTTGAATTGCCCATGGCCTCAGGGCTGGGGAGTGGAGGAGCTATGGTTCAAGCATGGTCTGTGACCTGGAGGCTTGGATCTTCACCATCTCTCCATGAACTTGGGTTTCCTTGGCTAGAGTGAGAACATTTAGTCAAACTTCTACTTTTAAATTCTGGCTCCAAGACCATTGCCAAGGCCATTGTATACAGGTGTGCAGGCATGTTTAACCCAACTCCAAAGGATGCCACTCATATTATAGTATAAAGAAATACCAACTGCACAGTAGACCAACTGCCACCTGTAGCTATGGCACTGCCAGTTCTACTCTTCAGCTTTTGCAGATGACACTTAGGACTTGAGGAGAAGCAAATGACTTTGCTTCAAGGCCACAGAGAAAAGTAAGGACTCCCAAAAAACAATTCTTAAACTGGAGAAATGTCTTAGCAGTTAAGGTGCTTGCCTGTGAAGCCAAAGGACCCTGGTTTGATTCCCCAGAACCCACGTAAGCCAGATGCACAAGTGGCACATGCGTCTGGAATTCTTTTGCAGTGGCTGGAGGCCCTGGTGTGCCCATTGTCTCCCTCTCCCTGCGCCCTCTCTCTCTTAAATATATTTTTTTTTAAAAAAAGAAGCAATTCTTCCTTCAGGTATCCTTCAGCATGAGCCCATTTCATGGTTAAGAAATCCATAGAACATGGTATAAGAATTTGAGAAGATAAGTACTAAAATGAAACTTTGCTTAAAAAAAAAATCTTAGGGGCTGGAGAGATGGCTTAGTGGTTAAGCGCTTGCTTGTCAAGCCTAAGGACCCCAGTTCGAGGCTCGATTCCCCAGGACCCATGTTATCCAGATGCACAAGGGGAGCACACATCTGGAGGTCCCTTGCAGTGGCTAGAGGCCCTGGCGTGCCCATTCTCTATCTATCTATCTATCTATCTATCTATCTATCTATCTATCTATCTATCTATCCTTTTCTCTCTCTGTCTGTTGCTCTCAAACAAATCAATAAACAACAACAACAACAAAAAAATCTTAGACTGAGTATGGGTGGCACACCCCTTTAATACCAGCACTCTAGAGGCAGAGGTAGGAGGATCTCTGTGAGTTCAAGGTCAGCCTAGGATTACAGAAAGTTCCAAATCAGCCTGAGCTAGAGTGAAACCCTATCTGATAGATAGATAGATAGATAGATAGATAGATAGATAGATAGATAAGATGGTTTAGTGGGTAAAAGTATTTCCCACATGAACATGAGGGTCTGAAACGACTTGATTCACTCAGCACCCACATAAGCAGCAGGGTGTGGCCATGCAAGCCTATAACCCTAGTCCTATGAGGAGGGAAGACCAAAACATCAAAGATTCACTGCTCAACCAGTCTGACCAAAAATAGCAGCTGTGGGTTCAGTGAGAAGCTCTATCACAAGGAAAACATGCAGATGAGTGATGGAAGGACACCTGGCATCTCCTCTGGTCTTCTTAAGAGCACACACAGGGGTCATACATCTGCACATACATATGAGCAAACACCACACATCACACTACATCAAACATAATACACACATGCAAAACAACTACATTTATAAACAAAACCTTTTTAAACATCTCGTGCACCTCAGAGACCCTGAGGGATCAGCGTAGGTGAGGCCCTGCACTGCCTGCTCTCAGGAAAACAAAGAAAAATGATGGTTTTGAAGCCAGTGATACTCTCAAGGTAATTTATGAGTGTTGTGGAAAACTAGAAATGCCAGTGTTAGCAAAATGTCATGGGTGCATGCCTGGATTTGTGCCCCACAAAGGAGCTGTAAGCAGGACTCTGTGCTGGCAGGGCCTGGCTGTGAGCAGTGAAGATGGTTGCTTGCTCTGTCCCAAGAATGTGCTCTAGGGCTACCGAAGGATGTCTCAGCTCCTGCTGGGTCACTGTGTGGATTGCTTTCCACTTCTCAATGGTGGGGATGAGCGAAGCAGGGAGACCTGGCTTTGCTTGCAGTCCCGCGGGCTGTGTCTTCATAGTTTCTCTGAAAAGGGCTGTGACTGTGTTCCAAGGACTGTATTCCAAGGACTGAGCTCTTAGGAAACATGCAGAGAAGATCTGACCACTCACTGGCTTTTTAAATGGCTTCTCATTTCCCAGGTGACCTCACAGCTGATTGCCAGATTAAGGAAGGAGCTGGCATGAGCTCCTATCTCAGGCGGTCTGTCTGAGCCCCAGATCTGTCACTGTGAGAACTGCTTTCAACGTGCTTTTTTTTAACCTCTCAGGGTCTCCATTTCCCCAGCTATAAAATGAGGGTGGAAAAGCTTCAGTTAACCCTTTTCCAATTAAAAATATTTATTTATTTGAGAGGGAAAGAGAGAGAAGGAGAATAAGAAACTTCTCTTTCTAAAGATTTTAAGATCTTGCTCCATTTCTTCTCAAGCCCCGAGACCTTGGCCTTGCCTTAATCTTCACATGGTCCAAGTCACCGTTACATGCAGCCACACAATCTCTGGTAACCCTTACCTCATGGTGCCTGTGTAAGTGACTCTACCTCTTGGTGCCTTTGTTTCCTCATTTACAGAATGTAGCAGCCAGCTTATATACTGCTATGGTTTGAGAAGGAAAGGTCCCCCACAGGGGTCAGGTTTTGAAGGCTTGGTCCCTAGATGGTGGCACTATGTGGAGAGGACATGGAGACTTAGTGAGGTGGGGCCCTAGCTATGGGAAGTTGGTCATTGGGGTGTGCCTTTGAAGCAGATTAGGACCTCATTCTGATCCCCTCACTCTCTACTTCCTGCCCACAGTGGTGTGAACAAACCCGTCCCCTCCCATGCATCTACCATCAAGAGATTCTGCCTAAATATGTCAAGTAACCATGAGCTGAACTCCCCGTCACTGTGAGCTGAACCCATTGTAACTATGAGCTGAACCCACTGTAACTATGAGCTGAACCCACTGTCACTGTGAGCTGAACCCCCCATAACCATGAGCCGGAGACCCTTTGTAACCCTTACATTGTTTATGTCAGGGAGCTTTGGTCATGGCAATGAAAAATAACTGGCACATGCACTTCTAAGTTTCTTTTCTACTATTCTGATTACATGAAAGTTTCCTACACAGCAAAGTAGGACTGAACTGTAGTGATGCCATTAACCACAGTTAGACTGTAACCACACCAATGGAAACAGTCCCCAACAACTTTTGTCTTAGTAGAAGCTACTGTCCCTTCCATAAAGCAGCATGCAGACTAGAAACATGGACTGTGCATTCTCCTGATATAAATTCAAAGGGCCAGCATTCTGTATGGCCAAAAGCGAGGTGGGGAGCTGGCTCACACTGGTGCTGTCAGCCCACACTGCCACTGCACTTGGGGTGTGTTTATAGCTCTTGCTTGTTTGTCAGAATGAGTCTGAGGCTTCAACAACACCCTGGATTCAGAGCTTTGATCCTCTTTCAGCCCCTGGATGGAGGTCGAGTCTTGGCAATGATGTACAACTCCAGCTGGAGCTTCATTGCCCAGGGATCCTCAGACAACCTGTGCCTGCTACTAATGCATGTGGCATTTCACAAGTGCCATTGTCTGCCACAGAGAAATGCTGTATGGGTGGCCCAGTAGTGTCTCTTTATAGTAAGCTGCAAGGATGAAACAGAATATACTGCAGCTGTAAAGAATTAGATTAGGCCAAAAAAAAAAAAAAAAGCCAAACAAACAAAAACAGCCTTCCTCAGGGTGGTTAGAGTGGTATATATTAAAAGGGACATTGTGTTAACAAAATCTTGATATTTTTAGAAAGACCAGACAGCTTCCTCTTGGGTACTATTGGTAATACAAGCCAGCTTACAGGCTCAGGAATAGATTTGATGAAATTTCAGTGTCCCTTCCAGGCTTAGATTGATGACAGGGTCTCCATGAGAGGAGCCCTCTGTTTCCACTGAACCAAATTCCTACCAATTTCATTCTCCATAAGCTTTACTCTTTCCTACCCAGTCCTCACTACCGGCTCACTCCAACCCCTTCCATTTTCTCAGTCCTGAGGTGATCCATGAGACCAAGAGCCTGGGTAGAATTACCAGGAGTGTGGATCCCTTCTACCATTTGTATAACTCAGCACATGTGGCTCCATGCTGCTCACTGAAGGCCTCTGTGTCACCCACCCTCTCTCTGTGTACACGGATCCTTAAAAGCTGCCCTTCTGCTATGCTGCACCAAAAGGCTTCTACAGCAGCATTGACTCTTACCTGACATAGGAGCAAACTACTGAACAACAAAGCTAGCTGACCAATGTCAAATCAGCCTCAAGTCTCTGAGTCCAAGGATGGTCAATAAACAATGGTTAATATCCATGCTGGTTCTGGGTCTACTCACAAAATATTTGCCTGCCTTTATTGTCTCATAGGATGTCTGAACTATAAAGAGCTTTTTTTTTAATAAGAAGAGAGGACATGGGAAAAAGTTATTCAGCAAACATTACCACCAATATTACTTTGACAAGTGAGACCCAGGAGGTATGGCACAGATTAGTCAATATTTTTGTAGCATCCACATGCATCTATTTATCTGCTTCTCTTAATTCCCACAGTCATTTTCTTCATCCAAGGAGAGGAGCCAAAGGGTAATAACATCACATAGTACCAGACATTATGTTTTGTGTGCTGTTGGTATATTAATGTGCAGGTTCTCTGTAGATTTCTAAAGCAAGCAACCTTATAAGTGATCCCCAGCCTCCAAACATTTCCCTCTTCACCCCAACTCACATGGAGGCCAGAGAATCCCCTAACCCAGGCTACTTCTGGACAGTGTCTATGGCAATCATATTCCACGTGAGGCCAGAGCATCCTCCTAACCTAAGCTCCTTCTGAATAATGTCAGACTTTGGTATGAAACTTTTCTCACCTTCCCTGGCTTCTCATCTAACCTCTGACTATAGACATACCCTTTAGGAACTTTGCCATTAACTCTGAGTTCAGAATGTGTTTTCATGCTCAGTGGACTTTGCCTATACTGAACCATCTTCTTAATCTTTCCCCCATCCTTTTCTCATTTAGCAAAACCATCTTTGTCCATTAAGTTTCCAGTTAAATATCATCTCATCTTTCTATCTGTCCCAAATTAGAATTAATTAGGCTTCCACCTCACCTCAAGACATCTTATTTAAGCATCACTTATAGCAAAGCTCATATTTTATAGACGAGTGGTATGTTACAAAGAATAAGCTAGCTGTTAAGACAAACCTGAAAATTTTCCATGACTTGGCATCATAAAAAGAACTAAAAGGAATGGGTCACACTACCAGAACTTCTCAGAGAGATTTGGCCACCTCCCTCAACACTGTAGCACACTATTGAAGGACAGTTGTCTCTGGCACATTTAGTGATGATTACAAAGCAGTCAAACAGGGCTCAGTAGTAAAGTACTGACCCAGAATATGTGAGGCCCTAAGTTCAATCCCCAGCACCACCCGACACCCTACGCAAGGACAGGAGGAAACTACTGAACAACAGACTTATTAAACTATACCACCACCATACATGCAACAACTTTTCTTCCCATCAGCCTTAGGATAATTCAAATAATATGCTTCTTTTAAACATTTTTAAAAAACATAGTTCTTAATAGTAAACAAAAGCATTAAGTTCCCAGTTTAAATGTAAGACAATTTATATTTTGGCCAGATTTAAAGGGAATTACAGGGTAAATTCCTCTCTATTATAAAATGAAACAAAAATTCTTGGAACCAGAACAACACACTTGAATGATCAACACATTATTGAAGAATTCAATAAGGAAATTTAAAAACTCTTAGAAACAAATGAAAATGATAATACAGGGCTGGAGAAATGGCTTAGTGGTTAAGGAGCTTGCCTACAAAGCCAAAGGACCCAGCTTCAATTCCCCAGTACCCACTTAAGTCAGATGCCCAAGAGGGTGCATGCATCTGGATTTCATTTGCAGAAGCTGGAGGCCCTGGTATACCCATACTCTCTCCTTTCTCTCTCTCTCTCTCTCCCTGCTTATTTCTCTCTCTTTCTCAAATAAATAAAGAAAAATAAAAAAATTTAAAAAATTAAATGGTAATACAACCTATCAGTCTTCTAAGATACAGCTTAGGCAGTCCTAAGAGGAAAATTTATAGCTGTATCTATACCAAGAAATTAAAGATATCTCAAATAAACAACCTAATAACCCACTTTAAAGGCTTTAAAAAAAAACACCAAGCTAATCTAAAGCCCAATTAGATAACAGAAGTAATAAAGATTAGGGCAGAAGTCAATGGAATAAACACTAAACAAACAATATGCAGACTTTATTAGAGTTGGTTCTCTGAGAAAGAATATAAGATTGATAAGCCCTTAGCCAAGCTAATAAAAAGGAGAGAGAAGTCTCAAATTAATGAAGTTGGAGACTAAAGGGAATTGTTATAGCATACTCTAATGAAATCCAAAACATTATTAGAGAATACTTTGAAAACTTATCCTCCAGAGAGCTGGAACTAGAAGAAATAGACAAATTTCTAAACACATATCACCTCCCAAAGTTAGATATCACAACTTAAGCAGACCCATCATAAAGCAATGAAACTGAATCTGTGATTACAAGTCTCCCCCAAAAGAAAAGACAAGGAGCAGATTAATTCACTGCGGAATTTTATCAAACTTTTAAGGACATCCTAATACCAACTCTTCTCAATTGTTTCCACAAAATAAAAAGGGAAAGGATTATGTCTAAATTCATTCAGTAAAGCCAGTATTATCTTATTCCTAAATCAGATAAAGACACAACAACAAAAGAGAAAGAAAGGAAGGAAGGAATCTAGAGACCAATTTCCCTGTTAAACATAGATGTAACCATTTTCAACAATATTCTCACTAACTGAATTCAAGAACACATCAAGAAGATTCTCCATCATGACCAAGTGGGCTTCATATCAGGAATGCAAGGTTGGTTTAACATGTGTAAATCAACTAATGTAATGCACTGTATAAGTAAACTTAAGGATAAAAATCACATGCTCATCTCAATCTAAGCAGAAAATACATTTGACAAAGTCTAACATAACTTTGTGATGAACGTCCTGGAGGAAGTAGTGATATATGTTACATACCTCAAAATAATAAAGGCCATTTAGGACAAATACACAGCCGACATTTTATTAAGTGGAGAAAAACTGAGACCATTTCCTCTAAAATTAAGCATGAGACAAGAATGCCTACTCTCACCATTTCTACCCAATATTGTGTTCAAAGTCCTAGCTAGAAAAATAAGACAAGAAAAGACATAAAAGGAATGAAAATAGGAAAGAAATAAAAGTATCCTTATTTTCAGATGACAGATTGTATACTTAAAAGACCCAATAAGCCAGGCATGGTGGTGCATGCCTTTAATCCCAGCACTTGGGAAGCAGAAGTAGGAGAATCACCATGAGTTAGAGACCACACTGAGACTACATAGTGAATTCCAGGTCAGCCTGGGCTAGAATGAGATCCTGCTCTGAAAAAAACAAAATAAATAAATAAATAAAATTAAAGACCAAATAGAATCTAAAAGGAAAAACCTAGCACAGTGGTGCATTCCTTTATCCCAGCACCAGGGAGATAGAGATAGGAGGTATCACTGTGAGTTTGACACCAGCCTGAGACTACATAGTGAATTACAGGCCAACCTAGACTAGAGGAAAAAAAGGAGAGAGAGAGAGGGAGAGAGAGAAAGAGAAAAGAAGAAGGAAGAGGAAGAGGAGGAGGAGGAGGAAAAGAAAAAGAAAAAGAAGAAGCAGCAGCAGCAGCTACAAGAAAACATGTAATGCTAATAATTTTTTTCAGTAAATTTGCAGGATACCAAATCAACACACAAAAGTCACTAGTTTTCATATACACCAATTATGGACTCACAGAGAAAGAAATAAAAATTAGCATCCCATTCATAATAGCTCAAAAGCTCAAATATGTAGCAATAAACCTAACCAAAAATGTGACAGATCTCTATAACAAAACTTCAAGTTACTAAAAAGAAAGAAAAATAGAAAAGAAATCAAAGAGAATAAAAAAATGATGTAAAGATCTTCCATGCTCCTGGACTGGTAGAATTAATATTGTGAAAATGGCTATATTACAAAAAGTAATCTATAGATTAATGTAATCCCCATCAAAATTTCAATGACATTCATCACTAAACTGGTAGAAATAAGCCAATAATTCATAAGGAAGCACAAAAGACCTTAAAGCCAAATGATCTTAAGAAGAAAGAACACAGCAGATGATGTCACAATACCTGATCTAAAATTATACTACAGAGCAATACTGACAAAGACAGCATGCTCACACCAAAATAGACATATAGAACTGACTGAACAGAAGACCCAGAAAAAAAGTCACACTACTCTGGCCACTTAATCTTTGACAAATGAGCAAAAAAAAATATTGAGTGGAAAAAAGACAGCCTATTCAACAAACGGTGCTGGAAAATTGCATATCTATCTGCAGAAAAAAAAATGGAATTAGATCTGTATCTTTCACCCTGTACAATTCAAAGTGGATCAAAGACTTTAAAATCTGAAGCACTGAAACTGCTAGAGGGGAAAAATGGAACAAGATATAGGTATAGTCAGGAATTTTTGAACAGGAGTCCAATGGCACAAGAAATACCAAAGAATTACTAAATAGGACCATGTGAAATTAAAGTTTCTACACAGCCAAAGAAACCATCAGCAAAGCAAAAAGCCCACAGAATGACAAAGAATAATTTCCAGCTATATCTCAAACAGGGGTCTAATAACCAGAATTAACAAAGAAGTACAAAAATTAAATACCAAAACAAAAAACTGCCAAACAGCAAATAGACTAACAAAATGAACAAATATAGCCAGACATCAAGGCACATGCCTTTAATCCCAGTACTCAGGAGGCAGAGGTAGGAGGATTGCTGTGAGTTCATTGCCAGCCTGGGACTACAAAGTGAGTTCAGGTCCCTGAAGAAAAAAAGAAGAAGAAGAAGAAGAAGAAGAAGAAGGAGGAGGAGGAGGAGGAGGAGGAGGAGGAGGAGGAGGAGGAGGAGGAGGAGGAGGAGGAGGAGGAGGAGAGGAGGAGGAGGAGGAGGAGGAGGAGGAGGAGGAGGAGGAGGAGAGGAGGAGAGGAAGAAGAGGAAGAGGAAGAGGAAGAGGAGGAGGAAGAGGAAGGGGAAGGGGAAGGGGAAGGGGAAGGGGAAGGGGAAGGGGAAGGGGAAGGGGAAGGAGAAGGAGAAGGAGAAGGAGAAGGAGAAGGAGAAGGAGAAGGAGAAGGAGAAGGAGAAGGAGAAGGAGAAGGAGAAGGAGAAGGAGAAGGAGAAGGAGAAGGAGAAGGAGAGGAGAAGAAGAAGAAGAAGAAGAAGAAGAAGAAGAAGAAGAAGAAGAAGAAGAAGAAGAAGAAGAAAGAAAGAAAGAAAGAAAGAAAGAAAGAAAGAAAGAAAGAAAGAAAGAAAGAAAGAAAGAAAGAAAGAGAGAAAGAATGAAAAAAATACAAAATTAGCAGGTCACAAAATAAACACAAAACATGTTCAACATTCCTAGCCATCAGGGAAATGAAAATAAAACCATTTTGAGACACCATCTTTTCTCAGTCAGAATAGCTATAATCAAAAAAATTGCAACAAAAAATACAAATCATTATGGAGGGACCTCCAAAAGCTTGACATAGACTTCCCATTCTACCCAGTCACACTGCTCCTAGGCATTCCACTCCAAGGACTCCACACTATAGAGATACTTATACATCCATGTTTATTGTGGCTAACTTTACAATAGCTAAGACTTGGAATCAGCCTAGATGCCCATTGATAGATGAATGGATAATGAAAATGTGGCATGTATACACAATGGAATTCTATTTAGCAGTATGAAATTATGAAATTTGCAGGAAAATGGATAGATCTAGAAAAAAAAATCATATTTAGCAAAGTGACCTAAGCACAGAAAGATCAAAACTACATGTTTTCTCTGATACGCAGATCCTCACTTGTAATATCTGGAACTATGTATAAATAAGGGGTAAGCTGTGGGTAAAGCCTGAGAGTGAATGATGTCATTGGGACCTTCTCACTGCTTGGACAAAAAACCTGACCAACAGCAGCTGATAGGAGGGGTCTATTTTGGCTTACAGTTTCAAGGGGAAGCTTCACGTTGGTAGGGCAGAAGCTGGGCATCACTTATGCCATGGCAGTTAGAAAATAGCAGCAGGAATAGCTGAGCTCTGACAAGGAAGGGTTGGCTATCACACTCCAAAGCCTTCCTCCCAGAGCATACCTCCCCCAACAAGCTTCACCTCCCAAATTGCCTCCAGCTGGGAACATCTGCTTTAAACTACTACAAGTGGTAACCAAGTAGAATGAATAGGAAGAAGGATAAGTGAAGGGAAAAAAGAAACTGATATGACATGTAAACAAAAGATAGGAAGATATATGGAAGGAAATAAAATGGGAGGAAGAAGTGATCTGGTAGAGGAAGTGGATTGAAAATCAAAACAAACGGTATTTGAAAATATCAGAATGAATTATAGTTAAATCTCTGTATGTCAACTAAAAATAAATTTAAAAATAGTGTAGTAGTTTGAAATAGGTGTACCCATAAACACGTGTTATGAATGCTAGATGGTGGCAATTTGGGAACTGGAGCCTCTTGGAGGCAGTGTGTTGTTGTGGGTGGGCATATGGGTATTATAGCCAGCTTCCCCTTACCAGTGTCTGGCACACTCTCCTGCTGCTATTGTCTACCTGATGCTGGCCGGGAGGTGATGTCCCTCTCTGTTCGTGCCACATTTTCCCCTGCCGTCATGGAGCTCCCACTCACTTCTGGAAGCTGAAATAGACCCTTTCCTCCCATAAGCTGCTCTTTCCTGGTGTTTTGTGCCAGCAATGAATGAGAAGGTAACTCCAACAAATACTCTTAACTTGGGCTTCAACTTGGAGTTTGTTTTTTTCCAGGATGGTGTAACATGACATACATTCAGTAAAAACCACACTTCCCATCTTGAATTTGTGTGAGTACTTATGTGCACATGCATATGTATGTGTATGCGTGTGCACTGGCGCCTCCACTGGGATATAATACCAGGGCCTTTCACTACGCTGCTAAGCCACACCCTGGGCCCTGGCTTTCGAGTTAGTCAAACATCCAATAATGAAAAGAGAGAAACTGACACTCCACAGTCTACTAAACTGCTAAGCTATGCTATTCAGTAAGGTGGGTGGGTTCAAAACATCTTTTTATTTATACTAAATTTACTTTTCCAAGGTTCATATGATTTCACTTTAGGAAAAGAGTTTTAGGGGGAAAAAACGGTGAGCAAGTGTGTGTTCATAGATTTTATTCAAGATGGCAGAGGTTACATATGGTGTCTAAAAAGATGACATCACATTTTCAGGAACCAGAATGCTAGAGAATGTAGCTGAGAGTTAGAAATGAGCCTTAGTGAAGTCTCTGTATGGGCACCAGGAGGGCAGGGTGCTGGTGCCAGTGAAGTCTCTGTATGGGCACCAGGAGAGCAGGATGCTGGTGCCAGTGAAGTCTCTGTATGGGCACCAGGAAGACAGGGTGCTGGTGCCAGTGAAGTCTCTGTATGGGCACCAGGAAGACAGGGTGCTGGTGCCAGTGAAGTCTCTGTATGGGCACCAGGAGAGCAGGATGCTGGTGCCAGTGAAGTCTCTGTATGGGCACCAGGAAGACAGGGTGCTGGTGCCAGTGAAGTCTCTGTATGGGCGCCAGGAAGACAGGATGCTGATGCCAGTGAAGTCTCTGTATGGGCACCAGGAGGGCAGGGTGCTGGTGACAGTGAAGTCTCTGTATGGGAACCAGGAGGGCAGGGTACTGATTCCAGTGAAGTCTCTGTATGGGCACCAGGAGGGCAGGGTGCTGGTGCCAGTGAAGTCTCTGTATGGGCACCAGGAGGGCAAGGTGCTGGTGCCAGAGAAGTCTCTCCATCAGAACCAGGAGGGCCAAGTGTTCATGCCAGTGAAGTCTCTGTATGGGTATCAGGAGGGCAGGGTGCTGGTGCCAGTGCTGGCTTTGACTACAATGAAACTACTTCCTTCCTTAGACCCTGTTTGTCCATCTGAGACAAGAAAGAGATGCTCTAAAATGGCAAACCTTCACTTTCATCATGTGACATTTGGCATGAGAATGGTCATCCCATTGCCTACAATTGTCCTGTAAAACCAGGATTATCCTGCAGAAATGCCATTCAGAGCTAAAGAACTTTTCTTCTCCATGGCTGTATTTTTTTCTAATCATTCATAACCTACTGCTTATAATGCACATATTCCAAGAAACTCACTCAGTCTTTGTAGGGCATATCTTTATGATTCCCGATACACACGCTTCCATGACCAAGAGTAAGAAGACTGCCCAATCTGCTAGGACTGTATTTTTAGAAATAATTGAAGGTCAGAATAGCAGGTGATATATGCTGGCTTTGCATTGTAAGGGCATGGTGGCATGTGACTATAATGCCAATGCTGGGAAGCCTGAGGTGGCGAATTGAAGCCAGCCTGGGCTGCATGATAAGACCCTTTTTCAACCCTTTTTTGCCTCCCTTAATCCTAAAACATAGGGTCAAATATTCATGATTTTGCATTTTCCAATAATTTCTTAGTATGACATAAAAAATACAAGCAGTAGGGTATGATCATGCATGCCTTTAATCCCAGCAGTCAGGTGATAGAGGCAGGATGGAGGACTGTTTCAGGCCAGCCTGAGACTACAAATTGAGGCTGACCTGAAGGTCAGCCTGGGCTAGAGTGAGATCCTATCTCAAACCCTCTTCCCCACCAAAAAATGTAGGCAACAAAAGAATAATAAATTAAATGTCATAAAAATTAATTTTCTGTGCACCAAAGGATGTTACCAAGAAAGTGAAAAGACAGTCTCTATAAAATGGGGAAAATACTTGAAAATTGCATATATGATAAGGAATTAATATCTCAAATATATTAAGGATCTTACAACTAAAAAAACAACCAGTTTGAATCAAAATGAGCAAGAGATGTAAACAAACATTTATCCAAAGAAGATCTACAAATGGTCAACAGGCATATAAATAGATGTTGAATATAACTCACTGTTGGTGAGTTATATTTTACAGGACAATTGTAGGCAATGGGATGTTGGCACACAAATCAAATCTACTTCAAGATATCATCTCATACACATCTAATAGCCATTATGAAAATTAAAAAAAGAAACAAAAAGTGAAATAACATGTTGGCAAGGATGTGAAGAAATTGGGAATTTTCTCATTGCTAATGGAGATGTACAATGGTACAGCCACTGTGGAAAACAGTTTGGCAATTCCCCAAAAACTTAAACATAGAATTATTATTGATCTACTTGTTTCACTTGCAGGAACAGACCCAAAAGAGATTAAGAGAAAGACTCAAACAGACACCAGTGTTCACAGTAGACCAAAGGTGGAAATGTCAACAGATGACTAGATAAACCAAATATGATATGTACATATTTTGGAAAATTATTCCACCTTTAGAAGGAATGAAATTATGATATTCTACAACATGGATAAACCTTGAAAATATTGTTCTAAGGGAAAGAAGCCAGATACAAAAGGACAAGTATCATGTGTATCTGTTTATAAGAACTACCTGGATAGAAACAGAAAGTGGAATCGATACTGAGGGCTGGAAAGAGGAAGGCATGGGGAGTTAGTATCCCATGGTACAGAGCTTCTGTTTAGTTCTGGAGATGGATGACAGCAACAGGTATACAAAACTGAGAATGCACTTAATGCCTTTGGGTTTTATGCTGCAGATAGTTAGAATGTAGACTTGATGTTATATATTTTTGCAAGAAGAAAGAAGTAAGGTCTTGATGAGACAGAGAACTGTTTTCATTGTGAGTCACAGATGGCGGGAGTGTGCTATATACTTGCAGGGCTTCACAGTCAGGAAGGGAAGGTAGAGTGGATGGGAAGTGGCCAGTAACAAATATTGTATTGCCTCCTGCAGCCCTCACCTGCATTCACCAATCCTAGGTTCTCAGCAGTCACTCAGTTTTCTTCCTTTCCCCTTTCAAGCACTCCTCGTGATAGAAAACAAAGATATCAAGCTCTATCACCCTCACATCTCTGGATAAATGAGCTGTCACCTCAACCTGCAGTCACTGCCCAGATCTTCAAAGCAGAAAATGAATTAATATTTTGAGTAAATCGAGAAAAAAGACACCTGCCTTTAGGAGTTAAAAATGAAGGAGGAAGTTTTCTAACACTAGCCAGTTCCCTATGCGCAGAGTCCACAGTGGCAGACACAAGTCCCTGGGAAGAGTCTGGGGCTAATGACATCCTGAAGGGATTCTCATCTTCCACTCAACAGAACAGTGGCCATAGGATGAGTAGTGAGGCGACGCTCCAGACTTCCACCAGCAATGGGATAATTCTCACTATCTGGAATTATGACCACAAAAGAACCCAGAGACCCACCAGCTCCACCGCTTCTGCTTTCAGAAAGGGTCTGTCTGTGTGACATCATGTTGCAAATCATGAAGAATTAAGTGCAATATGCCTTACTTGCCTGATTGTACTCAATGTTCTTTAGAAACAAGCAAGAACAGACATTACTTAGGCCTCATCTTATCCCACCCCAAAGTGTATGATGGAGAGAGGGGCTGCTGGTGAAGAGAAAAAGGGCGGTTTGTGGGGAAGGCATTAAGGGGGAAGGGCTTGCTATCCTAGAAGTTAGCAGCATATATGGAAAAGAGCAGAGAGAAAACCATTCCTTCCAGGTCTCTCTATCTGTTTACCTTTCTTTGCCATATATAAGCCCAGGGGTGTTAGAACATGGCCCCAGGTCCCTTTTTGGTACCTATAGACCATGGTTAATGCAACATGAATCAGTTCTATTCAGTCACAATTAAAATAGCAAGGTTGTTCTTCAGAGACTTACCAGAGTAGTTCTAAGGACTTGTCTGGAAAAACAAATTAGTAAACATACCAGAATTTTTGTCAAAACTAAGGAGGCACTAGCCTCATTTGGGAATTAAAATCCATTACAAAATGAGATTAGAGGGGAAAACGTCGTAGCACAGGAAGGCTTTGTTCAAGACTACTGTGAGAGCTGTAAAGACTATATTATACTAGCACAGGCAGAAGAGCCTCAACTCCAAAGACGTAATGATTGCTGGAGATGCACAGTCAATAAGCCAAGTGGGTGTACACAGGAGACATCAAAGGTAGGTGACATTCTTGCTAAACCAACATAACAGGAATCTTGCTAAGGTAGGCCCAGGTGACCAGGGAACAGGGTGGGAGACAGGATTTCACCCGACATGCAAGGTGATGGGAGTTTAAGGATGGAGAGGTTCTCACTAAAATGACTTCAACAGAGTCTTATTAAGACTTCCTGTATTTGGGTAATTACTTACTAAGAATCGTCCAGTTGAGTAATTCCCGGCTATATCCCAGGTAGCAGGGCCAGTCCTGTGTCCTTCACTGGCAAGAAGTTTTAAGGCAGATGACCAGCCCTGCTGTCCAGTTGATCGCTGGGAGGTTCCATAATCTTTGCCATCCAAGTAGCAGAAGTGCTGGTTCCTTTTTGTTGTTGTTGTTGTTTTTGTTTTGTTTTTCGAGGTAGGGTCTCACTCTAGCTCAGGCTGTCCTGGAATTCACTCTGTAGTGTCAGGGTGGCCTCGAATTTATGGCGATTCTCCTACCTCTGCCTCCTGAGTGCTGGGATTAAAGGCATGCGCCACCATGCCTGGCTAGAAGTGCTGGTTCTTTTGTGCATGCTCCCTTCATCTTGTCATCTCTCCCTACTTTTCAGTTGTCAATACTATGGATAGGAGCCACTAACAAATCCTAGCCACCTCTAGGGAGATAATCCTGGGACCACTCTGAAAGCAACACAGTGAACTGATAAGTCCTTAGCCTCTTGCTCTTCAAACTCCATTCAAACTGCCTGCTGTGGATGCCATGACAACAGCTCCTTTGTGATTGCTATGAGGATCAAGCCTACCAGCCACAGGCAGCTGCAAATAGGTCCAAATGGAGAAAAGAGGCTGAAATATTGGTAAAACCGTGAACCCTGGGCTTCCAGTCCCCAAGGATGTTTTCCATGGCATAAATACATCCTTTTATTTGCTTAAAACCCCTCTGGGTAGATTTTTGTTACAGCCAAGCACAATGTCAATAGATGTACTCCCCAAATAGGCACAGACAGGTCAGTATCCAAGTGGGGTATGGGGACCTCTCACTTATCAATGTATTTTAAAATGGAAAATTACTTCCCACTGGGTGAGAAGATTATAATTAAAATAACTCTCCTTTAAATATTTTTATACAAAAAAATGCAGGATAGTGCATCTGGAAGGGAAAACAAGGCTATTGGCTAGCCATGTTTAGACTTGTGGTGGCCTGTGGGCTCTAGGATATGATGAGCGAGAGAACCAGTTCACCCCTCTGCTCAAAAACTGCTGGGCTTGTTCACGTGGCTTGCATTGGCCAGTGTGAGGAGCACACACACACTGTCAGAGTGGGCTTCAGACATGTCTGTTGGGATATTTTTCTCTCTTGTCTGTCTGCGATCTGCTCTGGGTGTGCATTGGAACACAAACTCCATCTTCAGCTTGAAGGAGAATTTCCACAGTGGACCCATGTGTCATAAGTGAGAAGGCTTATTCTCATATGTGATTAAATTTGGAGATTATGTTTACTGCAGCATTAGGTGATCAGAGCTGACAAATAAATAACCTGTCCAGTGGCTTTCTAGCTCAGGCTGAGCATAAAGACAAAGTCCCAGCATGATGTGAAAAGAATCTTCCTATTGTGGTCTCCTCTGTCCTGATGTCACCTTCAACTGTTCCAGTTCTTTCTTTGACCCCAGCATGCCGGCCTACTTGTGACTCCTCCATCCACTGTGCAGGTCTGTTCCTGCCTCAGGATTTTGCTTATGTTGTACATCCTGCCTGGAATGTGTCCTTGTCAACTCTCCTTGGATCTTAATACTTATTTATTTGAGAAAGAGAGAGAGAGAGAGAATGGGCATGCCAGAGCCTCCAGCCACTACAAACAAATTCCAGATGCATGTACCACCCCATGCATCTGGCTTGTATTAGTACTGTGGAATCAAACCAGGTCCTTAAGTTTCATAGGCAATCACCTTAATTGCTAAGCTAACTCTCCAGCTCTACTCTCAGATCTTTAAGGGAGGCTCCAAGGACTTACCTAACCATCTGGTTTTTTACCAACATTCCTGGTGCTGCCTAATCCTCTCCTTGGTTTCCTATCCCGATTAGCATTCATTATAACCTGTGCATCCTGGTTGACACCACACTGAAGGGCGGGGCCTTGTTTGATCTACTAAAGTAGCAAGAACAGTACCTGGCAGACAGTAAGCACTTGCTGATCACTCATTCATGAACAAACGGATAAAAGTTATGTTATATCTGCCATGCGTAGTGCATGCTTTTAATCCCAGCACTTGCAAAGCTGTGGTAGGAGGACCATGAGTTCAAGGCTAGCCTGGGACTACAGAGTGAGTTCCAGATCAGCTTAGGCTAGAGTGAGACTTTACCTCAAAACAGAAAACAAAAAAGAAAGAAACTCAAATCTAAATATAAAAAGAAAATATGTAAATAACACATTTAATACTTTTAGTGCATTTTTAATAAAAAACTGTATTTCAAAATAAATATATAAAATAACAAATGATATTTTATTATAAATAGTTAAAAAAGTAATGTATGTGGTCCTACTTTGTAATTAAAGGATTAGGAATTAATATGACAAAAAACTAGTTTTCTCCTTTCAAACCAGAAGATGTTCTGGAGAATTACAATATTCTTTTGTGCTGAGACAAGAGTTCCTGTACACTGCAATCAGAGGTGTGTACAGATAGATGTGTTGGGGAAAGCAATCAACGATCTGTAAAGGCCACATCTTTGGTCCAGTAATTTCCTTTTTACAAATCCTTCCCGAAGAAGAAATTAGCTCTCAAGACAAAGAATTGCATACCTGAAAGGTCCTTACAGCATTACTCATAATGATACACATTGGAAAAAACCTGAGCCATCAATAATAGGACAGTCAAGTGAATCATAGTACTTTCCTAGTGCAGCATGACATTTGCAAATATCACGGTAATGATATAAGAAATCGCTGACAGCATAATACGTGAAAAAGGGAGACATAATCACATAATCAATCACATGGAGAGATGAGACTTCTCATGAGAGTGCAGACCTGGGCAGATGCGCCACATGCAGACCCGAACAGCGATTGTCTCTAGAACGTGGAGTTACAGATGACTTGTTTTTCTTAAATAATTTCCTGCATTTTCAGAAGTTTCTATTCACTTGCTGCCTTTGTTACTATATTTCTACTGAGATAAAAGGAGATAAGATGGGAATTGAAGTAACCTCTATGTGAATACAAAGCCTGGCCACACTGCCAGGAAATGATATAGCAAAGTGTGTCTTTCTTGTCCACATTTGGGTGAAGAAGTATATTTTAATCCTAAAATGGTACACTGAAAGAGAAGAAGAAATGAAATCTCAATTTTTTCCAGTTCTTATGTGATTTATATTGAACCCTTTTCCCTCCAATACTTTATACGTAGTTCCTTCAAATTGGAAAACATATATTTGTCATTTGATGTTAGCATTAATTTCATATTACTGTAACAAAATACTTGGGGCAGATTACTCATGAATAAAAAGGTTATTTAGCTCACTGTTTTTGAGGGTCACATCAAAGATTGGGCAGCCCCACTGCATTTGACCTCTAGTGATGATGATGGTACCAAGTGGTCATGGTGGAGAGTGTGTCAAAATAAACTTTTCTGAGATTCTGAGAATAGTGGCAATGGGGTCTTGGATATTATAGAGCCAAAGGGATCTATACTGTCTCTGGATGACCTAGAATCTGGCCTTCTAGGGCTTTTTGCCTGCTGGCTGGGAGAGGATGAAGCCAGGAAGCAGGAAGAGACTTGCTGAGGAGTAATGCAAGACCCACAGTACTTATGTGATAGTTAATCTCAATTGTCAACCTTGAGTAGATCATGAATCACCTAAGAAACACACCCCTGGACAAGTCCTTGAGGTCACTTCCAGGAAGGAGGCACTGAGGGAAGAAGAGAAGACCAAAAAGCAATGCTGTTTCTGCCAGCCTGCCTTTGGTCCTTGCTGAAAAATGCATCTATCTACTCTGTTGCTGACATCCTTTGAGGATACTGGAGTGCAGATTCTTCAGCCTTCCAAAGTGGATTGAAGACCAGCAGCCCTCCAGTAACTCTATAGGCCTTCAGTTTCAGACTGGGACTGCTGAGACATCCAGCCTTGTAGACTGAGCAGCTACTGAGTTCTCAGCCTCTCCAGCATTGCAGACAGTGTTGTTAGACTACCCAGTCCATATCATGTAAGCTAATCTCTAGTCTAATAAACCCCCTTTGTAATGCACATTCATTCCACCTATGCCTCTAGAAACCCTGACTAACACAAGTCATATCCCAATGATCCATGGACTTCCCTTGAGGCTCCATCTCTTAAAGACCCACACCATGCCCAGATCTGGGGACCAAGCCTTTCCAGAACATTCATCTAAGTCATAAATGTCCTTTTGGTTCAATCTAGTCTTGGCACAGTACATGGGGCACACAGGATGAGGGGAAGTTGAAATCTAAGAGAAGAAATAGAAGTAAAAGGGAAAGAGGTGCCAGTGGGTGACAGGATAGAGACAAAGCATATGGAATGATGGGAGACTGACAAAAAATAAATGAACATAAAAGATAAAAAAAGAGAGAGAGAGGCATAAAGGAAAGAAAAAAGAGAAACCAGATGTCCATGTGTTGCTTTGATGATGCACTCTAGCCTCACTTCTGAATGCGTTGGGTTAAATCCAACCTAACCCAAAAAACAACATTTTCACTGCAACTCAACCACCTATGAGGATTCCTGAAAAGACCCAGCCCAGCCACACCAAGAGTCCTTCACCCTGTAGTTTGATCTACCCCATGGCTAGATCCCAGCCAGCAATGAATGACTCACCAGCCACTGGAAAACTAAAAAAAAAAAAAAAAAAAAACAAACCACAGGGGTGTCAAAGGAGTCACTTGCATCATCCAAGACCCATGTGACCCCTGTCTACCTAACAGAGGAGGGGGAAGTGAATAGAAGGGCAGTGGACAGAGTGTAAATGATGAAGCTGGGCCGTAAAGTGGGAGAAACAGATCATCCTAGAAGGTAACTTTATAATTTCTCTATGCCCCTCAGGTCATGGAAGGCATGTTTTTACCTCAAAAGGGGATGGTTATTAGTTTGTGTGCTCCTTCAAACATCATGCAGAAATTCAGTTGAGAATGAACAGTAAGAGATGGGAACTTGAAGTAGTGATTAGGACACATGGGCTCTGCCCTCACGTAGGTGCTGTAGATACTGTATTGGTGAGAAAGCCTGAACCTCAGGTGCCATAGAGACTATAATGGTGAGCCAGTCTGAACCTCGGGTCACAGAGAGACTATAATGGTGAGCAGGTCTGCACTTCAGGCAATAAAGCACTGCTTAAGCAAGCTGTCACCATCACAGAAGACCTGATAGGACCTCATGTGTTGTAGCTTACTGTTGAGGATCAGCCCTTAGACTCAGAACACACTTGTCATCATGTGCAACTGGAAATGTTGACCACATTCACAATCTGTTCTCTGCTAAGCATTGTGTTGCTGTGTTCAGGCCAATGCACAGCACAATCCCATGTGAGCTTCCTGCTAAGTCATATGCTTTTACCTTCTCGCAGTTTAAAGTGTCCAGCACAGCGTTCAGATCCTAAAAGGAACTCAGGAATAGTGGTGGTATGTGTGCTGGGGAGATGGGGAATGGGATAAGATGCTGGGTTATGAGCTGAAGGGTCCAAAGATGGGCCAGGTAGTTCCATCTTTTTAGTTCTATAATTCAAAGAGAAAGGATAGGGTAAATGCTAAGTAATTATCATAAAATAGGTCTATAAGATGGTATAAACTTTCAGGCAAATATACAAAAGTTCACACCAAATACAACCCTGGTGATTGAGAATGAAGAGTAGACTAGAGTGAGAATGGGACCCCCAGAAATGGCTTCTTGACAAAGGGGACCCAGCAAGGGCAGAGATAGGAGATGGAACCACGTGTTCTGGCAGAAGGAGGCAGAGGAAAATACCACCAGGCAGGAAAACAAGGGCCTGTTAAGAATAACAGATGCACGACATTCAAGTGTGAGACAAGGCGAGGTATGGTTAGAAGGGTAGTGTGGGGCTGGGTTGTGGAAAGCCCCGATACCAGGCTGTGGAGTTTGTACTTAATTCAGTGGTCAATGGGGAGTCATTGGAGGCCGTCTTCACAGCTGTGTCAGACTAAATTAAGCATAAACAGTACTTTACAGCTGGAGAGGGAGGCCCAGAAATAGCTCTTGACTCAGAAACAGGCATAAAGAAAGGTAATGAGAATGAGGCTCTGATCAAAGCAAAGTTGTTAATTAAATTTCTAATTATCATGAAAGGCCATCAAAAATCCTAGTTTACTAGAGATAACTGCTGTAGAGGGGCTGGAAGGCAGAGTACTCCTCTGAACCTTGGATAGGGGTAACTAAAGTGGGAGTTTGTTAAAAGTCCTTAGTCAATAGTGACTAAACCTCCAGATGTGTGTGCTCCCTACAGGGCACTTTCCAGTCCACAGTTGTCCATATGTCTATGTGGGATTCTTTACATCATGGCAGTGGTTCTCCAAAAGGAGTTTCCATGGTAAATAATAGGTTCCTAATTTTGTTGAGATAACCCAACTTGTTCCATCATACTAAGATTTCCAGTGGTTAAAATGTATTCCCATTATGCAATGTTCTAAAGTCATTTGAATAATCAATAATCAACAAACAGATAATCTGTCTGGTGACCAATGGGAATTAGTGGACAACAATCCATAGACGTCATTGGACCCTGAAAACTATCACCACATTGAGTTACAATGGCGTACAGTGTGATTGTAGGAAACTATCATCATGTTGAGTTACAATGGTGAACAGTGTGATTGCAGGAAACCATCACCACACTGAGTTATGATGGCAAACTATGTGATTGTAGGAAACCATCACCATGTTGAGTTACAATGGCAAACACTGTGATTGTAAGAAACCATCACCATGTTGAGCTACAATGGCAAACACTGTGATTGTAGGAAACCATCATCACATTGAGTTACAATGGCAAACAGTGTGATTGCAGGTGCTGAAGAAGACAGTTCTACCATCTTAACATTCTGTGAGACTCTCTGGTTTACAAAACACTTTCATATCTCCTATTGTATTAGCAGTACCATCTGCCTTTCCATTAAGCAGTTGAGAAAAGTGAATCTCAGAAAGTTCCATGAGTATTCTCAGAACAAGCTATTCAGTATGAAGAAGGAATGGAACTCAGGTCTGCTAGCTTCTAGCTCAGCGTTCTTTTAACTGTGCCCAAGTGCATGTACTGTTGAGACATAAGAGTATACCTAGAGGTGTAGTGTGTGCTATCTGTCCTCCTTGCCTGGCTGGTAAGAGAAAATGAAATGGAAAATGAATGAGGAAATAACAAAAGAAAAGCAAATGCACACCAGACTTTATGGACATGGTGAGAGCTTCAGGGAGGGAAGACTCAGGAAGCCTTCTTGTGGGAGAGCTGTTGGTCTACCACTAATACAGAAACACAGTTTTATAAGGTGTAGACAAGTCAGCAAGTTGTATTGTGTCTACGTGTAAACTTAAATTGCTGTTGGGACTCAAGACTCCTTCTCTCCTTGTGGTTTGCTGACTTAGTGTATCAAATGCATCCACATAGTTCTGATAGCTCACATCCTGTCCACATCCCAGTCTCAGAAAAGAATAAGGAATGAGCTTGATATTCCCTTGAAAAAGATGATCCAGGGCTGAAGAGATTGTTTAGTGATGAAGGTGCTTTCCTGCAAAGCCAAAGGAACCAGGTCCAATTGCCTAGGACCCATGTAAGTCAGATGCACAAGGTAGCACATGTGTGTGGAGTTCGTCTGCAACCACTGAAGGCCCTGGTGGGCCAATTCTCTCTCATTCTGCCCCTCTCTTCCTGCCAAATAAATAAAAATAAATAAATATATTTTTTTTTTTTTAGAGAAAAAGGTGCTTGCTTGCAAAGACTGAAGGCCTGAATTAAAAAAAAAAAAAAAAAAGATGATCCAGAAATTGGGCAAACTTTCTCATGAAGAAGCCCACTTATGTGCCCAACCTTGTCTGCAGGAGAATCTTAGACATGAGGGAGGTCTTTTTTAAAATATACATATACATATATACACACATATATATACATGTATATATATGTATATATATATATATACACACACACACACATATATATATATATGTATATTTGACAACTTCTATACTTACAGACAACAGACCATGATATTTCCCTCACCTCTCCCAGTTTGCCCTTCATAACTCTGCTCTCCATCATATCCCCTCCCTCTCTCCGTTAGTCTTTCTTTTAATTTGATGTCCTTATCTTTTTCTCCTATTACAAGGGTCTTTGTAGATATTACTAGGCACTGTGAGGTTATGGATATCAAGGCCAATTTCTGTCTGGACAGTTGCATATAAGGAGTGGTACCCTTCCTTTGGCTCTTACATTCTTTCCACCACCTCTTCTGCAATGAACCTTGAGCCTTGGAGGGTGTGAGATGTTTCAGTGCTGAACACTTTTCTGTCCCTTCTTAGCACTATGTAGCCTTTTGGGTCATCCCAGTGGTCACTGCCATCTAAAAAGAGAAGATTATATAACCAGAAGTGAGAGTAGCATTAATATATAATTAGAAACATTAAATGTGATGCTTTCAGAGCAATTTGGTGAGAATAATATATGCATTTATCCAGAAAAGAACAGGCTTTATATCCCTAAGGCTCATGACCTCCCCTACCATAGGCTTTTGATTAGGTTTTCAGTACCAGGCATGTATTTCCTCCCCTAGAGTGGGCCGCCAGTCCAACTAGAGAGCAGTTGGTTTCCCCCAGAGCAAACATGCCACTATTGCATTTGTTCAGTCATTTGGCCTATCTGGCCAAACTTGAGGCTTCCAGTGTCCACTGTTTTCACTGCTGATGACTTCTGTCTCCCATAAGGTTGCATACAGTGCAGCTTTTTCCAGCTTTCAGTTGGCTGGGCTGCAGTGAGAAGGTTTTCTGCTTAGCACCAGCTTGATTTCTCATTGATTTCACCATTCAGGCATAGGTTCTTACTATCTCTTTCTTAAGGGAAACAAAGGACCTTGGCAATATCCTGTAATGTTTTGGAGGAGACAGGGACCTCCCTGGCCAACAACTCACTAGAAGACATCCTACCTCTGGCACTAAAAATTTTCTAGTAACTATCTATGCCTTCTGGATGTGCCATTTCAAGAAAGTCGATTTTTATGTCTTATTCAAAATATCTTGAATTTTAATTGACCCTCCCCACCTGCCCTTGTTTTACACAGTCTCTTCCCCTGACCTCACTTAGGCCTTTCCCCTCCCTGTAATCTGTTCTTCTACTTACATATATACAATACCATCCCTTTAAGTCCTTCACTTTCCTCCCTCCCTCATAACCTTTTTCTAGCTTATAGGCCTCTGCTATAGATTTTTGGTTCCCACTCACATACGAGTCTATACATTTGTAGCTAGGATCCACATATGAGAGAGAACATGTGACATTTGGCTTTCTGGGCCTTGGTTAACTCACTTAGTATAATCCTTTCCAGGCCCATCCATTTCCCTGCAAATTTTATAATTTTATTTTTCTTTACTGCTGAATAGAACTCGATTGTGTAAATGTACCACATCTTTATTATCTATCTGTTCATCTGTAGATGGACATCTAGGCTGGTTCCATTTCCTAGCTATTGTGAATAGAGCAGAAATAAACAAGGTTGTGCAAATATCTCTAAGGTAGTGAGAAAAGTCATTAGGATATATATCTAGGAGTGCTATAGCTGGATCATATGGTAAATCTATTTTTAGCCGTCTCAAGAACCTCCATACTGAGTTCCACAATGGCTGTACCAGATAACATTCCCACCAACAGTGCAGAAGGGTTCCTCTTTTACCACATCCTCGCCAACATTTATTGTCCTGTTTTCTTGATGGTAGCCATTCTGACAGGAGAGAGATAGAATCTCAAAGTAGTTTTAATTTGCATTTCCCTGATGGCTAAGGATGTAGAACACTTCTTTAGATGTTTATATGCCATCTGTATTTATTCCAATGAGAAATCTCTATTTAGTTGCATATTCCATTTTTAAAAAATTTTATTCACAACTTCTGTAATTGTAAACAATATCCCATGGTATTTCCCTCCCTCTGCTCACTTTCCCCTTTGAAACTCCACTCTCCATCATATCCCCACCCCCCAAACAGTCACTCTTTTATTTTTATATCATGGTCTTTTCCTCCTATTATGATGGTATTGTGTAGGTAGTGTCAGGCACCACGAGGTCATGGATATCCATGCAATCGTGGGTATAAAAACAAAAAGAGAGTCTTATAAAGCCATAATCCCTAAGGGTGTGTGTTGTTCTACACTCTTAATCTTTTCAGATGGGAGGTAGAGATTTCTGCTCTGAATTGGGTTCCATGTCAGCCTTGATCTGAATCATACCATGCCCCCAGTAATGACAGAAGCAAAAGACAAAGGTCCTATAAATCTGAAAGCATCAATGACAACAATATTCAACCCCCAGATACAGCTTATTTGAAAATGGTAACACTAACAAGAGTATGTAATTCATAACGTGCCCTGACATGGAAAGAGAGATTAGGTCTTCCAATGCAGGCCTATGTACCTGTCTTTTGTTGTATTTTGTTTGTCTGTTAGCCTCATGACCTTTTTGGATGGCTTCCAATCTCACCAAAGCTGAGTGCCCACCTCGATCCCTCCATGTTGTGCTGTGGAGCTGGAGTTCTGATCAGCTGTCCTGGCTGAGCTGCCACTGGGGGCTGAATGCTGGAGGTCCCCAAGTCTGATGGTGTGGGGATGGGAGAGTGAAGACTCTTGGAGTTACTCATGCAGTTCCACCTGCATCCCTTTCAGTAGCTCCTTAGTTGATCTCAACTGTCTTTTCTTCAGACTTCTTAACTTTGCAAGAAGGCTGATGAAGTTGAAAAATCCTCTTGTTTGGTCTCTGCTGCTGCCACTGCTTGGCACACCTGGCAGGGTAGTGCCTTGCAGGTGCGCAGACCATGCGGATTGGCGGGCTGCAAGCACTTCAGTGGAATTGTGGCCATTTTCCTCCTTTCTGGTGGATCTTGGTCTCTCCCGCTTCTCAGTTGTGTCCAAGAATAAGCTATTCTCCTTCACTTTTCAGAAGAAGAGTGTACTTTGCTGTGGTTTTGCTTAAATCCCTGCCTAGGCTGGTTTGGTGTGTCTCCTATGCCGCCATCTTACCTGGAAGTCTAAGGGAGGTCTTTGTTCTAACAGCCATATTAGTCACTAAAACATTATGGCTGTAGAAAAGAGGAGAATGAATATTGGAGAATAACTAGTGGGAGGGTCACTGGGTCAGAGTTGGATGATGCCACAGGGCTAGTAGCAATATAAAGGGGAGAATACAGGTTATCATGAGCAGATTGTGCTATATGACCAAGAGGGAGAGCTTCATCAGGGGCCAGTGCCTCATTGTGAGGAAACGAGCCTGTCCGGAGTGGCAGCTGAAGTGAGGGAAGAACAGTCCGGTGTTTTCACTCAGGCCTGACATATGGCAGACTTTGAACAGCAGGCTGGCTGGCCTAGATGTCAGCTACTACAGGTTCTTGGGACTACAGTGTTTAAGTACAGTGTGTTAGTCAGGACTCAAAGGACAAATGAGTTGGGTGAGCGATGGGAGTCAGGGTGTGCTAGGAAGTGCTTTCAAGAATTAGAACATAGCCGGGTGTGGTGATTCACGCCTTTAGTCCCAGCACTCGGGAGGCAGAGGTAGGAGGATCGCCATGAGTTTAAGGCCACCCTGAGACTACATAGTGAATTCCAGGTCAGCCTCCCTACCTTGGAAAACCAAAAAAAAAAAAAAAAAAAAAAAAGAGAGAGAGAGAGAGAGAGAGACAGAGAGGGAGAATTAAGAATTAGCACATAGTTGATACAGGCTCTGCCTGAGGGAGAGGCCCTGTTCTGAAACAAAGGTGGTGTAAGAGGCATTGCATGGGGGTCCAGAGAGCCTGGTTGCCATCGGGCTGTCAGGATGAAGCACTGCTTGGAAGGCTGCCTCTGTTAATGTGTTATGAGAACTGTCAAGCACCATTCATCCTTGCTGCCTGTGCGGCAGGCGTGTGAGGCGTGTGACACCAGAATGGTGTCCAACCATAGTCATCTCGCAGAAGCCTCTTGTATGCAGGGAGTCTGGCACAGAGGAGATATACAAATATTGATTAAACAAATAACTAAATAAATAACTGGCACAGAACATATTTGAAGCTGTACTCAACAGAGGCCATGAAACTTTTCTGAGAAGGACTGGAAAAATGGCTTAGGGGGTAAAGTGCTTGCTGCCCAAACATTAGGACCAGAGTTTGGATCCCCAGCATGCACATAAAATGCCAGGTATGGTGGCACGTGCCTGTAAGCCCAGTGCTGGGGAGGCAGGAACTGGGAGCCCCTGGTGCTCACTGGCTAGCTAGTCTAGCCCAGTTGGTGAGGGTTAGGTTCAGTGAGAGATCCTGTCTCAAAGAATACGGTGGACAGTGACTGAGAATGACACCCAACATCAATCTCTGGCATCCACATGTATGCACACTCATGTACATGCACACCCACACATGTGCACACACATGCACGAGTGTATATGCATACATGCGCATACACAACACAGACATTCACACACTAAAACAATCTTCTGAGAAAAACTAGCTAACACATATTTGGGAGTAGACACAGAGAAGAAACTCATATAGAATGTTTTCTGCAAACTGTCATCACAGTAGTTGAAATTTGTGACACTGTAAAGTGAAGTGGCACATTAAAATATTCCCTGACATGTATGGCCACGTGTGAGATGTATATGTGCATGCATGTGCTTGCATGCAGAAAAAAACAAGCACCTGGTTGTATATCTTCGCGCCCTTGTTTTCTTTGTTTTAACTGCCCAAATTTCCTGAGCCAGCTATGTGTGGGTTGTTCCAGTACAATCATTATTTCTGGCTGCTTCTTTAATACTCCAAGTTTCATTTTGTGAATGAATCAAAAGGGGGTTGCCTTGACAACCACTCACCTTTCTCTAATCAAACCTTGTGAGCAGCCTGGAGTGCTTTGTGGAGATAAAAGGCCGCAGCACACCCAGAGTCAAAACCTCTACTCTGGCATAGACGCTGAGAGGCTCCCTGAGCGGCAGCTCTGTGAAGAGGGCTTTCCAACACCTTTCATTCCAGTTCCAGCCACCAGCCACACTGGCAATAAGTACTAGGTGTTAGGAGAAACCTCTTGGCCAACGAGCTTAGAGCCTGTTATTTTCCATACAACCATGGCATCATATGAGTACATAACAGACTCACCAGATAGATCCCTTTTATGCCACTGACCTTAGAAAGCATCCTGGAGGAGTCAGAAAGCTATTATTCCACAAGACCTCAGGTGTTCTCTGCTGGCCCATGGTTTGCTTTGGCTGTTCAAAATAAAAGCCCAAGCCTAACCCCGCATTACATTTTCAATAGACCCACAATACGAGCAGTGTGAGCGTGGGTTTGTGAGAGTGATTATGGTACTTGTGTATATAGATCCACAATACGAGCGGTGTGAGTGCGGGTTTGTGAGAGTGATTATGGTGCTTGTGTATATAGATCCACAATACGAGTGGTGTGAGTGCGGGTTTGTGAGAGTGAGTATGGTACTTGTGTATATAGATCCACAATACGAGCGGTGTGAGTGCGGGTTTGTGAGAGTGAGTATGGTACTTGTGTATATAGGGTCTGCAAATCCTGCAGCCAGCCAGCCATGAACCTGAACTCAACATTAGATGGAGAGAAATAGAAAGGAATTGGAGAAGGGAAGAAGAAGAGGAACAAAGGAAGGGAAGGAATAAAGTGAAAGGAAAAGAGGGGGGAGAGAAAGGGATGGAAGGAAAAGGGAAATATGAACAGGGTAAAAGTGGACCCAGAAGCCAGTCTTGAAATTTGAATTGCTTATCTTTTTGAGAAAATGACCTGGCTAATTTGAAAGCAAGAAGGTTATTTCTGGTCCCTTACAGACATGAGTGATTTGGGGATGAAAAACCTAGATATTAGAGACAGGGACCTCCGTGGCACAGGGTTGCTACATGTGTTCATTCTGTGACTTGGGCTCCAGTCTCTAGGATTAAGCTTCTCCAGGGCACTGCTCCATTTCCTGGAACCCTAAAGCTTAGCCTGGAGAGGATTGTGGGAAAGGTACTGCACACAATGATCCTTTGGGTAATCTTTGTGGATAGAAAATAGCATTTAAGCTAGAGGTACATGCCGTTTCACTTTCTAGAACGAAACCCTGTGCCAAAATGGCAGTTCTTAACAACAGCAGCATCCCCTTGATTGTGATCTCTCAAAGTGTTTAGTTTTTGTTAGTTCTGACTGACTCAGGATGAAAGGATGAAGTAAAGCAGGCTGACAGGAGAGGGGCAGGGAATGTACATTTGCTTTTACACTCACAGCTTCTAACACTTTTTTTTTTCCACAAGTGTTTCTGCAGCTAAGTCTTATCCTGGAAAGTTCTAGGAGTTCTTAGAGGCTTTTGGACAAAACTTATTTCAACAGTGAACAGAATAATATATGAACTTAGGCCAACTCCCAGCCATGTCTGAGAAGCTCGAGAATAATCTGGCTTCATGGAACTCTTAGAATAAAAACTAAAATTATTTTATTCCCTACCTTATAAAATGAAATGATGATAGGAAATTTAACTTTTTAAAAGATGAAAATAATGAAATACCTAATGTGTCCAAGTATTAAGGAATTTGTAGCAGGAGATTTGTGGCTGACTTAGTGGTTAAGTATGAATACTGAGTACAAACACACACATGCGTGCAGAATCCAAGCTAATTATTAACTCCAGGAAAGCAAAAATTATGTGGTTGGAAAGATGGCTCAGCAGGGAAGAGCACTTGCCATTAAGCATGAGGGCCTGAGAGAGACTGAATTTGATCTCCAACACCCTAGTTCAAGGCTGGGCATGGCCACACATGCCTGTAATGCTAGTCCTGTGGGGATGGGAGAAGTTCTGAGGCTCTTTGGTCAGCCAGTCTGACAAAGAAAGAAAGAAGGAAGGAAGGAAGGAAGGAAGGAAGGAAGGAAGGAAGGAAGGAAGGAAGGAAGGAAGGAAGGAAGGAAAAAAGGAAGAAGGAAAGAAAGAAAGAAAGGAGAGAAAGAAAGGAAGAAAAGAAAGAAAGGAAGAAAGGAAGGAGGAAGGAAAGAAAGGGCAGCACAAGATTCAGTAAAAGACTCTGTCTCAGAGAAACAATGCAGAAGACATCCAGCCTTCTCCTCTGGCCTCTGCATGCATGTACATGGGGCCTGTGTGTCTGCACATACACATGCACACACTATACATACACACATTACACCCCACATACTACACACATGCATACACACAAATAAGAAAAGAAAAGAAAGATGGTGCCACTAAGGAAAGCACATCCATTTTTTTGTGACTTCAAGGAATTAATTTTCAGTCTACCAACATCTGCTCTATAATCATTTTCAGGTTATGTGCATAACTGTAATGTATATGGTATGTATATAACTAAATGCTATGTAATTACTTGCTATACCATATTGTTCAGAGAATAAAGACAAAGGAAAAACAGTCTGTAAATGTCCATTATAGAATTGTTCCATGGATATTTTGTATCTTCTGGTGGTTGAATCCATGGGTACAGAATGCATGGATGTGAAAGGCTAGCTGTGATCAGCATTAAATATATGCTCATATGTATAAAAAAAAAAAACCTCACGGGTTGGAAAGATGGCTTAGCAGTTAAGATGCTTGCCTGTGAAGCCTAAGGACCCATGGTCCACTCTCCAGATCCCACATAAGCCAGACGCACAAAGGTGAGGCAAGCACAAGGCCACACATGCCCACCAGGTGGCCCAAGTGTTAGGAATTCAATTGTAGTGGCTAAGGCCCTGGCATACCAGTTCTCTCTCCCTCTATAAAAGTAAAATAAGGGCTGGAGAGATGGCTTAGTGGCTAAGCGCTTGCCTGTGAAGCCTAAGGAACCCGGTTCGAGGCTCGGTTCCCCAGGTCCCACGTTAGCCAGATGCACAAAGGGGCGCACACATCTGGAGTTCGTTTGCAGAGGCTGGAAGCCCTGGCATGCCCATTCCCTCTCTCTCCCTCTATCTGTCTTTCTCTCTGTCACTGTTGCTGGCAAATAAATAAATAAATAAATAAAATTTTTTTAAAAAAGTAAAATAAATAAAAATTCTAAAACTCAAATACAGTGTGAATACAATGGAAGTATGCCAGTGAAATTGCAATATAACTAAATTTCAGGATGGAAAACTTGAGAGAGAGAGTGAATGCAAGCAGCCGGGTATATAGTGAATGTGTGTATTGGTATGTGTGTTATGGGACCAAAGAAAAGGAAACAATATTCTCACTTTATAGACTAAGAAGTCATGATAAGTAAAAATATAAGCACTTTGGGGACACTGAGATTTAATACCTATCCTGTCACCAAAATAGCTGAAAATGGGAACCTTTTGGAAATGGGAAATTTAAGTGAAGTGAGAACTGATGTGTTTCCTAGAAAGCCTTGAAAGATAACCTCTATTTTTAAACTACATGCAGAACTTAGATAGAAGAATGCCAGGTAGGAAGACTCTGAGCTTCTCCATGAAACAAGTTCTGTGCTGTGGAAAGGGCAGTTGTCATGGGGGAGGGTCCTGCTCAGACTAGGGTTTGGTCCAGGCTGCTTCCTGGGCAAAGAAGATCATTTTTAGAGACCAAGTTCAGCAACTATAAGCACTTTTCATCAGTCTACATGCCAACTTCTAAGCCAGGCACTGTGACAAGACAGAATGAGGTTCACTGTCAGGTAATGCCCCTCCCAGGTATGGAGTTTACCAAGTTCCAAGATCAAGTACCTCATGCTGGGGACAGATCAGAAATGAGAGCAAGGTCCAAGTAAGTCACAAAGAAATAAACAGAGACTCCCTGGATGCCTGTGGTGATGTGAATGAGATGCCTCATAGCCTCATGAATGCTTGGTCTCCAGCTGGTGGCAATTTGAGAGGCGGAAGCTTGCTGGAAGAGGAGTATTGCTGGGGGGAGGCTTGGGGTGTTATAACAAGCTCTGCTTGCCAGTGTTCGGTGCTCACTCTTGCTGCTTTCTTCCAGCTACTATGGCAAGAGGTGATGTCCAGCTTCTGTTTTGTCATGCTCTGCCCTACTGTGATGGAACTTCTCCTTGAGACTTTAAGTGGGCATAAACCCTCTCCTCTCATTAGGTGCTTCTGGTAGGATGTTTTGTTATGGCAGTGAGAAGGTAACTACAACCACACTCAAGATTTTCTGTTATTCAGAAGCACACATGAACACATAAGCCACCTCAGCTCTGAGCCATGGAAACTCGCACTCCTGGGGCATGTGTCCATTTGCCCCTTGTGTCACCATTGAGAAGAAGGCTGTTCCATCATATCCTTCTCACTTTGTGAGATGTCCTCAATTGCACCTCGTCTGCATTCCAGGCCAGATGTGCTATCTAAACCCCGCCAGTCCTCTCCCATGGCATTACAGATCACAGGCGCCAGCTCTGGGGCAAAAGTCATCTGAGCTTTGGACAAACCAGTTTTCCTCAGAAACTCCCCGTCATTACTCATTAATACTTTCCTTAATGTGGGCATATGGACCATCCAAAAACAATGACATCAACAGAGGGGTGTGAAGGGTGTGAGGTCCAGGGAGTAGACCCAACATAATCAGAATCAGCACATAGTAGAGATATCTCCCGACTCACGTTTCATGTGGCATTCATAACACTCAAGGCATGAAATCAACCTAGACGCCCAGCACCAGGTGAACAGAAGGTGTGTGTGTGCATGTGCGCGTGTGCGCAGACACACACACACATACCATGACTAAGGACAAAACTATATTGTTTTCAGGAAAACAGATAAAACTGAAAATCATGTTAGGTGAAATAAGCCAGGCTCACTCAAAATGACAAATATTACACTTTTCTCCTATTCAGAATGTCTACTTTAAAAACAAAAAGACATAAAAATAGCAGGGAAATGATTTGTGAAGAAAAAGAAGCCCACAGTAGGGAAGGATGAGACAATGAGAAGACAAATTTAATCCAAATGTGTAATACATGTAGATGGAAATACTACAACAAAACCTATTCTGTACAGTTAATATATGTTAATATGCTTTAAGAAGTTGTGAAGAAGACATAGTGTCAGCTAGGAATTGTGATCCAACCACTGAGCAGTGAACAGTGGCAGACCTATGGTGATCTGGGTACTGGACTTCAGCAGTAATTTCCCAGTTGGTTCTAGAAGGCTTGCTTGACTAGATGTACTAAAAATTCCTTCTTCTGATTCAGTTCTAAACAAAGTCTCATTCTAAATGTCAGGAAGCTTTTTTTCGATCTATATGCTTGCCTTCTTGCTCGTCTGTTTTTAACTGGAGACCAAAACTGTTGGGAATATCTATTTGATTCAGTCCAGAGGCTATTTTGGTGTTCAAATTGGTTTTCAAAAATATAAAGAACCGATTCTGGTTCTAACTAGTTCAAAAAGTGGCTTGTTTTATTTTTAAAACATGCACATTTGGTTCTTAGTTTCTAAGTTCAGTTTTTTGAAATATAATTTGAGAATTGAGCACTTGGCTCAGTCTATTGGGGGTTTGGCACCTAATCCAGGCTGAGTCCTGGCTCTGGCCTCCTGCTGGCTGGCGCTGATGGTGCCGCTTGCTCGGCTGCTTTCACAGACTTGGCAATGGGAACTGGGACAGGTGCTGTGCTCTTAAGCTGGCTGTAGTTATCCCAGTCACAGCACACAAAATGTTGAAGCCAGGAGGTCTTGAGGCCAGGTAGCCCAGGGCTCCTTTTTAGAGACCAAGGACTGAGAGATGAAAGTCATTTGAGCCGTGGTAGCACCATTAAACAGCTGAAGGAGAAATTCTGATGTCCTGAGTCATTCACACTCACCTAAGCTGTGTATAAAACCCTTCACATTACCTTGTTTTAGATGAAATAAGGGGATTTGAGTAGTAACCCTCCAAAGTCTCCTTGTCCCTCTAGGCTCTAAAATCAACATTCTGGGGACAAAACAAAGTGTTGTAAAGCTGTCCGGAGGCCCCTGAACTCCCTCTTCATTCCCTGAGCCTTGTTAAGGCTCAGACAGGGAGATAACATCTCCCAGAATCCTTTCAGTGATTCAGAAAAGCAGTGGGCAGGCAGAGAAGCCAGCAGTTACTTAAAAAGACCCAAGGAGCTCACATAGGGATGAACCTATAAATTCCTCCCCATCGCTATTGCCAAGGCAATGCAGGTGGGCCTAGAGGCTGGTGCTTGCTTGTGCAAGAAACTCCCTGCTTTCTCAACTCATTGCCCACGCTGCACGTGGCTTTTTATGACAGTTCTTCTTCCTGGCCAAATAAGCAGGGAACTACTCCTTTTCCTGTGTAAGGCAGCTCACTTTATCCAAAGGCCAACTAGATCAAAGTGTTCTGCATGAGGGCTGTGTAAGGACACAAGGTGCTATTTGCCTTGAGAATCGTGTCCCCAGAAACTTAGAGATGCCTCTTTCCCCCACTGAACACAGAGCCACAGCTTGGTCTCTGGTTCTAAGTGTTCATTCACCATCATATGCTCAGCCCTTCTTGGCTCACCTGCCAATTCAGGCCTGAGGCCATCTTTGTGTCACTCAGTAAAGCTGGTGTGAGAAGCACAAAGTTTGAGTGCCTGTCTGTGGTTACATGACAGTGTAGCCACAGTCAGAACGGGGAGAAAACCAGTTGGGCTTTGTGTGTAAGGATTCCCCTTCTGTTCTCAGCAGGGCCAAGTGTGAGGGAGAAGGGGTTAATCCATATTTTCATTCCATTTCTGTTTCTTTTCCCCACTCCCAAAGGAATCTACAGTATATTTCAAATCCCCTCCCCCACATCACTGCACACAGACACCTTTTCATTCCCACCACAGCTGCTATCATTGATGATGACAGCTCTGCCATATGGCATGCCTCCCTCAGCCCATCCAGCAGATCAGGCCTTTCTGTGTCCTATTTGTCCCACCCTTCTCCGACAGTCAAACTCAGCTCTAACCAAGAGCTAGCCTTCTACTGGCCTAGCCCTCCAAAGGGACTTCATGTGGATGGAGAATGAATCAAGATATGTTATAGTTAAAAGTCTGGGGTTGATTCCTCTAAAGTTTAGCCACAATGGGCCTGTGAAGAATAAAGACAGGGCAAGAAAAAGGTCTTTCCTAAGTGTTAACCTAAGGTCATCATTTACAAGACTATTAGTGCCTAATTAACTACTGCTTGCAACAAGTAGTGATGACTGAGTGAGTGTGACTTGGTCTAGGCATGATCTATGTGTGTGCTGCAGTGGGGTAAGATAAACTGGAGTGAATGGGCCACAGAGAGCCAGCCTCCCAAACAATAGTCAGCCTGGAAGGGTTCCTGAAGATGAGAGCTCTTGCCACCCACTCCTCTCCACGCTGACAAGGTAGCTGTGTCTCCAGTGAGCCTGAGTGTCTTACTCCCATCCCTTCCTCCTCTGCCCTGAATTCCACTACTTAGGAACCCTGGAGCCATGGTTTGTTTTTAAGCCTATGCTCCAAGGAAGGAGGTTCAAGTCCAGGTCAGCTAACATGGCAAGGGCCTGAGGTAACCCCACTCTCGCCCAGGTGTAAAATATCTCAGTCACATTGAAGAACTGGAATGAGAGGTCAATGATGTAGCCTGGTGGTAGGATACTTCCCTAGCATGCACAAGATCCTGGGTTCAATCCCAGCAGTGCAAAAGAAAAATCTGAAATGAGCTAGAATCACAGACATATCTAAGTGGCCATGAATAAACTTCCAAAGCTTGTTTGAGCAGTTCATATTTTTTCTAGTATTTGGAGGATGTGGCTTATAAACTGTCCCATAAAATGCCACTATCAGTGGGATAGGAATTTACATATGCATATTGTTATATGCAAATGAAATAAATCACTATAACCACTAAAGTCCATACTTTCCATCATAGGCTCTAGACAGTGTGTGGAGTGTGTGTTTCAGCAAAGTCCACTCTGGCCCTAATGTCTCTATAACTTGGGGTCACGAAGGGAGCTGTCTCCATCAATGGAAAGTGGAATGTGGGCAGATTAAAGATGATGTGGCTGTGACTGGAGAGATGGCTTAGCATTTAAGGCACTTGCCTTCAAACTCAAAGGACCTTGGTTCAATTCCCCAGTATCCATGTAAGCCAGATGTACAAGGTGGCACATGCATCTGGAGTTTGTTTGCAGTGGCTGGAAGCCCTGGTGTGCCCATCCTCTCCCTCTCTCTCTCCCTCTCCCCCTCTCTTTCTCTTTCTTTTCCTCTCTCAAATAAATAAATAAAAATAAATAAAGATGAGGTAGCTGGGTGTGGTGGCACATTCCCTTAATCCCAGAACTTGGGAGGCAGAGGTAGGAGAATCACTGTGAATTCAAGGCCAGCCTTCGACCACAAAGTGAGTGCCAGGTTAGCCTGGTCTATAGTAAGACCTTACCTCAAAACAACAACAGCAACAACAAAAAGATGATGTACGTGATGCCTTGCTCATCACAGGTGCTTAATAAATATCAGTTCTCACCTACTTTGGTCCTTTAGAAATATTTTTATTTATTTGAAGCAGAGAGAGGGAGTATGGGTGCCACCAGGGTTTCTCGTCTTTGCTAACAAACTCTAACTGCAAGTACCTCTTTGTGCAGCTGGCTTTATGTGGGTACCGGCAAATCAAACCCAGGCCAGCAGGCTTTGCGAGCAAGTACTTTTAACCACTGAGTTATCTCCCAAGCCCCTTACTTTGTTTTTCCTTCAAACTATGGACATTGGCATCCACATAGCCCAAAGAATAATGAGGGGGAAATCTAAAGTAAAAAGAACCTACTGAGAGTATTTTTCCCTAAGCAATGTAGGTAGAGGTACACAAAGGAGACAGACGTGTTACTATTTTAAAGAAATTAACATAGCAACACCTGTTCAGATGAGGAACAGCTCCCTGCCAAATGTCCCAACAGTAAAACAATTGTGTCAGAAGCATGACTATCCCTCCCATCCACTCCTCAGAAAAGAAGGAGAGCACAACCATTCTAGACGGAGGCTATCACAACCTGCCTTTACAACCTGTGTAATGATTTCATGCCTATTCCTCACTGTCTGGTGTGTACTGGTTTACACAGATACCCATGATGTCTACTTACAACTGTCAAAACAAGGCACTTCCCTTCTGGAGTTAAAGCATGTAGGCTTTGGGCTCTTGAAGAAGCATGTTTTCAGAATTATGATCCCCTCCAGTCAGGCAAAAGGCCTGTGTGGTCTGTGAGCAGGGTGGCGGAGGGGTGGGCCCTCTTGGAGCCCCTTGGCGAGCCCTCTGGACAGCAGGCTCACGGAACACATGGGAAGACAGTCAGCAGGGGTTTTCCACCGTGCCCTCCCGACATTCTGTGTGACAATTTAGCTGTGTGAATCAGGCACACGAACCCCATTCATGAAATTATGAGATTCTTTGGTTCATTGAGAGACATAGAACAAATCTCACTGAGAAGTTCAACCCAAATCATTGTTCCCAGAGCACTAAAGTACTTGGAATTCTGTGCTGAGGTTCTGTGTCAGATCACGTCATTGCTAGGCAGAAATACTGCCAGCTCAAATGAGAGAGAGAGTCTACAAAGGCCAGGGAAGTGCTCTTCCCCAGCTTACTCTCTGGCTCACTCTACCATCTCTAATCAGCTCTGTCAGCCCCAGGAGGCTTCCGTTACAGTTGCCTTCAGTGCACTGAGAGGCCTGAGTTGGACCAGAAAAACCTGCTTCATAAACACACAAATCTCAGCTGGATACAATAGGCCACTCCTGTAATCCAGGCAGTTAGGAGGTGGGGGCTAGAGGATAGGGTTGAGATCAAGGCCAATCTGGAATACATAACAAGTTCCAGGCCAGCCTGAGATACACAGCAAAACCTTATCTTAAAGAAGGAAAAGAAGGAGAGTTAGGGACATTGCTCAGTGGCAGAGTGCTTGCCTAGCATGTGCAAGGCTCTGGGTTCAACCCAGCACTGCAGAAAAGAAGGAGGAAGAATAAACATGAGTCAATGTGATGGTGCAGCACTTAGGATGCTGAGGCAGGAGGCTCGAAAATTCATGGCCAAAGCCAGTCTAGACCACACAATGACTTCCTGAATAACCTCTAGGTTATATAGTAAGTTCCAGACCAGCCTCAGCTACACATGGAAACCCTATGTCATCAAAACAGATGCATTAATAAAATAATCAATGGCCAAATTAACTAAACAAATAAATAACTCACAGTGGGTCAGTTTCTGGGATTGTCTTCCTCCTTTTTATGTTCACCATCAGGACCCCATCAGTGTAATGCTTGCTCCTTCTTCCAGTAAGGAACCATCAGCACAAACAGGGCACACACCATATTTGGACCATCAATTTCGACAGCATATGGGGTGACAATGTTCTTTAATGAGGCACAATTCTGCAGGGACCAGTTCAGTATCACAGTGAAATTACTGCACATATTAGAATGTGTGAATACACTTTTCCATGCAGTAGCAACACTCAGTAAGGCACCAGGCATCAAGACACAGGTGCGCCAGGCTGGATCGATAGAAAAAAGTGTAAAGACTTAGCTCCCAAGTTGGAGATAATATTAAGACTACCAAGGATTGGCATGTGCCCACATAAACATGAGGCTGTGCAGTGGTCTGTGATAGCAGTGGACATCTGTAACATTCAAGTGCTAAGGACAAAATTTCAGCCTAAATCTCTAAAAAGAAAGGTCTCTCTCCCAGACTCAGTAGGAAAAAAGGAAACATGAATCACATCAACAACATGTATTGCTCACAGATTACAAAATTAAGGTGTATGGAGAATTCCACATTCAGCAGTGGACAGTAAAAATAACCACTTTCTACCAGCAAAGCTTGTAAAGAGAAAGGCAAAAGGCATCAAGGATGGAAAAAAAGAGAAGTGCTTCAATAGAACCAATGCTACTGAGATGAAGGAACTTATAGGTAAAGCAAGATGAGTGGTTTGATGAAGCTAAGAAGTTTTTACAGTCATTCAGGAGCGAGCTAAGCTCACTTCAAACTGCCTTTGATAGAGGCTGCACAGCCTGGTAAAGTAATTAAGAAGGTCACAATCTTACTTGTTATGGTTTGCACCCACGGTAGGTATGGCTACATAGCTAGGAATACAGTTTCATGTATGAGCTGCCAAAGTGAGTACATGGAATACACTTCAGGCCTTAAGGGTACAGGTGGAGGATAATCAATGGATTAAGACAATTAAGTTTTATAAGTGCAAGCCTAAGAATGTATTTTAAATGGCTGCTATGAGATGTGCTGGAAATAGACCAAAATAATAAAACTAAAGTCTTGCCAATGTGCAACTTAGCAGCTGTGGGGTCACTAGCACATCACCCTAGTTCAGTACACACCGTCATGAAAGAATGGTCTTGGTAACATCAGCCCTGTGCCAGGGCCTTCAGGTATGGTGATGGGAAGTTTCTTTTTTATATCTCAGAGTTTTCTTAAGTTGCTCTCAGTTTGACCAAAACAAACAGGGAAGTATGATGTGCAAGGCGTACTAGGAGGCTGCAATCCAGCAGTGCTGGGTAGGGCTTCCACGAACGTTTGACAGCCTTTCTGCACTCAGGATAGGACAAAGCCAAGTGGTCCTTAAGAAAGAAACAAATTCAGGTCTATTTTTTAAGGCGGTCTCGCCTGAAAGGCTACTGTGAAAGTTCTTGTGGTGGTGGTGGTGGGTGATGGTGGTGATAGTAATGGTGATGGTGGTACTGATGGTGACAGTGATGGTAGTAATGGTGGTGATGATGATTGTGGTGGTTGGTGGTGGTGGTGGTAGGTGGTGGTGATGGTGATGCTGATGCTGATGGTGGTGGTGTGAGTAATAACGTCAACCAAGACTTCTCTGAATCTCCCACTATCTGAGAAATGAACAATTACTATGGCAGCCATCTTGCAGCAGTTAGTTAAAAAAAAAAAAAAGTCAAGAAATCACAGAGGTAATTGACATGAACTAACTGTGAAACCAATACCAGCACCTGTCACTGCCTGCTGCCCTGCTAATAAACAAGCGTGCTCATGCTTAGAGCTCCGTGGCAGTGCAGCTGCATGGATTTCTATTCCAATGCTTCCCAAGGACTGACTAAGGCTGTAACTCCACCAATCCAATGCACATGCTGCTTCCTCCCTGTTGTTGAACCCTGTCGCTCTCTGGGACCCTTTCCCCTCGCAGTTGTCTGCTCCGGCTCTCCAGGCAGGGAGACTGTGCTCCAGCCATTGTGGCTCCTCCTCAGTGGCCCACCTGGTAAGCTTCCTTTTCCCTGGGGCCTGGGTGGCCCTTCAGGTACTTCACAGGGGTGTGCTTCCTGCTTGCAAAGGTCTCCCCAGTTCTGGGCACTTTCCATCTCTTCCAGGAACACAAGCCCACCTCCAGCATATCCACCCTGAAGCAGAATCCCAGAAAATCCCACAGAATCAGCGCTCAGCCAGAACCACCCCAAGCCTGCATGTAGACAGCGGAGTCAGCCAACGGACTCGCTGGGGGTCTCGGGCCAGTAGTGTAAGAGCCTGAGCAGGGGCGTTGCTGTACCTCACAGAGGCGCACAAAGTCACCAAGCAGGTGATGGCTAGTGGGTGATTGTCCCAGGACATCAGAACCCAGCAGAAGCTCCTGTGAAGGAGTTTCTTCAGGATGTCATGAGGTGCTGGCTTCTTTGGGCTGCTCCAGTAATGAACTTGACAGTGAGCAGCTGAACAAGCTTGCCTCAGGGGCAGGAGAAGCAACTGGGCCCCTGCAGAGGCTGCCGTGGGGCGGATCCAGGGCAGGCTGTGAGTCCCTCCGTGCATTTTCGGTGATGAAACCCTGCAGATGGTTTCTTGATGTCTTTTGTCAGCTCTGGCAGCCCTCACATTTCCCCACACCTCCCCACCTCACAGCCTCTGTGAGCCCCAGTGCTTCTCCTGCTTTGCCCAGTGGAGCAGTGGGTTCTGAGCTACCCTGAAAAATGAAGCTTGGGAGACTTGGGAAATCAGAACTGGAACCACTGAGAGGATGCAAGTTACAGATACTGTCATAAAATCTTTACTTCTTGTTTTCAGATACAAGGACCCCTGGAAATGAGCTGGTGGTCCATTCTGTTTTAAAGGTGCAAGATGGGAGCCCAAAGAGGAAACGTGACTTCTTGAGGAAATGTCACACAGCCAAAGAAAGCACAGAACTGTCAGATGCTGTCCTTCAGGGGCTTCCTGGAGACACATATGGACGGCCACACCTCAGAGCTCCTGAGTCTCCCTGTCCCAGGGTCAAATTCTTTCATAACACGCTACTTTCTAAAACATATGTCTTCTCCCCTCTATCTCCTAATCAAAGTACAGGGGCAAATAACAAACCAATCAAGACACCAGGACTTCATTTTCCTGAACCGTAATCTGAAAAACACTTGCAAAGGTAGGGCTGTCGTTCAGGGTAGATGGCTTGCCTGGCAGGCACAAGGCCCTGGGTTTGACCCCCAGCACACACACAAACGAATGACATTTGATCATTTTAATTTTCTTTAATTTAAAAGTAATATCATATATTATGACCGAGGTATTTTCAGCAATGGTGGTCCCTTTGTTAAGCATAGGATGGACAGTCCAACAGAGCGAACACCTCGGCCTGAAAGTGGACACAGAACCCAACATGAGATTTTACGACTCTGTCAATTAGTAGAAGAAGAGAAGTCAATGCCTGTCCAGAGGCAGCTGCTAAATAGAGACAGAGGAGTATTGACAGGGAATGACAGACCCGGATGAAGAAGGCACTCCAAATTAGGGGAGAGCCTCAGAAAGGGTCTGCATAGATGTTGACTTGAAAGTTCAGCCTTCTGCAGCCTCCCTGGAGTTCCAGCCCTGTTGTCTCCCAGTGACTGTGCTGGGCAGTTCCCAGGGCTGTGCCTCTCTGGTCCAGCTGGCTTCACAGATGGGTGTGACCAATGCAGTTGTCTAGAGTCCAGGGCTTGCCATGTCATGCTCTGAAGTCCGAACCTGAAATTCGTCATTGTATCCTTTCATTTCTTCTGTGTAACTGAAGTCCCATGGGACAGTGAAGCCCACACAGGCCTTGTCTCCCCACTCTGCAATCCAGGCTCTCCTCCGCCTGCAGTGGTAATGTGCTCACTTAGGCTGCAGACAGGATAGGCTAGGAGGCCCTCACCCTCCATCAACTCTGTGCACACACAGGTTGCGGGCAAGCTCAGGGCAGGCATGGTGGCAACTGCCCAATCTGTGCTGACAGTGCCACAGCTGTGCAGTGGGCATACCAGCATTTACCCTGATCCTGAGTGGATACTGCAACCCATTTAGAGTCACTAGTCCTCCATGAGCCACGCTGGTGCCATGACTGCTATCGTTTTCATGTAGTTTGACCCCAAGGATTCGTGTGCTGGACTTGGTGTGGTGATGGTAAGAGATGGTGGAACCTCTAAGAGATGTGGCCTACTGTAAGATAATTGGGTGGCCACAGGCACTGTGCTCAGAATAGATTAATGCTGGCTTTGAAAGTGAGTTAGGGGAACTGGGGGCATAGTTCAGTGAGTAATGTGTATACCTTGTAAGCATGAGGACTTCAGTTTAATCCCTAGTAGCCACGTAAAAATGTCAGGCATGGCAGTGTTGCATGCTTGTAATCCCAGCTGAGAAGGCAGAGACAGGAGGATCCCTGAAGCTCATTAGCTAGTAAGTCTAGCCTAATTGGTGTGCTCCAGCCCAAGGAGACATCCTGTCTCAAAAAGAAATGTTTGTGCTCCTGAGAGAAACACCAGAGGGTGTCCTCTGGCCTCCATATGCACATATACCTGCACACACACACACACACACACACACACACACACACACACACACACATACACACGTATGCCTGCCCACATATGAACATGCATGCTCACATGCCACATGTATAAAAATGTGAGTTGGTTCTTTTTTTTTTGGCCTCCTGTCTTGCCATGTGGTCTCTCTTTCACACACTTCCACTGTGCTCTCATCTACCTTGCTGTGACACAGAGAGGAGAACCTCCCGGCTTGGTCTACCAGCCTTCTCCCAAGCTGTAGGCTTAAAAGCCTCTCCTTTAAACTTTTTATTTATTTATTTATTCATTTGCAAACAGAGAGAGGGAGAGAGCGAAAGGACACAGAGGGAGAGAATGGGCACACCAGGGCCTCCAGCTACTGAAAAGGAACTCCAGATGTAGGCACCATCCTGTGCATCTAGCTTTCTGCACGTACTGGGGAATCAAACCCAGGTTGTTAGACTGTGGTTTTGCACTTTGCTTTAACCACTGAGCAATCTCTCCAGCCCCAACCTGTTTTCTTTATAAAGTTATCAGCTTCACATATTTTATTCTAACAACATAAAGTAGATTAAGACAACGGCCCTGGCTGTGTACCACAGACTGACCTGGTAACTAATGAAGGCTGTCCTTAAAGCTGGCGGCCCACCTACCAACTTATAACTAGAGCCCAAAGGCTGGTCCTTACAAGTTTCCATGCCTGAGAGAGTACAACATTAAAGCACAAATCAAAAATCAGCATAATACATAGAGACCAGGAAGAAGATAAAAGTTTTATATTTAGAATTTTTTTTGGGGGGGGGAGGTTTCATGGTAGAGTCTCACTGTAGCCCAGGCTGACCTGGAATTCACTATGGAGTCTCAGGGTGGCCTCAAATTCAAAGCAATCCTCCTACCTCTGCCTCTCAAGTGCTGGGATTAAAGGCTTATGCCACCACGCCCAGCTTTAGAAGCTTTTTTAAATTATTTGTTTGAGAGAGAGACTGAGGGAAAGAAACAAATAAAGAGAGAATGTGCATTCCAGGGCCACTAGCCACTGCAGAGGAACTCCAGATGTATGTACCACTTTGTGCATCTGGCTTACATACATAGTGGGAAATCAAACCCGGGTCCTTAGGCTTCACAGGCAAGTGCCTTAACCTCTAAGCTATCTTTCCATCCCCACTTCAGAATTTTAACAGAACTTTTTTCTAGCTCTTGAATAAGACCCTACAATTTCATTTTGCACTGCATCCCTGAATTACATAGCTGGGCCTGACGGCTCTGGAATGTACCATGTCCATCAAGGAATGCAAAGACCACTGTTAGTCAGTTTTCCATCGCTCTAACACATAGCTGACACGATCAACTTGCAAAGGAAAGGGCTTGACTTTGGATCATGGTTTTAGATGTGTCATTGCACATGGTAAAACAAAACTTCTCACCTCATGAGTAGGACCCAGAGGAATGAGAGGAAGGACTCGGGCTCTCTTGTCTCTAAGGACCTAAAAACTTCTATTTAGCCTTACTTTTAAAGCTTATCCCATTTCCCAAGAACACTTCCCTGTACACCTAGCCACCAATGTACAGGCCTTTGGGGGACATTTAAGGCAGCAGTACCAGATGGTCCTGTAATGCACTGGTATAGTAGTCTGCTTGAATTGCAGTCTGGCTCTTGTTTCTGACCTACATTGCAGCTCAGTGCTATTGCTAAGTACTACATTGGACCTCAGTACTCAGGTTAAATCCCTCTCTTGATTGCTTTGCCTCACTCCCCATCTAGAATCTTACTTTGAAATCCCAATCCCTAAGATTTGTTACCAGATCTGCAGCTCTCCTGTCCCCATCAGTCTGTCACAGCTTCCACCCTCTGCTCCTGTGGGAAACTTTAGGTCTCCATGTCCAGTGCCAGTGAGCCAGTCAGGGAGGGCTGATAAAGCCAACATCTGTTAGGTCCTACTCTGTGCCAGAGCTCCACCTCAATTGCACATTTGGTGCATTTGAAGTAATACCATCCCCAGTGGTGACATAAAACAATGGTCCACTTCCTTTTGTCTGGCTTGTCTATGCTGACTCTGTGTGGTCAGAGGTAACAGAAGCCAGATGTAGTTAGTGGTACAGGCCTGTAATTCCAGCTACTTGGGAGGTTGAGGCAGGAGGACAGAAGATTCAAGGCCAGCCTGAGTGGCATAATGAGTTCAGAGTTTTCACTAAATCCCCCTAACTAAAAGCTAAACTCATTTTCTTTCACTTGCCTTCTGTGATTAACACACAACACTTACCACCATCCATAGGCAATCCTATCTGCTCGGGAGCAACTCTTCGGACGATCTTCTTGTTTCTGCACTATTGGGAATTGAATTCAGGGCCTCTGTATGCTAGATGCTAAGCAAGTTCACTACCATTGAGCTATATCCTCAAACCTCTTTACTCTTTTTGCCTTTTATTTTGAGACAGGGCCTCACTGGGCTGCACGTGCTAATAGTTATTTGGTGAAAGAAATGAACTGAAACCATATAGAAATGGTTCTGAGCCAGTTTTGATCATATATATCTATACCCCTAGCTTCTCAGAAGGCTGAGGCAGGAGGATAGCTTGAACCCAGAAGTTTGTGGTTAGCCTAAGAAATGTAAAAAGTAGATAAAGATGGGTTGGAGAGATGGTTTAATTCCCAGGACTCATATAAGCCAGATACACAAGGTGGTACATGTGTCTGGGATTCATTTGCAGCAGCTAGAGATCCTGGCGTGCCCATTCTCTCCCTTCTTCACCCCTCCCCACTTCTCTCTCTCAAAAAAATAAAAATAAACATTTAAAAATCTTTAAGTAGACAAAGAAATAAATAAGTAACCCTAAACCTCTGGAACCACTTTGGAGTTCTTTCCCTTACTATGTTCTTTTTTGACAATGTTCTTTCTCTGGATAAATACATTTATAGTGACAACAGATAGCTCATCACTGTGCTTATGAAACCAGCTAGCACTGGGTTCTATAGTTTTGTTTTGTATCATAGTTGAAAAGATTCTGGTATAAGGTAGAGAAGATGTGGGGATCTGGCATTGTTGGGTCAGAATGCCCCATCTGTCACTTGGGAAATTACCTTCAGAGATTACTGAATCTCATTTTTCCCTAGGCTATATACAACAGAAAACTATTTTGAGAATTAAGGGAGAGTCTAGCAAAAGATTATTGTATGGAGTGTCTGGAATGTAGTTGACAATCACACACACACTATAATGCCTAATTAAAATGTAAAGTGATGGCTGTAGAGATGGTTCAGAGGTTAAGGTGCTTGCCTACAAAGCTTGATGACTCAGGTTCAATTCCTCAGATGCACAAAGTGGCATATGCATCTGGAGTTCATTTGCAGGGGCTGGAGGCCCTGGTGCCCCCATTCTCTCTGCCTTCCTCTGCTTGCAAAGAAATAAAAAGAAATAATTTTTTTTAAATGGAAAATGAAATTTTGACAAATCCAAATTCTTTTTGTTTTAATTTATGCTATTTGAAAGCCAAATGTACTTGTGAAAATAAGAATTTGTAGAAGATTATTTTAATTTGCTCTTAGACAATCCTGACAGAGAAAACAGAATCTCAACAGGACAACAGACATGTAAGACTCATCGTCCTAAGTAATGGTCTAGTCATTGCCTGCCCGATGGCCACACTGGGCTTCCATCTGGCCTGTAGCAGCTGCAGGCTGCCGCTCTCCGACAGGAAGCGCCCCGGGCACAGCCGGGATCCCAAGCACAGCGCCTCCCCCAGGTCCAGCCCAGCCACCCTGCCGTCATCCCGCGGCATGTCTGCAGCTCTCTCTCATTTTCCCTCTGGACATGAAAGGTTGACTCATTATATTTATTTTTACTAAAAAGGCAAATTTAAGCTTATCTCTGTCTTTTAAAATCAATTCCCTTAGGACATGGGCCCAGTAGGGAACTAGTTACAGCTGGTATATAGTGGCATACACTTAATGAATTTCACCAGAGACAGAAAACTGCTGGTATGTATGAATTATTTCCTTTCTCTCTCTTTCTTTGTTGTTTTTTTTTTTCTTTTCCTCCTGAGGACTATAAATCCAATCTATCATTTCTTTTTAACTACAGTTGCCACAAAACCACTTATTTTACAGCAGCCGTGACATAAATGTGGCTGTTTCGCCTTCTGATTAATAAAGTAATTAGCAGTGGGTCTAACGTTCTCAGCACAAAGGCTAAGCTTGAGATATTTCTGTTGCACTAATGGTTTTTCTAAGGTGATGTGGCACACAGAAGGCTGCCTGCTGGGACCTGCAGAATGCATTTCCTAATGTACATCGTCAAGATCAGTTGATAAATTACGTCAGTCTGGGTTAGTCATCATACAGAAAATACCGTTAGAGATGAAAAGGAATGAAAGGATGAGGGCAGGCGTAATTTGTTTTTCATCGTGGATTTATGTTATAGAACTATTCTTGTAGTCAATTACCAAAGCACAAAATGGCAGGAAAAGAAATGAAAATTCTAGAAAAGAAGAGCCTATTACAAAGAGGTATGTGGTAAATAGACCAGAATGATAGTCCTTTTGAAGCCAGCACCCCATGAAGTCACTGGAAATCATATTTCTGTCTGTGTATACAGTGTCCTTGGGGCCATGCCAAGTGCAGAATTGGACCCAGGGCCCTGTTACTTCCTTCCTTCCTTCCTTCCAAGTTGCATTTCCTTAGCATGTCTGTGACGACAACTCAAGGTCTGGGGTCACAATGAGGGTGGGCTAGGAAGGGAGCCGTCACTGTGGTCCACAGGGTATTGGGGTTGATTCCTCCTAGAAGATATCAGAATGCTAAGCTCATTCACAAAGGGAAGCTCAGGGCCCTCTGTGGTTGAAAAAATAAAAATAAAAACTTGCATGTATGCATGGCAAATGCTGAAAAACAGACCCTTTTTATTTTTAATGCTTGCCTTGGAACTCTTTTAAGAACATTTGATCCTTAGGAAAGGATATAAATTTTTACCAGTCTTCACAATCATTGACCACATTGTCCTTCCAGAATTCATTCATTCATTCATTCATTCACGCACTCAGTGAGCGCTTGTGCTATAGCCTTGAACATGGGATGGGAGACAAGGTTCTTGTTCAAGGAACTTGAAGCCAATCAGACATTCCAGCGTGGGCTCTGGAGTTGAGACAAGCATCCACCCACATGCCATTAGGTAAGTGATTTCAGATGAACTACTCGCCAAAGCTCGTTCCAAAGTGGGGTAATTGTATCTACCTTGTAAAGCTGTTGAGAATGAAGTAATGTACACTGGCAAGCTAAAGATGATGCCTTCCACTGAAGTGTTTGGCATTAGAAGCCATACAGATACTGAGATCGTCCCCATGCACTGATGTCCTTGGAGCTGCTTCTCCAGTGCTAAGAATAAATTTGCATACAGTGATCTGCGCTTGCTCCCTGGAGTAGTATGTGTTTATAGCACATACTACAAATAGTTTTCTCAGACCCAAGAAATCAGCAGTTGACACAGATTAAATAAGATGCTAATATTGATCATCCCAGGGCTCTACCAATCAAACTGCCCAATCCACACCAGTTCCATGAGGAAGGATGGCTGCTTTTTCTGCCTCTGCCTTTCCTCTGTTCCTCTGTTCCTCTTCTCTCCCTCCTCCTTTCCCTCATCCTTCCTCTCTTGTCTTCTCCTCTTCTCCCATTCCCTCCTGTCACCTTCTTTCTGCCCTCCCTCTCTCACCAAATCCTTGGACTCTGCCCATAATCTGAATATTTGTACACCAGCCCCAAATTCACGTATTAAGCTTGTAACCCTCAAGATAATTGTATGAGGAAATAGCCTTAGGAGGTGATTAGTCCATAAGGGTGAAACCTTCACAAACGAGATCAGTGTCCTTATAACAGAGGCCTGAGAGAGACCCCTTTTATTGGTCACATGTGAAAATAGGACATAAAGGCACCATCTATGAACCAGAAAGTCGGCCCTTGATCTTGGTTTTTCCTGCCTCCAGAAAAGAGAAGTAACTTTCTATTGTGTATAAGCCACCTGGTCTATGGTGATCTGGTATAGCAGCCCAAAGGGACTGAGACAGGCGGGCATTTTCTGTAAAGAGAGACCAGTACCTCCCATGGTTCTGGACAGTCCTTGCTTTCCCTCGGGAGGCCATTCAGAATGAAACAATAATCTGCTGCGCAAAAGAAAGTGAGTGTAATTCACAGCCGCAACTCCCCAGAGCTCAGAGGAGCTGCACAATGCAGTCTTTTGTCTTCAGGAGAGATGGTCTGTGTCCTTTGGGAGATGAGTCCAAGAAGGGTGGAACAGCCCACCACAGGCAACACAGGTGTCCATGGTAGAGATGGGATGCAAGCCAGCCTCCCCGCTAAGAGGCTGGCCTCATTGACCTGCATCTAGTGACAAGCTTGAGAAAGCCCCCTTGAGTCACTGCTGCACGGGGCACCTGTCTGTGTTGCTTCTCCTGGTGCTGAAGGGACCGAGAAGGGGAAGGATGCTTCTTTCTGATCAAGTCACTCAGCAGGAACTAGCTTTACTGTGTGCACTAAGGGGTGCAGGAGAGCCTGCCTTTGCTTTCTTTTCCTGAGAGGACTATAGCTGACAGAACCCTAACTCAACCATGTTTTTAAAATAATGTGGGGTTTTTTGGTTGTTGTTTAAGGAAATGTAAATGCCAGTTACCTTGACTTGATTGTCATTCATCATCTAAAGTTTGTGACAGTTCATTTCTGTTGTCATCTTGATTAAATCAGATCAGGAATCAAGTAAGAGACATGTCTCTTGGGCAGGTCTGTGAGGGAGTTTCTAGGAAGCATTTACTAAGTGAGGAAAACCTTCCCCCAAAGTAAGGAGCCCTTAGGTGGGGGGTTATATATAAGGAAGCCTCAGGAGAACACAAGGGCCCATTGCCTGGCTGCTGTTGCTACTCACTCATGTGGGCATCTACCCTGTTTTGACCATCCTTCATGGACATTGGAATCTAGCTTCATCTACCTTCCAACATGGACTGAAGGCTGGTAACTCTCCAGGAATCTTCCAGGCCTTCAGGGCCAGATTGGCCTGCTGAGACCTCTGGCCTTATGGACGAAGCAGCAAGTGGGGTCTGTGAGCCTCTTGCCTGCAGACAGCTATTGTTGTACTGCCAGGATCTATCCTGTAAGATAACCTAACAAGTCCCCTTTACGATACGTATTCGTTCTGTTGGTTCTGTTCCTCTAGGAACCCTGATTTTTTTTAAATCATGGGCTGGAGAGATGGCTTAGCAGTTAAAGCACTTGTCTGAAAAGCCAAAGAACCTATGTTCAATTCTCCAGGACCCACATAAGCCAGATGCACAAGGTGGTGCATGCATCTAGAGTTTGTTGGCAGTGGCTGGAGACCCTAGAATGCCCATTTTCTGCCTCTTTTGCTCTCTCTCTCTCTCTCTCTCTCTCTCTCTCTGTCTCTCTCATATATAAATCAATAAAAATATTTTGAAAAAAATCATTACTTTGTACCCCGTAAATATATGAAATTATTATGTGGTAATATAAAATTATTTAAAGGGATACTGCCAGATAGCAATCCTTAGATACAAAGCCAACTGTCTATTAAGACCTTGGTGGAAGAGAATTAGGGAGGAGAAAGAGAGAAGGAAATGTAGAAATAGCATTTCACTGCCCCCCCCAAATATAAAATAGAATAATGCTTTTTATGATAGGCAGCTAGGCACAGTTAGAGTTTGTGGTAGTGCCAGGAGATTAGACTCAGGAGTGAGGAACTCCTATGATGCTCTGAGGGCCTCTCAGAAGAAGAGGGGTTGGGCATGGGGACTCCAAAATACCTGTGCTCACTTGCCATCTGAGATTGTAAAGAACAGGGCTGTCACCTTGAGATGTCACAGCCCTGTGCTGGGCCTATTCCTCCCACAACCACTTGAATGGCTCAGAGAGAGACTCTTGCTGCTGCCTCTGCTGCTGCTGCTACAAGCATTCGCTTGCAGCTGAGCTGTGTGTTCCTGACCAGACACCTCTGCCCAGTCCTCGATTTTGGCACGGAAGGCTTATCAGAGTTCCAACTCACTAATGAGCAAAGGGGAAGCTCCCTGAATGAGGAACATGACTGAATGTTTTGGACATTTCTCTGCAAGTTCCACTGTCTACTCCCATCTGGGTTTCAATACAGAGGACATATCATGTCACCCTAAACAAGAGAGAATTTTAAAATTAAGCTTGAAGCAAGCGCATGTCTCTGATCTTAACCCACTGTCCCTCAGCCAGAGTAATCCTTCCTATCTACAACATCTGTGTACTGTGTGGTCCCTGGAAATGAAGTGATGACCCGAGAACGGTTCTTTAGCATGTGTGTGAGCCCATGAATGTGGGTGCACTCTCTCTCTCTCTCTCTCTCTCTCTCTCACGCACGCACGCACACTATACGTTCACACCAGAGTCCAAAGTACAGCAGCTGTTTCTACGAAGCTCAGGACATGGGCAGACACATTCCAACCACCTGAAAGGGGGCTAAATCTTCTCTACCCTCATCTTCCTTTCAGAGGGCAAGGACAGCTGCTTCTGGCATATTCTTTCTCTAAGCCTCACTAGATTCTGGCATGCCCCTGAGGGCAAGAATTCAGCTCTCCCGCTGCAGTGGAAGCTGCTGACATGATCAGTAATCTCTGCTGTTCACCTCTGGCGAAGGTCCTATGCAGGCTCTCCCTAGGCACCTGCACGCCTGCAGCGTTCTGGAGGAGCCAACAGGGCAGGACAACCACCTCCCGCCTCCCATTCTCAAAGCCCCACCAGAGCCTAACAGCTCACCCAGGTCAGAGCTAGTGCATTGGTCAGCAGTGAGGACCCAGCCAGCATCTTCTCACTGCCCCAAGCTGCAGAGTCAGGAGCAACTCTCCAAGCCCCTGAGCGCCCATCAGGGCTCCCCCACGACTCCCTCATCCCAGCCCTCCGTGCTCCTTCCCTCCCTCAGCTCAGCGCTGAGGTCACTCTCAACTCCTAGGAAATTTAGCCTTGAAAATATCAGATCTGAAAACTTGTGTTAGGTTTATGTGAGATGTCTTAAAGCTTCTCCTCATGCCACTGGCTAGGCAAATAATACCATAGGGTGACCTCAGTCAACTTTGGGAGGCCAAACCTCCAAATTCATAAAGAGAACAGGCTGTAAAAGTCTTCCTGCCCACTGTCACCATTAGGCACACCATGCACAAACCCCTATACACACAAAATGCATGCACATAAGACATCTGCCACATGCCCACACCCACTAATACGACATTCATCAGACTTACACCACAAATATACCGTACCCATCCCACATGCCATACCTGGTCACCACATATGTGCCAAACATGTATACAACCCAACCCCTGACACACACACATACACACACACACCACAAACCAGAAAGCCCTTCGCCTTTAAGATCAAATAAAATGGTTGCCACTGCTCTGCAACCTTCCCTGACTTCCTGATGCAATGGAGTTCTGCTGTATCTTTGCCCCACAGTACTTCCTTCACAGCTACTCCTGTGAGAATTACCTGGCCAGGTGTGTAAATTCCCAGGAGCCAGACCTGGACTTTTGCATTTTTAAAATGTTTTTGTTCATTTTTATTTATTTATTTGAGAGCGACAGAGAGAGAAAGACAGATAGATAGAGAATGGGTGTGCCAAGGCCTCCAGCCACTGCAAACAAACTCCAGACGCATGTGCCCCTTGTGCATCTGGCTAACGTGGGTCCTGGGGAATCGAGCCTCGAACCAGGGTCCTTAGGCTTCATAGGCAAGTGCTTAACTGCTAAGCCATCTCTTCAGCCCTGCATTTTAAAATTTGATTTACTTTTTTTTTGACACTTGATTTACTTCAAGGTTTTTTGGTTTTTATCTTTAAAAGTCAGAGTTAAGGGGCTGGAGAGATGGCTTAGTGGTTAAGCACTTGCCTGTGAAGCCCAAGGAACCCAGTTCGAGGCTTGATTCCCCAGGATCCATGTAAGCCATATGCACAAGGGGGCACATGCATCTGGAGTTCGTTTGCAGTGGCTGGAGACCCTGGCATGTGCATGTTCTCCCTCTCTCTCTCTCTCTCTCTCTCTCTCTCTCTCTCTCTCTTTCTGTTGCTCTCAAATGAATAAGTAAAATAAATGAAAATAAACTAAGAAAACTCAGATTTAACTAAGCCTATGGTGAGCTAAAATTTTATGTAAACAAAGCCATATTTTGTTACATGATCTCATAAATATAATTGCTGAGTTTATGTTCAAGGTCAACTTCAAGTTACATAGAGGATTATTAAAAACAACAAAGTTCTCTCTGAGGTGGTGACTCATCATTTGCCAGGTTTTTTTTTTTTTTTCACTTTTAACTCTACTTTATAAATGAAGACATTGAGACATAGAGCTGTGAAATGTCTTGGGCAAGTGGGAGCCTAACTGAAATTCTCCACAAGTCTGCCTGACCCCACAAAGTATGCTCTTGCCACGTCCCCCAGCTGCGGCCCTTTTGGCCAGCTGAGAATGAGCCCAGTGGTCTAAGGTGACAGGCACAGAGCCGGGGGTGGCTACCTACTGCTGGCTGGGATAATATTATTTTTCTGATTATGTACTTATCTTTTTTCTTAGTTTTCTATTCTGCAAATACAGGCAGTTTGGTACCATTATTAGGCTCATCCATGACTTACCCCTCCCCATTGGCCCCTCATTGTTGAGGTATATGGGTTGTGCATTATAGAGTTAGCCCACAGTTATTGGTATGATAAATGTCTCTTTACTTTTGACAATTTCATGCAATTATCCTTTCTCCTCCCCATCCTCCTCTCACTAATGCCCTTCTTCCTCCCACTAGATCTCCATTCCTCTTGACATTATGTTTATTCATTGTTTTGACCCACTGATTTAAATCAGGATCTTGGGCTGGAAAGATGACTTAGCAGTTAAGCGCTTGCCTGTGAAGCCTAAGGACTTTGGTTCAAGGCTCGATTCCCCAGGACCCACATTAGCCAGATGCACAAGGGGTTGCACACATCTGGAGTTCATTTGCTGCGGCTGGAGGCCCTGGTGTGCCCATTCTCTCTCTCTCCCTCCTTCCCTCTCTCTCTCTCTCTCTCTTTCTCTCTCTCTCTTTCCCTCTCTCTCTCTCTCCCTTATTCTCTGTCTGTCACTTTCAAATAAATAAATAAAAATAAACAAAAAAATTAAATTAGGATCTTTTGCATAATGATGGGTGAAATATTATTTACTGGAGAATGAGCAATCCTCCTGTGGCTACACCAATAAAGGACATGACTTTCCCTCTTCCAGCAATATTCAGGTTCCACTATTTACTCGGGGAGGGTGGAATCTCATAGAGTCTTCCTCGCCTGTGATGACACATTGACAGGCGTGTACAGGAAACCCCATGTGCTGCGAGTCCATGAGTGTAGCAGACTGGCCTATCCAGAGCCCAGCATGCTGCAGCCTCACCTCCCATCTTCTTGTTCTTACAGTTTTTGTCCATTTATCATGATACTGACTATAGGTTTGTCATATGTACCCTTTATTAAGGTGGCAAATGTTCCGTCCATCCCTATCCTCTCCAAGACTTTATCATGAAGGAACATTGGAGTTTGTTGAAGCCCTTTCCTGCATTGAGATTGTTTGGCTTCTGTCCTTGAGTCTATTTATGTGCATTTATTATTATTATTATTGCATTTATTATTTATTTATTATATATATTATATAATATGTATTTTATATACTTATTGTTATCATTTATTATTATTATTATTATTGCATTTATTGATTTGCATATGTCAAACCATACTTGCATCTGTGGGCTGAAGCCCACTTGATCATGGCATATTATCTTGTGTTCTTGAGTTCAGTTTTCAGGTGCTGTATTGAGAATTTTTGCATCAATATTTATCAGGGAGACTTGTCTACAATTTTCTTTGGGGATGTGTCTTTACCCCATTTTGGTATCAAAGTAATACTGGCCTTACAGACAGAGTTTGGAAGTATCCCTTCCCTTTCCTGTTTATGAAATAGTTAGAGAAGCATTGGTATTATTTATTCTTTAATGGTCTAGTAGAATTTTGCTATGATCTGTGTGGCCCTGGGCTTCTTTCAGTAGGAGATTTATTTTCTCTTTCCTTTTCTTTCTTTCTTTCTTTTTTTTTTTTGGTTTTTTGAGGTAGGGTCTTGCTCAAGATTTTTTATTATTATTACTGCTTCAACCTTGGTACTTGCTATAGATTTGCTTAAATGATTGATCCCATCTTGGCTTATCAGATTTTAATGCCTTTGGAAAATATTTCTAATCTTCACAGCAACTTTTGTCTTGTGGAGAGTGCCACAGGGAGGCTCGCCTTGACCACTGCCACGGAGGTGCCCAGCCCTACCGTAGGCTCAGTTTTCATCCTTCCTGCCTGCCTTTATGCCTACCTCTGCTGACAGACTGCACTGCCTTTTTATCTCACCAGCTGGTTGGCCCACCTCAGATATTTTTAGTTTTGTACACACGGAGCTTGCTATCCTTACAAAATTCTGTGATGGGTTTTCTCTCTATTTTGTATACAGAATCTGTGATTTACAAAAGAACTTAATTACAAGAAACTCCATGGAGACATACTGGTGAAAACACAAGCCTGTGTCATAATTGTATAACGAGGAGACAGTCAACTGCTGGAGAAGCGTCATTGCTGGGGGGCTGCTAGCGGGCCTGCCACAGACTCAGCAGGGTAGGCTCCTCCCTCTCTCCTGCCCCCCTTCCCCTACCCTAGTAGCAAGAAATCTGGCCCAGGCTGCCTCTCTGCTCAGTTGTCTTCCATACTTAAATCCTATCCTCCTAGTTGAGGACACTTTGCCTTCCATCTCTCTCTGGGTCCTGGTTGGGCCTGTGTGCAGGTTCCTTGAGTGCTGGGTTTCTAAATTTCCAACTTACAGGCTCCTAATCCCAACATTATCAAAATATATGGCATTCAGGGAAGATTTCTCAGTGATTAAAAACACTTGCTTACAAAGCCTATGGGTCTTGGTTCATTTATCAATTCAGGGCTACAGAGATGGTTTAAGAGCTAAGGTGCTTGCCTATGAAGCCTAAGGACTCAGGTTCATTTGTGGTACCCATGTAAGCCAGATGCACATGGTGGCAGATGCATTTGGAGTTCGTTTGCAGTGGCTGGAGGCCCTGGCATGCCCATTCTCTGTTTATCTGCCTCTCTCTCTCTCTCTCTCTTTGTCAAATAAATAAAATTATATTGAAAAAAATCCCAATTCACCCTCATAAGCCAGATACACAAAGGGGTGCAAGCATCTGGTGTTCATCTGCAGCAGCAACAGGACCTTGTATACACCTCTCATACATGTACAAACAAAAATTATATCTCTATCTCTATATCTATATCTATCTATATGTTCATATACTTGGCATGCAGAGTTGTGCTACACCTACGTCCCTGCTAGTTCCTGGGCTCCTACCATACTGCTTACCCTAGCTTATTGACACAATGCAAAAGTAACAAGACACTGTGCAATGAAGTCATCCCCACTTCCATTTGTCTTAGAGATTATGATTTGGAAAATCTTCCAGTCTCTTCCTGCCCACCCTCACTGGAGGATCAAACAGGAGGTTTATACTTCTGCTGCTCAAAGTCAGAATTGGACCCCTGACTCTGACTTTAAACCTTAAAGACCCCCCTAACATTCTAGGTGAGTATGTTGGGTGCTTTGAATCTTAGTTCTCTCATCGGTATAAAAAAAGATGAAATAAAACCATTTTTGTGGCTTGTTCTTTAAATAAGAAAAAGTTCCCCTGATGAAGCCCACAGAAGACAGAAAGGCCAGCAAACATCACACCAAAGCACCTGGGGCCCGCTTTATTGCTCTGCCATCCCAGGGGTTTGCCCTCATGCATGGGAGTAGGGAAGGGAAGTGGGGGCCTCACACTTTCTCTTTAAGAAATTATTTTTTGGGCTGGAGAGATGGCTTAGCGGTTAAGCGCTTGCCTGTGAAGCCTAAGGACCCCGGTTCGAGGCTCGGTTCCCCAGGTCCCACGTTAGCCAGATGCACAAGGGGGCGCATGCGTCTGGAGTTCGTTTGCATAGGCTGGAAGCCCTGGCGCGCCCATTCTCTCTCTCCCTCTATCTGTCTTTCTCTCTGTGTCTGTCGCTCTCAAATAAATAAATAAATAATTAAAAAAAATAAAGAAAGAAATTATTTTTGAAAAAAAGAAAGAAAATTATAATTGTGCCTCCAAACTTAGACACATAACTAACCTCCCACCACTGTGGCTGGGAGAACATGTGACCAGCTAAAAAGTCTGTTACCTAGGAAAGAGGACCACAGCTATGGAGGAATGGTGGCCACAGACCCTCCTCCTGGCTGTTCTAGTCTGAGTCTCCGGGACCAGAGGGCAAGGGATACAAGAATCACAGGAGAGGGAGACACCACAGAGGTCTCCAGGAACAGGAAGTGCCATGGTCACATTTATATGTGTAAGATAATCAAAAGACAATGTGAGACTGGAGAGACAGTTCAGTGGTTAAGGCACCAGCAAGTGGCACATGTGTCTGGAGTTCACTTGCAGCAGCTGGTAGCCCTGGCATGCCCATTTCCTCTCTCTATCTCTCTTCTTCTCTCTGCTTGAAGATAAATAAATAAAAATTAATTTTTTCTTTCTTTAAAAAAAACACCCTATTTCAAGTAGCATATTATGTAACATCTACTACCTATGCCGTATTCTGTCAGTAGAGAATCATAGTGAAGCTTACTAGCTCTTTTCAGTCAATTTGTGTCATTATCTCCTATGCCCCAGGTATCAGATAAATAATAATGAAGAATGATCTTCCTTGCTTTCCTTGGCAACACCTAACTGCAAGTGGGAAAAGAGATTCCCAGTAACACTTCAGTGCAATGGCTTAAGTGCTTTAAAAGTGTTGTACTTTCGGGAGAAAAGACAAAAAGTCCAAACAACTCTTAATTAAGGTATGCAGATTCAATCACATCCTAAAACACATGTCAAGGACAATGTTCTTTTGTGTGTTGATCAAGGAGGAAGATGGTTATTGGAGGAATGTAAAACAAAACCTTATTTGACAGGATCCTAAATAGTGACCAGGAAAAGGGTAGAAGAAGGAGATGCTAAGTCATTGCAAAGACTTGGTTTGGGGCTGAGGAGGCGGGTCAGCAGTTAAGGTGCTTGCCTGCAAAGCCTAAGGACCCTGGTTCCACTCTCCATATCCACCCACAGAAAGCCAGATGCACAAAGTGGCACATGTATCTGGAGTTTATTTGCAGTGGCTGGAGACCCTAATGTGCCCATTCCATTCTGTCTCTCTTCTCTTTCTCTCTCTTTGCTTGCAAATAAATAAATAAATAATAGTTTTAAAAATGACTTGGTCTCAACGTATTAGGTTAGACACCATAGAGTTTCTTGTGTTAAACGGAGTTGAAGGAAATAAAAACCTTCTTCAGTTCAAACCCTTAGTAGAAGGTGAAGTTAAACTATTTAAATATCCTCCATGATCTATTTATAAAAGTTCTCAAAATTCCTCATAGCACAGGATTTTTATAGCCTCATCATAACTCTGGAAGGAAGGCATTGGGATAGGAGGGGCAAGGATTAGAGGGGAGCCTAGAGCTCAGAGATGCTAGGTAAAGGGGTCCCAAGCACACATCTATAAGAGGCTAGGCCTGTAATCCCACCTTTTGGAAGGCTAAGGCAGAATAATCAAAATTCAAGGCCATCTTGGGCTGTATAGTGAGTTCAAGGCCACTCTGGGCAACTAAGTCAAATAAAAACAGAGGCTGGGGTCCTAGCTCAGTGACAGAGCACTTTGCTTGCATGTACAATACCTTGGGTTAAGTCTCTAATACCTCAAAAATAAAAATAGAGTCAGGACAGTGACCCCAACTTGGGCATTCTGTAAACAGGTTCCATTGCTCCTTACAATAGGTAGAACTACTTATATATATTTATAGTCTGTTTAGGAGCAAGAAAATGAGCATGCTGCAGCCTGTAGCTACTGCAAACAAACTCCAGATGCATGTGCCACCTTGTGCTTCTGAATTATATGGGCACTGGGGAATCAAACCTGGGGTCCTCAGGCTTTGTGGGCAAGCCTTAACCACTAAGTCATCTCTCTAGCCTGGAACTATTCTTAAAATTAGAAAGTTGAAGAATAAAATGATATGAGCAGCAGGAGGAAAATTTATACTGACCCACAGGAGAGTGCGAGTAGACAGACACCAAGAGAGATTCGGGAACAGGGTCACCTAGCATTGTGACCTACCTCAAAAGGTTGAACTCATGTCCTGAACCTGGATCCCCAGCACACACAATGACCTTAGGATCTCAAAGTCAACTTCAAGAATGGGAAAGTGGGCTAGAGAGATGGTTTAGCGGCTATGCGCTTCCCTGTGAAGCTAAGGACCTATGTTTGACTCTCCAGATCCCATGTAAGCCAGATGCACAAAGGTGATGCAAGCACAAGACCACACATACCCATGAGGTGGCAGAAGTGTCTGGAGTATGATTGCAGGGGCTGAAGCCCTGGCACACCAATTCTCTCTCTCTCTCTCTCTCTCTCTCTCTCTATCTATCTATCTATCTATCTATATATATCTATATATATCTTTAAAAAAAAAAAGACTAGAAAAGCAAAGGAAACCCATAAGTCTAACTTCAAGGTCATGCAGGCCCTGGAAATGATTTCTTTTGGAAGCTGTTAAATTCCAGAAAAAACTTCGTGACATCCCTGCTCTGGGAGACCATGGAGTCGGCTGGGCAAGAGATGAGGTAGGATGCTCTCTTGAAGCCTCTTCCACTCCATTATAACATGAGCCCATAGCCATATTGTTGCTAGGAAGGCTGACCTAACCCACTGTCTCCTGGGCCAGAGGACAACACTGTCCGCCTACAATAAGAAGTAATTTACAGGCCACTTTCTCTTTAATTCACAAGTAAAAAGCAGGATGATGAGGCTGTGGGCAGAAATCCAATATTATAAGGATTTCAACGGATGCAAATTGTTTCCTGGATAAGGGCTAATGACAGCTAATAGGCCAGCGCTGGGTACCAGGCAGATGACCTAGCAGCAGCTTCCTATTTCTGTTGGCCATAATCACAACTTCCATCTGCTATTTTCATCCTCCTCCGATATTATTTGCAATGCAGCCACATTTTAACACTCCTACTTCTCCCAAAGGACGTCAGCATTTTACCTTAGTATACAAAAGTGTAAGCTTTCTCTCCAGGACTAATGCGAAAGAAACCAGTGTATGCCTGAGCTTATTATCCCACCTGACTATTCCAATATACACAACACACCACACACACACACACACACACACACACACACACACACACACACACACACCATCCAGTATGGTTTGTTGAACAGCAAAGGAAATGAAGTTGCTTTAAATTTATGGACTAGCAAGGCTCTGAGTAATGGTGAATCACTGTGGGATGTTTTACTTAAAGCTCAGATGGGAGCTGGCTCCTGATATGGGTCATAAGAATTCATCAGAGGATCATTCCTGGCACTGAGTTGAAGATGAAGAGCTAGACAGGGTCAAGGTCATTCATGCTTCTAGACAGAAGCTGTCAAATATCAGAAAGTTGCATCAGAAGGCAAAAACATCAGCCCAAACCTTGGCAAAACAATGGAAGGTAGGGGAAGTAGAGTTCTAGAACATAGAAAACACAATTAGGATTCTTGCTTGACCAGGCAGAATTTGGACACTATACAGGAGTCTCACCAAAGAGCCCCAGAGCAGACGCTGGCTTTGATTAGACTAAAAGTTTTATTTTTCCCATCATCATGGTGCCTCCTCTCTAGGACACTTTCCTACCTCCAGCCCTGCATGTGTCTAGAAAACTCTACTTCAAGAACCTGAAGAACATGATCTTCCTTGGAACGCCTGTCTCAGCCTCCCCAGAATTGTTTGGTGCAAGTCATGGATTTTAACCACAATGCACTAGAAAGGCTTACTTTTATTTCTACTTCCTCCACTATGCTGTGATCACTGCAAAAGCAACCGACTCTCAACCATCTTTAAACCCACAATGTTGTTCAGCATAAATTAATTTGATCCTTTGCATAATTTTCATAGCTTATTTGATCCTTCTAGATAAGGAGCAAATAAAGAGATCAGGGACAAACAAAATGGAAATAAGGGAGAAAGAGATAAAAGAAAGAGAAAGGGAGGGAGCCAAGGAGAGAGGGAAGAAAGAGGGAAGGTTTACCTCTCAACTCAACAAGACTAATGCTCAAATGAGAGGAGATGGTACAGGCTGGTTTTTGTGAGGGGAGAAAAAAAAGAGCAATTATATTTGTAATCTGCTCTAGAAGCACTGATAAGGTTCCACATTTTACATGTGTGACTGACAAGGGAAATAAAAAGACCTAGTAAAAGACTGGAAGAATGAGATTAAAAGGAGTGAACTTGTAGATAATATGCTACTGGCCACCTCAGCCTGCTCAGAAGTGTTCAGCTTTCTTCTTGTCAGTACCACTGACTCAGGACAGAAAGCAGACTGGTTATGTTTTCACAACTTTGATCCCCTAAGGGGCACAAGGAGACTTCTGTAGCCAAAGGCTCCTAAAAGGATGAGAACAGCTTCCAAACACCTACTTCACTACTGTCAACATGTGCTCACACCCTCTTAGAGAGATGCACCTAGATGGTGGGATGGTTTGCAAGCAAAAGCCAGGGAGGCCTCCATTTTGAAGGTTTTATCCTTCTCTGTGGAGAGCTGAATTCGCCTCCCCTCCTGATACCCAGTTGGCACGACTGGAGGCATTTCTGCTCCAGTCTTGCCACTCAGAGGGTCTGTTTCTGCTTCTAGAGCATTCAGGGACAGCTGAGATTTCCTATCCCGCTGTTGAATAAGCAGCAAGCAAGGGTTGAGATGGACAAAGAGGAAGTAAGAGTCATTGGTTCACACATTTCTAGAGGAATTTAGTAGCCAGGGCAAGAGCAGAGGCTGAGGAGAATATAATGGTTCATTTCATGTGTCAGTGTGGCTGGGCATAGGGTGCCTAGATATTTGGTCAAAAATTATTCTGGGAGTTTTTGTCAGAAACTGAGACATAATTTATTAATTAAGTTAGTTAGGTGAGATTAGCACCTAACCGAATGAATGTTGTGTAAAGCAGAATGCCTTGCATTGCACCAGGGCCAAGCCGTCCGGTCTCCCACTCCCAGCGAGAATTCATCCTTGTGCTCTTCTAGCAGCAACCTTCAGCCTTCTGCATCACGAGCACTCCCTGGTTCACAGCAGATTCCCTGGATCTGGTGCATCAGCTCCATCCTGGGTCTACAGCGTGTGTATTTAGGGCGTGCATTATATTGGCTCTATCTCCCTGGAGAATCTTGACTAATACAGGAAAGGAGTGAGAGGTAGACCAATTAACTATCAATTTACAGGAAGACTGAATATCCAAATGAACTAACATTGAGCTCTCACTATGGCCCCCAGCTCAGGCAAATCATCCAGAAAGCCAATAAGACAAACCTGCAGGAAGTTAAACCACTGCTCTACTGGTCCTCCCAGGAAGCCACCCAGTGATCCATGTACCAGCCACCAACAGCTAAATGGGGACTTACCAAACAAAGCCAAGTATGTCCTCATAACTAATCTCACAGGATTGTAGCGGGCCTCCAGCTTACCCAGGGCAACAGTCTCCAGCCAGAACATGTCCCAAGTTCTCCCTGTCTCCAGACTGCTTTTGAATCTTTGCCCAAAACAAGCCATAGTGGTTCATTCCCCTAGTACCGAAAGCCCCTAATAAGTAACCTCTGCTTGTTCTTGTTTCGTTGGTCTTTGTTTATTCCCATAGTACATAACAGTCCAAGGAACTCCTGGGCACCTTTGAGTGCTCAGGAGAATGAAGGGAACGAAGAGAATGACCTCAGAATTCAATTCGAGGATAGTAGACCAGCCTCCTACGTGGAAGAAGATCCAATGCTCCCAACGTCTGCCTGCCTCCAGCCCCCAAGATAAGGGGAGCACGGCAGAAGAGGACTAAACCCTCATGTGCTCATGTGCTGCCACATCTCTCAGACATTCAAAGCACAAGAGAGTGGTGTCACCACTTCTGGTGACAATGATGCAAAGTTTGTCCAACTTTGACAGTGACATGAGATGAATTGTCAAGTGTCAGGATAAGCAAAGACTGCATTTTTGTGGCTCAAGGCAGACAGAGAAGAACTCTCCAAGGGGGGTCAGGACAGAAAGGAGGGCAGAGGTACTAAGATCCTCCAAGTGCTGCAAAATACCAGAATGACCCAGCAGAACCTTGAAGGCTCTCACTCTCAGGAAGTGTGGGAGTGAGCAGGGTCACAGGAAACCTGCTGAAAGGTGACTATGGTCACCCTGGGCGAATTGCAAGCTGTTTCAGACCAGAACCACAGGCTACTCACTAAACATCAGTAACTGCATTGGCTGAATTCCCTGGGAAATAATCTCTTGTACATTGCCACTTTCCTTGTTCCCTTTTCTTTCCTGAATTTGCATTCTTAGTACATATGAGTCAAGAGAGTTAAGTGTGGGTAAGCAATGGTGTCTTGAAAAACAAGAGGAGGGCTGGAGCAATGGCTCAGCAGTTAAGGCACTTGCCTGTAAAGCTTATTGGCCAAAGTTTGATTCCCACATAAAGCCAAATCACAGTGACACATGCATCTGGAGTTCATTTGCAGCAACTGGAGGCCCATTCTCTCTGTCTCTCATTTCTCTATCCCTCTCTGCTTGCAAATAAATAAATAAAATGTATATTTTAAATGACAGATCCTGGGCTGGAGAGATGGCTTAGGGGTAAAGGCATTTGCCTGCAAAGCCAAAGGACCCCAGTTCATCTCCCCAGGAGCCACATAAGCCAGATGCTCAAGGAGGTGCATGCGTCTAGAGTTCATTTGCAGTGGATGGAAGCCCTGGCATGACCATTCTCTCTCTCTCTCTCTCTCTCTCTCTCTCTCTCATAAATAAATTAAATATATTCTTAAAAATTTTAAAAATAACAGATCCTGACAAGATTGTGGGGGAGGAAAGACCCCTTTTCACTGTTGGTGGTTGAGTTGGTTTGTTTCAGGTGTCCCCATAACCTTATATGATCTTAATGCTATATTCCCAGCTGCTGGTGATTTGGCAATTGGAGCCTCCTGGAGGTGATGTATTGTTGGAAGCAGGCTGATGTGTGTTATAGCCAGCTTCCCCTTGCCAGTGTTTGGCAATCCTCTTGTTGCTGTTGTCCACCTGATAGTGGCCAGGAGGTGACGTCCACCCTCTGTTTATGCCAGCATTTTCTTCTGCCATCATGGAGCTTCCCCCCAAGTCTATAAACAAAAATAAACTCTTTCCTTCCAAAAGCTGCTCTTGGTTGGGTGTTTTCTGCTTGGAATGCAAGGCTGGCTAAAACAGTGGTAATGCAAGCTGGTGCTGCCACTATAGGACTCAGTGCGGAGAATTCTCAAGAATCCGAAAATAGAACTACCTTACAACCCAGATATACCACTCCTGGGTAGTAGCCCTAAGGTTCTACATGCACTAGGGATACTTTCTCAACCATGTTTATTGTTGTTCTATTCACAGTAGCTAGGAAACGGAATTAGCCTAGATGCCCATCAACTAATGAATGGATTATGACAATGTGGGACATGTACACAATGGAGTTTTATTCAGCTGTAAAGAAAGATAAAAATGTGAAATTTGCAGGAAAATGGATAGAACTGGAAAAGGTCATGTTGAATGAGTAACTAGAATTTGTAGATCTCAGTTTTAGACTTCGAGACCAGTGTGTGTAATAGTGTCTGTACGGGCCAAGAAGACAGAACAAGGCCAGAAGGGGAGGTTTTGTAGAAGAATAGCAGAAAGATGGGACATGAAACAGAGGGGTGAGTAGTGGGAGAGAAAGATTTAAGCAGGGATAGGGCATAGAGGTTGGCCAAGTGAGGGAGAGAAGAGGTTTGTAGGAGGATGAACCAAATCTAAAGCTATGCGAATAGGCCATATGGAAACCTTGTACTTCGTAAACCAATTCAAATGTATTTTTAAGTGGTTGAAAAAAGGTCCCCTATATGGACAGATAAAGCTGCATCTCAAAGCCATAGATTATGAATCACAAGTTCCAGTGCCAAGGATAAGATACCTCCCCTGGAGGCTACAGAGTCCCCTAAACATCATAGGCTATTGTCATTGCTCTTGGTTGCCCACAAAACTAGATATTTTAAGTCTCTGTTGCTGAAGACACCACATGTTTCAAAACTAAGCTGGAACTAAGCTAGAAGCTTCCTCCCTGCTGGCTAGCTTTCTTCATCTCACCAGATGCTATGTAAGCTGTGAGGGGAGAAAAGCCATCAACAGTCCCTCCTAACTGTGGACGCTGTGCACTCCTCAACTGATCTGTCAGGGAAGACACACCCACTGCTGCTGCCATAGTGGCATGAACCATTACTGCAGTTATGCTATACAGATTGCAAATCAAACTACCTTCTAAATATATTTTTCCCATAGATTAGCACTGCTTGAAGACTTGCTCACAGAAGTTTGTCACTACCACACTGTCCACAAGTATTCCCTCATCTGAAGGGAGGTAGCTGCTGACATGCCTGGTCAGAGACCTTCTCGGGCTTTCCCAGGGCAAAGGCCACCTCTGCTGCTGTACTGAGTCTGTCCTACTTTTATTCCTAACAGGTGGTGCCAAAGCCTGGGACAAGCGCTCAGAGAGAGCAGGGGCCCTCATGCAACCCAGGGAAAAATGGATAGCAGAAGTTCGTCCTGAGATAACCCCTGGATCCTAAGGTGTCCTCCATCTCTACCCTGTCCTCCTCCCCACTTTCTCTTGCACCATAGTGAATTATGTGAGAATTGCAACTCCCTTGGGCAGGAATGTGAGGCCAAGGCTGAGGCTACTCTTTAATAGGTTCTCAAAACTCCCAGGTGGATGGGACAATTCTCTGATAGCCCAATAGAGTAATTCACCTGCCTTAAAGCTTTTCTTCCTCCCTCTCCTCAGCTCCAGCCATAGAGAGGCCATTTCCTGTATCCACTGGACCATCCAACACCAGATCATTTTTAGCCCAACGAGTTGGTTAGTCAGCCTCTGGTCTGTCTTCCAATGGGATCTAGGAGAGATAGACCCGGCTCCCTTGTCTTGTCCTCTGAGGACTGTCCTGGGAGCCTCTGGTCAGAAGCAATTGCTCAGGGATGCCTGATTTCCTTCTGAATCCCTGTCCTCTTCCAGGAGAAGATTTCTGGCTTCTGGCCTCAGATCAAGGAACCTGACCCTCAGGCATATGCCATACACCCCCACCCACACACACACACCACCACCACCACCACCACCACCATCACACACAGCACTTCTCACCCTCATGGGTTTCTATATTACCAAAACTCCGCTGGCCTTCCTGCTGCACTGTCTCCTGGCCAATCTTAAGTCTTAGATCCAAGAAGCTGTATGCCTTGGTCCTCCATTGTGAAACCTGGGATGGAGGTACCCCAAAACTGACTGCCTCCTTAAGCTCCATGACTTCCCTTTCCCCTTTGCCTTTTGCTGGGGCTTTTCCTACAGTCAATGCTAGCTCCACTATCTGGTGAATTGGGTGACTGGGACCAGGTCCCTCTCTTCCTGATTCATTCCAAAAGCTTAGAGACACCCATATTCCTTCTCAAACACTCCCCTCATGTTCTCCCCACGGGGCAGAGGTCTAGGACATCCTTTCCCCAAATCTGCCCCAGACCCTCAGCCTAAAAGGAGATGTAAAGTCCAAGTGTTTCATTTTTACTTCAGTACTGTCTGTCTGCACTATAAAGTGGACAATGGTTCCCGCTGGCCTAAAATAGCTCATTTGACTTCCAAATTCGTAAAGATCTTGATAACTTCATAAACCGGAACATCTAATGACAAGAAGCCCCTCCCTCCGTATTCAGGCATTCTTCTGCATCTGATCTCTTCCCACCCTGTCAGCTCTGCTCTCCTACCCAGGTCCTCCTCCTGGGGGACCAGCCTTCTCTTCACCCCAATAAACAGTTTCTATTAGCCACCCACCTTGCCCCAGCCCAGTAAGATGACCAGAGCCTTCCTTTACCATGCACAGCAAATGACAACCTCCCCTCTTTTTCTGTTTCTCTCAAAGTGCAGTTAAGTTTGCTTAACCTGTTTCTATTCAAAGTACAGCTATAAAACGAGCCTTTGAGAATGGACTCCAGCCCATTCTCTGGATTCCACTGGTTTCCTCTTTTGTACTTCTTGAGTTTTACCTTTAAGAGTTCCAGCATGATAACTAAACTTCAAACTGATAACTAAACTTCAAAAACAGTTATTTTCTTAATTCCTTGAATTGTTCAAGGTATTTTAAATATTGCTTCAAGGCTGGAGGGATGACTTAGCTGTTAAGGTGTTTTCCTGCAAAGCCAAAAGACCCAGGTTTAATTCCCCAGATCCATGTTAGCCAGGTGCAAAAGGGGGCACACGTGTCTATAGTTTGCAGTGGCTAGAGACCCTGACGTACCCATTCTCTCTCTGTTTCTGTCCCCCCCTCTGTCTCTCTCTCCCTCTCTCCCTCTCTGTGTTCCTCTCTCTCTCTCTCTCTCAGTGTGTTTCTCTCTCCCTCTCTCTGTCAGATAAATAAATAAATAAAAATAAATATTGCTTCAAGACTAGTTTTCCTGCCTGTTCATCATCATCTATAACAGACTCTAAAAGAAAGCATCTTAGCCACATGGGACAACAGCCTGCCAGGCGCACAAAGTGCAAAGTGAGGTTTGGCCAAGGGGGAACCATAGTGGGTGGCTCCCAGAAGCTGCACCTGGGTTACTAGAAGAACTTCAATGATGGACTGCAGCAGTTGCGGGGAGGTAAATGTTACCAGTCAGAGCCAAAGTTATTTTGGGCTAGTTTGGCCTTTTAAACTAGCCTCCTTATTATTGTTTTCTATATGTGACTTGACATCTCATCTCTGTGTCTAGCTGAGACACTGTTTTTCTGACTATAGTTCTTATAGACATATTCCTATTAAACTAGACCTATACAGTCCTTACTTATTTCCTCTGAGGTGAAACATTCTCTGGTGTTTGAGGGCTCCCTCACAATTACTGTTTTGCTGCTTTCAAATGTCATGGGCCAATCTTTTATCTACCTACCTATATAGTTTGTTTCAGCCACTCCAATTCCAAATGGTTTCAGAAGTGTGTGGGATTCTGAGACTGCTTCCCAATATGTTTTTTTACTTCCAGAGCCATCTCTTGGGACAAGATCAAACCTGTACAGTCCCACCAAGCCATGCATCTACCTTGACCCCCCAAGAACCATAACTTGCTCCTGTAACATCCGTACCCCAGCTTTCTGTATAATGACAAGGTTGGGAATTTTAGAACCAGGATGTCTCCGCCATTTCATTGTAACTCTCTAGTTTCATATCCCCTAGTTTGTAAGGAAGGTGGCTCTTTGACCTGCCTGGTCAGAGCCCTTCTCTGGCTTTCTCTGGATAAAGCCTGGCTCTGCTGTTGAGCCAAGTCTTTCCTGCTTTTGCCTGATGCACTACAATAGACAGTGGTTAATGCAGAGATTAATAGCTTGCAAAATTGCTGAGAACAAGTGAATACTTCTTGCTCAGCTTCAAACAGGATATGTAAATTACCCCCTTTAAGGCTCAGGGAACCTTGCTGAACATGGAAAGGAAAGAGTGTAAGAGCAGAGGAATGGAGAGGAAGGCTGGGAAACATTGCCTTCTGGGTAGAACGTGGCTGTTACACTGATGAGCTCACAACAGCTAGTTTCCGGCACATGACTGAGCCTGTATTAACTTCACCACTGATGAGGGAAGGATATCTGAGACCCCAGACCTTCCAGAATGCCTAATGTCAGCTAATAATTGCTGGGGAAGGAGAATCAGGTTCTTTGGTGGTATAGCCAATGATAAGTTACCTGTTCCATAGTGAATAACTTTCCACCCATGGTCATGCAAGCAGCCCTAAATTAACTCAACAGATTTAAAAAAATGATATGAAAGTAAATGGGAAGAACAAGGTGTTAATGGGGTGGCCATCCAAATTATTATATTATACCTAGGACTCTATGCTCCTGAAGCAATTATGAAATCTAATGCATATGTATGACAGAATTAGTAACCTTTACTAAAAGTTATTCATAGGTCATATTAGTGGCTTAAAAGTCAGCCATAATCAAGTAAACTGCGAGACTATAAACCGGGAGAAGAGAGAGAAAACACTTGGGCAGATGACTGCAAAATGTGGAGAGATTATACTGTACAAATGGCACAATCTCTCCAGCATTTGAAAAGCGTGGCCGGGCACGGTGCGCAAGTCATGAGAGCGGCGATGAGAAGCTCCCACCGTAGTCCCAGTTATTCCGCTTTGTTTGCTCTCAACATGAACAGAAACATCTGTAGCTGAATTTTACTGGTATAAAGGCAAAACCTTGTAGCAGACAATTGAACAAATCTATAAAAGTACATATAACACCATGTGGTATGAATACCTTTTTCATGGAAAACTCCTGTTGATTTTTCTCAAACTCTTCTATTCATACCTAACTTCTGGTTGCAGTTGATAAACCAATGTACTTACAATGAGAGGACTTTTTTTATATTTATGCTGTTGTCTGGCTCTCCTCTGTCTCTTCCAGCTATCCAATATGCTGGCATGAGGTGCTAGAGCCCAGGCATGGGGAAAAGAGTGTTCTGGAACAAGGTGTGGGAGTTCAGGGAGGGGGGGTTGAGCTTGCTGGCGGAGGAGAAGCACAAGGCACCGCAGCAGAGCCAAGCTAGGGCGAAAAGACAAATGAGCCAAAACGCTGGGGTCTGACTGTGGGAGGAAGGCACCCATGCCAAGGTAACTGGATGCGGGGACCAGAACCCAAGTGGAGTTGAGGGAGGCATCCTCCAGGGACTGAGAACAGCCACACAGGAGTTCAAGTGAATGAGGAGGACATTTTGGCCCAGGATAACTGTGTTAGTCAACTTTCTATCACTATAACAAAAGACTGGAGACAACCATCTTAATAAGAGAAAAGTTCTATTTTGGCCTGTGGTTTCAGATATTTTAGTCCCTGCTCACTTGGCCTTGTTGCACAGGACATCATGACAGGAGTACCTGCTCACCTCATGATGGGTGGGATACAAAAAGAGGGGACAGCATTCTGTTATCCCTTCTAAGAACACCCTTCAGTGACCTAACTTCTTCCTCTGGGTCCTACCTCCTAAATGTTCTACCCAATGACAGCATAGGCTTTCCACTAACACATGGTCCCTTGGGGAAAAGTTATCCAAACTATAGAAGCATCTGTAAGGTGGGAGGGATCTGAAGCAGGAGCCAGCCAGTGCAGGGAACCAGTCTGGGCAGGCTGCGGTCATCCACACTGCAAGGCAGTGCCTCGTGGTTGTTGAAACCCAAGCAAAGAGAAGAGGCTTCTGATGGAGGAGCAGCCCCACATGAGAGGCTGGAGCCCCATCTGCGTGGGGAGAGCATCTCCACTGGGCAAGTGGCAGTAGCAGGATAGAAGACTGACTTCCATAGACACTAAATGAAAGCCAGGCTCTACATAGTCAGAAAATTACAAACATTAGAAGGGAGAAAACTTTTTGCACATGTATGTGTGTATGCATATTCATATGCTTGTGGGCACATTGGTGTGGGGCTGCACATACATGTGTATGTGCATGCCTGGGGAAGCCAGGGGCCAACATCAAGTGTCTTTCTCAATTGCTCTCCACAGTACTGGGACAGAATATGTCAGTGAACCCAGAGCTTACTAATTTGGCTAGTCTAGGCAGCCAGCTTGCCCAAGAGATCCTCCTGAGCACTGGGGTTACAGATGCACGCCTCCACTCCAGCACGTGTGAGGGCACTGGGATCTGAACTCAAGTTGCCATGCTTACACAGCAGGTACTTTGCCAACTGAGCCATCTTCCCAGTCCTGCAGAGAGGAAACTCGAAGTAATCCTGTAGGGTTGGATTAAATTAGAGGTAAGTAGAAAGACAGATGATGATGATAGATAGATAGATAGATCGATAGATAGATAGATAGATAGATAGATAGATAGATAGATAGATGATAGCTACAGATAGGTAGAGATTAAAAGTGATAGATTATGAAAGTGTGAATAAACATACTTGTATTACAAATTCCATCTCACGAAAAGCCTTAGAACAGTTATTCTATGAGAATATTTAGCAATCATTGCACCAAGAGTTTGGGCCCTAAATGCCTTTCTTCACTAAAATGAAACAAGAGCTCCTTGGGGAAAAGAGAAAAAAAATGACTGTTTCCAAATCTGAGGCAGGTAAGGTAATAAAACACTTTGCTTTGCAAAAGAAAACAGAAAAATGGAACTCAAAATCAAAAATCAGTTTGAGTGTCCATCACTAGCCAAACATTGAAAAATATGAGTGTCAAATAAGCGAGTACAGTAAAGAATTCTATCCCATTGCAAGAAACAAGCATCCTTGAGTCTATATTCAAATAAAAGGTGGGAGGGACGGAAGGAAGTTTGAGGACAGAGAAGGGAGAAAAGAAGGAAAGGAATTTGAAGAACCAAATCCCACATAAAGGAAAACTTGAAAGGAAGGTAGGGTAAAGCCAAGGTTTTCTTTTTCGTTGTTGTTTGTGATTGTTGTTGTTTTGTTTCTGAGGCAGGGTCTCACTGTAGCCCGGGCTGACCTGGAACTCACTATGGAGTCTCAGGGTGGCTTCACATGCACAGTGATCCTCTGACCTCTGTGGGAATTAAAGGTGTGCACTGCCACGCCCGACCAAGTCCAAGCTTTTTATAAACCCAGGACAAACTCCTTCCTGTGTGGTTCCTGTGTGGTGGTCTTGTGTTTGAAAGACCAAAGATGGGCACACCTGTGTGTCCAGACAAAGTGGCAGCGCCATTTGAAGCGTTACCCTCAGTTCCCCTTCTCAATCAGAATTGCAATTTCATTGTTTACACCACTTTCAACACTCGTCTCCTTCCTATATTGTTTACTTGGACCTGTTTTAAGCCTCCAGTAGGATTGAAAGAATGAACCCAGTGTCTTTTTCACCCCTGTTTAACCCAACACGAGCTATCACTAATATCTCAGTCTGCCAAACCATTTGAAAGTAAGGTTTAGGCATTGACGTTTTACCCCTAGATACTCCAGCAGGTCTCTCCTCCTATATTCTCCTACGTAATGCAATGCTATATATTGACTTTACCCTACCTTCTGTTAAACTACTTCCCCTTTCTCACCACCCACCCCGCCCCTGCCATACACCAGTCCTCAGCCAGGCCTGCTGCCTTCCCTCAACACACAAACATCACTTATCTCAGCCGGGCATGGTGGCGCACGCCTTTAATCCCAGCACTGGGGAGGCAGAGGTAGGAGGATCGCCATGAGTTCAAGGCCACCCTGAGACTCCATAGTGAGTTCCAGGTCAGCCTGGGCTAGAGCGAGACCCTGCCTTGAAAAACAAACACAAACAAAACAAAACAAAAAACCCACACTCATCTCTTATGCAGCGTCATGGTGAGCCACAGCAGGGCATCGCTGACCTCCCCTCTTCTTGCTACAGGTCTCTGCGCCCCTTCAGTGGGGCGCTCACAACTCCTTCAGAAGGCATTCCTGACAGCCTGTGCTGGAGACAAGGTCGCTTTGTGAGCATGGTGCTATAACCTACAAACTTTTTCAGAGGCACAAGAAAAAATACGTGAGATCTGAGAAACATGACATGTTGAGCTTAGAAAAGAGAGAAATAGCCCATCACATCGAGGAGAGGGCCTGCTGCTGTCACGAGACCTTGGTGACATAGATAGTTTCACAGTACACCAACACTGGACAAGGCAATGGTGCAACCATGTGATCATGTCAAAACACAAACAAACCTGACCTTGTCCAAGCTAAAACACATCCAGCACTGCCTGACCACCATTCTGGTCCATGTCACCAACAGTGAGTGTGAGTGCTCCTTATGAACAGGCACAACCGCTATGATATCAGCCAATCATTTTGTTTTGTCTTGTTTTTTTGTTTTTTGAGGTAGAGTCTCACTCTCGCTCAGGCTGACCTGGAATTGACTATGTAGTCTCCGGGTGGCCACGAACTCATGACGTTCCTCCTATGTCTGCCTCACAAGTGCTGGGATTAAAGGCATGCACCACCATGCCTGGCGACAGCATCCAATCTTAAGAAAAGTACCGTGATGATCTCCTAAATCATAGACTAGTTCCTTCCCAAAATGCTCTCACTGAAATGGCCCATAGTGGTCCGTGGTATGTGCACCTCTTCATTGCAACAAAGAATAAAGCCAATTTGTTTATAGGTATGTTCCTGTAAGCTTTGTGGAAGGCCATTGATAAGGTCTGTGTGCTAAGGAAAATCTGTCTCCAGACACACAAAGAGAAGAGCTTGGAAAATACGAAGCAAAATAACACAGTGTCAACTTCCTCCATTGCCAGATTTATAATCTATAAGATTTTATGACCTCTGAAAACAATTTGTATGTTAGATTAGATTTTCTCACTGCACAAGAATTCCTAAGTCTGCCAGCTGATTAATGAGAAATCAGGGCCAATTGTAAAGTAGATGAGTAGCTAATTTCATAGTCAAATGATGAATTATTATAATATGTTGGATTGAATCCAAAAGTTGGAGTGCCTGGGACCTATATAGATTGCAAAAACCCTCGATAGAGGAGGGAACGTGGAAGGCTTGTTTGGAAACAGGGTGGCTGAGAGACAGAGTGACAAGAGCCACTAGCTGGTGCATCACTGAGCTAGGCAGTTCAGGATCAACCCCAAAACGTGGGGAAATGTGGTCTTCCCTCCAATGAAAATCAGCTATACCAAGAGAAGTGCTCTCTTCCCCTCTTTATTCCTTACTTAACTGATTTCTGTGTATCCCCTGTCAAACCTCAGAGGAGACCCATTCCTGGTGGAAATGGGGTGGCTTGCACAGAATGGGGCAGCCACACAGACCAGCTTGTCACCTCCCTTATGGATGCTATTCCCGAGCCATTTGATGACTTGGCCAGTCCTTGCTGCCCTGTCAGACTCTCCACTCACTCACAGGATCTCCTGGTTCCCATCACCACCCACATTCTTCTGTGGTGTTTGCTTCCACCAATGCCTGCTCCCTGGCCTCAGTCCTCACTCAGCACGTAAACACAGAGACCCCCTCTGCCTCTACCCTACGCTACCTGGATGCTGCCAGGGGTTCCTCTGCTAGCCCAGACCTCCTAACATGGCACGCTGTCCTCAGATCCCATCTCCGCAACACCCTGGAGGAAGCAGGTTACCCGAACACGGTGAAGGCACCTGCAGCTTTCCTCCACAGGAAGATGTCTCCAGCAGTCATTTTCCTAAGGGGGATACCAGCCAAACCTAAAGGCAGAGAATCTGGCCATGAATTCAGGGAGTTGGAACTTGGAAATGATAGGGTTCACTCCTACCATTTTTCAGAGAGAAAACCATGGTGCACATGGTTCAAGTTGGTTGTGCAAGCCTAAGAAATCTATCAGCGTGTGTGTGTGTTAAATCTCTTCCACTTATCTCTACTAGTTGTATACTTTTTATAGGAAAGAGATATAGAACTTGTCCATTCCTTGGTTGGTCAAACTTACAAATACAGCTGTGAAATATGCATGCACACATATATTATTTTTTTTTTTAGGCCGGGCAGCACATAAGAATTACGTCTTTGTCAGTGTGGATTATGACATCACTGTGGACAGTCATGTCTATAGAGACTGGCAGTGCTGGGTCTGTACTTCAATGGAACACTATGTAATTGATGGAAGAAAGCAGCAGAAATTACCTCCGCATTCTTCACAGATAATGTCTCTTATCCACACAATCTCATTTTGCACACAAAACAAACAAACCCAAATTCAATCTGTCAGATTGTAAGGCTTCACCAGCTTGCTTTCTTTTAAAAATCATTCAGCCCACGTCATCCATGACATTGGCTCTCCTATTGGGTAAATTATGTCTGGCACTGGCGACATGGTAGAATTCCACCTCCTATTCCACTCCAGTGTACTAGGCTTTCAGCCATTCTTTCATTCAGGTGGTAATTTGTTTTGAACCATGATGAAAGCCTGAGGAAAGGTTTACCAAGAAAAGGCTGGCAAACTTAGTTGTGATATCATGTCTGGCCAATTTTAAAGGAGAACAATAGATTTCTCCATCCTTCCTTGCAACAACTTCAGCAAAATATTAACCCAAAAAGTAAGATAGAAAGGAAGTAGGGAGGGAGGGATAAGTGGAGGAAAGGGAGAGGGAAGAGACAGAGACAGAAGGTAGGGGAAGGATGAACACAAGGAGGAGGGAAAAAGTCAGGGAGAGAGGGAGGAAGAAAAAGAAGGGAGGGAAGGAAGAAAGGAAAGGAAGGGTAACTTTTCCATGCTGACAAGAAGATGATGGGGGTGGGGGTATACTGCTAATAGAGGAATGCGATCCCAGATTTCAACCAGTGCTTGATTTCTCCCAGCCCTGAGAGTTGTCATCCCAGCAACCTCTGACATGACTTCAAGGCCTGAGGAGGTGGCAGAGGTAGCAGGGACAGAACTGCAGGGATTTCATCATCTGCTCTCTGGTTGGATATGAGACTTGCTCAGTGGGGGGAGTTCATACCTGATACTGAGAACCAAGCCTAGGGCTTGGAAGGTGATAGACACTAGAAGAAAGCTTCCACTAAAATGAGAGGTTATGCCCTTCAAAAAGTCTTCTAAATGTCTATGTTTAGCACCCTTTGATACATGCTGCTCTCACTCTTGGATAGAAAATCTACTTTTTTTGGAGATATCAGTGAATACCAGGGAGATCCAAGACCCATCAGTATGACAAAAGAAAGCCAACTCTCTAGCACAAGATAAGTCATCTCTACCACATCTGTAAGGGCCCAGAAAACATTACAAAAGAAGTGGCTGATTATATATGAGGGCTACTCTTAAAAGCTAGCCTGAGAACCTCTTCCAGGGTGATGGTGGTAGACACTCAGGACACTCAAAACTCATCAAAGCATGAAATCACAGGCTGCTGAGAGTTCAGCACTAAAGAAGACTGATAACATGCTCTCCAAAGCTCAGGGACATTGCAAAAGAGGGACAGAAAATATGTAAGAGCCACAGGATGATAAAATGTACTCTAAGGCATTGTCTCCACCACAGGGACTGACTGGTGCCTCCATGACCCCACAGTGAATACTGAAGCCCCCCTGAGGAGGGGCCTCAGTAGAATGGGGGTGGGGACAGGGAACATAAGAGAATAACCTGATGGGAACTGACCAATTTGCAATATGTTCATATATTAAAGTTCAAGATAAAAAGAGAGCATTACCCAGATTTGTGTAAGCACTAATCTAATGTGATGCCTGATTCCTGAGAAGGTTGACACACATACCCCAAGTCCAATTATAATAACCAAAGTGATATGACAGCTAGACTACCCTTGAGGTGATATCATTTCTTCCCATGGTGGGAGATTCTGGCAGTGTTCTTGCTTATAGCCATGAGGGCAGCAGGAGCTGAACACCAAGGGAGTCCATTGTCTTTGAAGCAGGACTTCAGGCAGTACAGAGAGAGAGACAGAGGGAACTAGATGTCTAGGATAACAGGAATTTCAAAGTCTCAGCAAGTGCATTAAGGATGGAATGCCAAAAGCATTCGAGGTGGTTCTGAAATCAAGGAACTAAGATGGCAGGAACTTGAGCTTGTGCCCAGAACCCATTACCCAGACCTCAAAACATAGGGGTTCTACTTTATTTGTAGGTCTGTCTACTTGAAGGGATTAGATCTGCAAACATGTACTGCAAGAACTAAACAGGTCAGAGAGAATTGGCTGACAATAGCAATCTCACACTTTGAAGGTATAGGTGCATCTCACTTCCTTCCCCTCCTCCATGAATCTGACAGAAGCAAGGCAAGAAGCAGTGGTTATTTCTGAACTCTGTTGCTGCATCCTGACAGGTATGTTTGGAAAATGACACTTAGGGTATATATAATCTCTTCCAATTGTAAGTTCTAGGTCTCTCTATTTCTCATTCACTGAAAATCCCCAAGTGTTTAGCTTTGCCTCTCTTTGCTCTTGTTCTCTGTCAGGTGAGGTTGAGGTTCAGTGCAGAGGCTCAAAGCTGTGGTCTTTGGGAGAGACATTACAAAACGTCAGGTGGTTGTTATCACGAACTCTGCAAAACAGATCAATAATCAAAGGATTCCAGTGGATGGTGACAAGAGTAAAGCTCATTTAAGTTGGCTTCAAGCCCTTCTTGAGACAATGCTGAAGGGACTTCTAATTGGCACTGTCACTCCCTTCTAAGGCCCCTGAGCCATGTGAATCCATCTTTTACTTCAACTAGTTGGAATATGCTGTATGGATTCATTTCCCTTTTCCTACTCCCACTCAGTAGAAGTGAATCCCATTATTTCTGTCTCAAAAGAGGGTCACAGCCACTCTAAGTGGCAATGCTGAAGGCTAATTCTGGAAGCAGAACAGACTAGAAAGTTTGGTCATTGTCATTATTTGTCCAATAAATGCATACGGAGGTGCTCATGTGTACCAGGAAGAGTCTCCAGGCTGGTTTAGCACAGGAAAACTCAGTCTCACCTTGAAGCAGCCAGAGTCTAGGAAGGATTTGTGGAGAGTGGAGACCCTGGGATAAATAACAAGAACACCCCAATAAAAGCATTATACAAGGCAGCCCCTGAGAGGGCAACACTAATCTGTGGAAGGGCTGAAAAGGCTGTCTTAGGTGCAACTAACTGTGGAAGGCATGTTATATTCCTGAAGTAAGATCAAAAGTCTTGGGGACAAAGAGAGATCCCCTTTACCCACATTAGTTCTTATGGGGTGCCTTTGGTGAGGACTGGGGAACTCAGTTGATATAAGAGCTAATTAACAGGAGCATATGCTGCATATGGGTCTCATCACAGAAGAGCAATGTCTAAAAGAAATGACCACAGCATGATGGTCTCATACTTAAATATAGAACAATGCCCTAGGAAGAAGGAACAAGGCAAATAGCAGTTTCTAAAGTCAGAATGCCTCAGGTGACTTCATCTTGAAAGAATCAGTAAACCAACAGTTCTTCAAATGTGTTAAGAAAACCAGGGAAAGTAGGGATATTGTGCAATGGTAGAGTGCTTACATAGCATGAGCTAGGCCCCAGGTTCCACTCACTCTAAAACAAAACAAAACAAACAAACAAAAAACAGTCAGCCATGAAGACCAATATAAATGAAAGCAGCATCTAACTAGTTAGGGTCAAGTTAAGCTTTGGTAAGGAGACAGCTTTTATTCATGGCACCATTTCATCAAGTCAGCCTTGGATATAAAAATGGCCTGTTCATTTGACATTTTCCAACTGATAACTTTTCTACCAATATAGCAGCTCTTGGCTGGTTTTCATCCTTCATGTATATGGGTAGAGTTCTACTGGTCTGTGTATGGGAGTCAGAACAGCCCCTTCTCTCACCTCTCATTAGCAGGTGTCCCTACCACCTTGTGGAGTAAAAGTGAGCCTCGTTTGACATCCTTGAAACTATGGACTTATTAAAACCATACCCTGTAAAGCTATGGCATCCAAATATATCAAGATTTTAATTCTTCAGTTACTGTGGGTCATGAAAGACTGTCAGGGAGGACTCAGTGGGACAAATGATAGTCGGTGAGTGACATTTAGTTAGCTAGTGAGTATCAAACACTGCAAATACAGCTGTAAGTATTATTCATTACTAATGTACTGCCCCCAAAATCAAATTGATGTATGTATGTATCCATGTATGTATGTATGTATGTATGTATGTATGTATGTATGTATAAAACAAAAATGAGTAATTTCCATTCTGGGTCTGTTTTTCATACTTCTTTTTTTTGTTTTTTTTTTTGATTTTTCGAGGTAGAGTCTCACTCTAGCCCAGGCTGACCTGGAATTCACTATGGAGTCTCGGTGGCCTTGAACTCACAGCGATCCTCCTACCTCTGCCTCCTGAGTGCTGAGATTAAAGGCGTGTGCCACCATGCCTGGCTGTGTTTTTCATCCTTCTTTTTCCCAATCCCTGAGAACCTTAAAAAACAACCTAGCGCTAAATCAGCTAACATGATGTCAAGATACTTACGTAGTCATTGCTTGCATGATATCTGAATCATGTCACACTCCTCTGGTAGCTTCTTCCCTGGGATTCCTATAGTATTCAGATGCTAAGTGTTAATTTTTTGAAAAACAAACCACACGTTCTTTCATCATTTTTATCTTTCCATGTGGTAGATATACAATATTCGCCTCCCACCCACTCTAAACAAATCAGAAGTGATGACAGAATTGATTTCAACCTCAGGCCATTGAACTTGTGAGTACATGAGGGGGGGCCTTAGCGTGTGGGAAGGTGGGGAATAAATGAGGTTCTAGCCTGGAATGTTTCCTCATTCTCTTATCCACTAAGAAACCTGACAGTGGCCCTGAACTTCTAAATCCCCCCTCCTTCCACCTTTCTTGGGGGAATAGACCTGGTTACAATAAAGGTAGGGAAGGAGAGTCAGGCAGAGACCAGGACAGGGTGGGAAAAGAGACTGGGACATTGGATGAGGTTCTGGACTCCTGGGTTAGAACAACAAGGAACAAACTAGTAGGAAGCAATGAGCCAAAAATAGTCCCTCTTGTAGACTGGTGTTGCATTCCAACTTTGTCATATCCTGTGCCTCCAAGGTGTGGATCAGACTGTAATTTTATCTTAATGTGGCACAAATACAGTGGCTGACTCAGTCCTGTGTTTTAGCAAGTTCTATTCTCTTCCTGTTGTCTTTTTAATGGTGCCTCTGCCATTACCTCTCCAGCTTCTAGGGCCAGTGTAGGATTTCTTTTGCTCTCCAACAACTTCTCAGATACAGAGCCAATGCCTGTGCCCTCCCCATATAACTTGGCACCATCAAAATCTTGTAGATGTTCTCAGCCTAGCCTTTAGCAGCAGGGGCCTGAGTCCCAGCCCGGTACCCTCCACCTGTGTGATCTTGAAAACATACGAATCTCCTTATTCACATTTGTTCAGCCATAACACAATCCTTATTGAATGGGGGTTTCATAGGATGGTATTACCTTGCTTTAGAAATTGCCTGGCCCAAGGCCCAGCATGAAGCAGAGCAATATACATGAGCTATTTTTGCCATTACTGTTTTGCACTGGGTGTTGGTGCTTCATCTGTAGCAGTCAGTCTTTCCTGCTTGGCTAGGGTGATCCTTGTAGAGGAAGTGGCTTAGGACTGCATCTCCATGGTTAGGAGCATTGCTCCCACATTGACTCAGGGACCCCAGTTTGACCAGTCATTTCAGAATGGAAAATAGAAATTGAAGGTACATGAAAGTTACCAAGTGAATTCCGTAAAGAAAAAAAAAAAAAAGAAGAAAAAGTTATGGCTATAGTTGAACTGGACAATCCCAGAAAGTGGGTTCTAGGAGTAAAGCCTCAACACACCAAAACAGAGAAGCCCAATTCCCAAGGCAAAGCTTACAGTTTTGAAACTCAGAGCACGTTGAAGAGAATGAAAAAGAATGGGCTTCCTCTGCCCTGTGGCAGAGACTTAGACCATCAGAAGACATCAGGCACTGGGTGTGTTCAGGCCATAGATGGTCTTAGCCAATCAATCTCAGCCATCGAGAACCTTGCAATGATCATAGTCAAGTAAGAAGTCCTGGTAAGTCCCTCAGCCTATGATGTCATGCAGCTTATGAAGAGCACAAATGTAACTGGCTCTAAACATCTACTCCATGTCATTTCAAGCAGTGTCCAGTGTTTCACCCAGCTTCCCTTCCCAAGTGTAATACCCCCCAATCCCCACCCATCTCATATATTCTGCAGTTCCATTTTGGCATGACTCACCACAAGGCTAGCAAACAAGCTCTGAACTACAACCTCCTCTTTGGCTTCTGTTGAAAGCTACCTCAACCTGACTGCTGCTCAGCCCTTCACTCATGAGCCCATGAATACACATAGATCCTCCCATAAGTCCCTAGAGTGGCCACTGAGACCAGTAATACAATTTCCGGATAGGGTTGGCAGTACTGAAGCTAATCAAAGAAAAAGATCACACAGATGCTGGCAATGCAATTGCACCAGCACTGGCAGACGAGCCCACAGCATCCCTTCCTGCTGAGTTCCACTCTGCTGTAGTCCTTCAAGTGGGTAAAGGTATTTTATTCTTCTTCTCCCTTTTTCTGCATCTTCCTCTATTTTCTTTTCCTATAACATAAATCCTGCTTTGGGGTAACTTATAAAGGAATATGATTGATTTTGACTCACAGTTCTAGAAATGCGAAGAGCATGGCATCTTTTGGTTAGCATCTTCTGGTGGAAAGTGAAGAGAGATCACATAAAGAGAAGAAGCAAGAAAATTAAGCTTACTCCAGAACAACAGTCTCATGGTCACCAGCCCAGGCCCTCCAAAAGACTCACTCTTTCTATATGGCATACACCCATGTATGAGGGCCCCGCCTCAATGGTCTAAGTACCTCCTGTTAGGTCTAAGGCGGCTGCTATGAGAAAACAAGTTTCAACATACCTTTTTATGGGAATAAAACATACTCCAATCACAGCCATCTTCTGCTTAAAAAAAAAAAGCCACACAGGGACCCCCAGATCTACTTCAGCCACACCCCAAGATAAACACCACCAAGCAGGTCATCCTATTTTGGTATAAGATATCTTCAGTAGATTGCCTCTGAGTTCAGGCCTCAAAAGTAGCTATCTGCCTTACCACAAGTTTAATCCAAGGCCTATCCAGAACTTTCCGAAAGTAACAATGCCTCCATGAAAAGGAAGTTGATGCTTTCATTAAAAAAAAAAATGTCTAGCAGCTTTTAAGCCATTTTCTTAGTCCCTACTCACCAAGCTTTTACAACCTTAGAGCCTGAGTTTACCCCAGACACTGTTAGAAGAGGAACTGCTCTATAATTGAAATCACTTTTAAAAAATTAACTTCAAAGGACGCAAGTCTCCATCAGCCAGCTCGTGATAACATCCTACGCAGGGACAGTGGCCACGTCTTTGTCTCGTCTTTGGTTCCCTCCACAGCAGAGCTGTTCATGCAGAAGCTTTGTGTCCTGCACAATTGTCGCTACCGAGACGCTAAGAGCTGATGACTCACCCATCGCCACTTCTTTTATCATTCTTTCTGTGCGTCAGCTGAAGTTAGTCAATATAAGGTGCCACTATAATGTTTGTGATGCTGTAAAAAGTCTTTAATTGTATTTTGAATTTTAGGCTTAGAGAATAACTGAAAGATGTCAGTACTTTCCACAATATCAAGCCCACTCAGAGTTTTCTTAGAATGTATCAGCAAAGAAATGATGAAAAATACCTTCATCTATGAAGACAGCTTAGAATGAGCGCATCAGAAAAGGGCTCATCAATGTTAAGCACTGAAGAAGTGCCAAGCAATGTCTACCACTGGATACAGTGCACTTCTACCCAGATGTTTCCCCCCTAAACCCAGCTTCTATCTAGCAAAGCTCTTTAGGCAACAATAGAATACTGTGAATTGGATTGGTAACAGAGCAAACCCACTCTCAGCTGTAGCTACCACAGCTGACAATGGCCCAAGGTGTAAAATCTAGTATCCTGGAAGAAGCCAGGCAGGACAAGGCACCGTGAGCCACTGGAGAGTGGCATTTGTACCCTGGTCTGGGACTCCCAGATGGCCCAGCTCCTGCCCATCCATAACAGGAGCAGCACACGTGTACACGCACACACAGAGACCAGATTTGGAGGGCTGCCATTTAATACATTTCATTCCACAGCAGGGGTGAAGCCCAAGCTGATTCTTGATGGATGGATCAGAGTGGGAAGCAAGCTTCTATGGAAGAACTTCCTCTCCTGGTGATGCTTGCGTTCAGCCAGAAGCCCTGGGTGAGAGGTTGCAAGTCTAATAAAAGACTGATCAGCATGCTCAGGGCAGGGGGGAACTCAGCCCATAATTGGAAAAAGCGAGCAGTAGATCCATGTTTGCCAAGGAAAAAGAAGTTTCCTTTGTTCTAAAATAGCACTTGGTGTTTAGTTAAAAGACAGACCCCACGACCCTTAATGACTCTTAGCAGGTCGCCTTATGCCTCTAATAGGACCTACGGCTCTTTGGCTCATTTTAAATTACTACCAATTGGTGTGTAGGCTGGGACTTCTTCAAGGGAAGAAAATCAATCTGAGAGGAAAAGCTATTCCTTAGCAACAAAGGAGAGAAGAAGAAGGCAGTTTCTTTAATGCTCGCAGATAGGATCTGGCTCAGCCAACCAGAGCAGAATAATAGCTTTTCTCTGGTCCAGGTGCCTCACCTCTACTTACAAGAAGTTCCAGGACCCTGGGCCTCAAGATACTTGAGACACAGGTGGCATCTCCAGCGTGGAACATCCCTTACAGAAGAAAGATGAACACTTCTGGAGATGTCACACGCGGCTCAACGAGGACTTCACTGTCAGTAGTCAGCACTGTCACATGGTTGGTGTGTGTTTTCAATCCCATTCTTTCCCAATGGCAATAGGCTAAAGGTAAAGTGTGCTAGCATGGGTTACAATGTGGACAATGTCACTGTGCACTAGGACCCTGGATGGCACACCTGCGTAAGATGCTGAAACCAACGTCAAGCACCTACTTATAAAGACTCCATCCAGGAAGATTAGAAACCATTTCTAAAATTCATTATAGCCAGACCTGATGGCACACATACAGTCCCAGTACTTGGGAGGCTGAGGCAGTATAATCACAAATTCAAGGCCTTTCTGGTCTATATAGCAAGTTCAAGGCCAGACTGGGCTACCAAGCAAGACTCTCTTTCCACAAAAAATGATATTGATTATAATAATATTAATATTAACATATAGACAGATGATGATAGATAGATAGATAGATAGATAGATAGATAGATAGATAGATAGATACATACATACATACATACATACATACATACATACATACATAGACAGACCTTCAGATAAAATATAAGAAAGGGAACAGGTAGCTTGGCAAAGGAAGTTTAAGGCAAATCTAGGAAATGAAATGAGTATAGCAAAACATGTGACTGCAGGGCCTGTGAAGGGTGAGTGCACATGTGCACTAAAAGCATAAGGTAGGTGCATCACTCATACACCCCGCACACACACACGCAAACCTCGGGGCTCTGTGAAGCTGTCTGTAAACGTGCATGAACACATTAACAAAGACTCAGCCGCTGGAGGGTCAGTTACGGTGTGATCTACCTAGAGGTCCCGTGTTAGCTTCTCTGCCTGCCTCAATGCAAGGCTCTTCAGAAAGACTCTGCACCAAGCTCAAGAATAACACAGTTTAATTTTGTAAGTACTTCACAGGAAAGTTAAAGGAAAGTGTTATATCACATATACCACAGGGAGCTCTTTGACTCTCCTTTATTTTTTTATTTTTTTATTTTATGTGTTTTTTATTGACAACTTCCAAAATTATAAACAATATCCCATGGTAATTCCCTTTACCCCACTTTCCCCTTTGAAACTCCACTCTCCATCATATCCCCTGCCCCTCTCAACCAGTCTCTCTTTTATTTTGATGTCATGATCTTTTCCTCCTATGACAATGGTCTTATGTAGGTAGTGTTAGGCACTGTGAGGTCATGGATATCCAGGCCACTTTGTGTCTGGAGGAGTACATTGTAAGGAGTCCTACCCTTCCTTTGGCACTTACGTTCTTTCTGCCGCTTCTTCCTCAATGGACCCTGAGCCTTGGAAGGTGTGTAGAGATATTTCAGTGCTGAGCACTCATCTATCATTTCTTCTCAGCATCATGTTGCTTTCTGAGTCATCCCAAGGTCACTGCCATCTGAAAAGAGATGATTCTCTAATCAAAAGTGAGAGTAGCTCAATATATGGGTATGAACATTAAGAGAAGTACTCACTGGGCAGTTTGGTGAGCATAGTATATACATTTAGCCATACAGCAGCAGACATTACACCCTAGGGCTCATGACTACCCCTGTTGTAGGTTTTCAGTATCAGGGATGTATTCTCTCCCATAGAGCAGACCTCTAGTCAAATTAGAGGGCAGTTGGTTCCCCCATAACAGACATGCCACTATTGCACCCATTGGCTCATTTGGCTTGGCTGGCCAAATATAAGGCTTACAGTGTCCACTGTTGGGTATCTTCACTGGTGATTTCTCCCTCTCCCATGGAACTGCATGCAGCATGACTTTTTCAAGCTTTCTGTCAGCTGGTCTACATGGAAGAGGTTTTCAGCTCAGTTCCAGCAGTTTCTCAGTGTCCTCCTTTTAATGTTTTATTTCTCCCCAATTTTCCATCAAGGAATCTCTCCCTTTATCTGTAGTTTTCTGCCCAGGAAGGTAGTCTCTGGGCTCCAAATCCTCTTATGGCCTTCTTATCTCACCCTTTCTCTCCCTACCTCACCCTGTTTCTCCAACCCATAACAACAACAATAACATTTTATGCTAGAAAATTTATCAAGAAGGATTTTAAGGTAGATTTTGGGAGCAACACAGATAAAGCTACAGCCCATGGTTAACCCTGCATCATGATGGTTGTGTATTTCACAGGAGGAAAGCAAGGCCTGGATAACATTTCTTCTAGAGTCTTCTTTCATGGGACTATGTGTAATCCAGGACTATACCCAAGTGTATCTCTAGGTGACTATCACTGCTACATGGACATCCAGAACTATTTCCTCTGTTCTTGACCCTTATACTGGATACAGCACAGAACCCTGGGCTTCTTCAGTGAGATCAACTCATCCTTAGCATATTTCAGTTCACATCCGGGTATAAAATGCTACAGCTTTCATGCCTGTGAGATTCTCAGCACTAATCACAAGCACATATAATTCATAATTAAAATACAAAATAGCCTGGCTGCCCATCATCCCTCTACTCATTTGTGAGTCAATGAACCAGTTCCATTACTAATCATTCCACAATCTCCTCTTTCTGTTTGCAATATGTTCCCTGCACTTAAAAACTAAAAATTAAGACTATCATTTATCTGTGACCAATAACATCATCTTCTCAAAATAGTGCCCTCCATTCTGGATTCACGATAACTGTGTTCCCACCAGACAAACCAACCAGTCCAGGCCTCACCCATGCTCATCAGTAAGACCGGCCTAAAATTGACCGAGTCCCAGTAGAAAACAAAATTCTAGAGATTAATAGAGTCACAAAGTTAATCCAGATACTCATTAGTATTAGAATAGTGACAATTTAAAGATATAAGAGAGCTAACTTTTTGATCTAATCATACACCAGAAAAAGAGCTGAGCTGGAGTGTGTGGGTGGGGTGGGAAGAACACTGCAGCGCACACTGGATGAGCACCTTCCAGATGACCACTAGATATGGGTGGTCAGGGAAGTCTCAGAGCCTAATAGAGACCAACTCAGAATAGGTGACAGTGAGAAACCAATAAACAGATTTCTCAAGAGCACCCAAGAAGAAATCTTTCCCAGACCATTCTTCTCTGGTCAGACGCACAAAATAAAATTACCTGTGGCCAGGTGACACTGGAAAGGTGGGCCTTAGGAAGAAAGCTGTGCTCAGTGTCACCTTGGAGAAGCAATGAAAGTTCCAGCTGCACCAGAGACAGAAAGTTAAGTAATAGGCAGCCATACTTGTGTGGGATTTAAGATGTGACGCACCCTGGGTAGGAGTTTCACAGTACTGATTTATTTAATCCATGAATTTGAGGAACTCATTACCTCTGTTCATCCAAACTGGAGTTTCAGCCCAGCAGTCTGTCTACATAGCCACTATGAGCCCTTTGTGTGCCATATTGTCCAGATGTTGTGTTTGAGGAAAGGACGAGGCTACCACACTGCCTGGCACATAAACACAGAAGGTCATGCTGCTGCTGCTGCTGCTGCTGGCATTCTGTACACACAGCCATGCTCATCAGTTCAAATTTCAGAATTTCAGAAGCCCTCTCTTTCCTCTGACACAAGCTTACATAGTATAGCTGGGCTGCAGCTGAGTTCTCACCCATGCTGAGGTTGTGGAAGGAATGAAAGGTCTCCTTTGCAATTCCAGTGAAAAGATTAAAATATGAAAGCACTTAAGGTCCCATGCTTTGGCCATGTGACTCAGCCAGCTGATATTCTGGGGTCTGAAAGAAGAACAATTTTTTGTCCTTCCCTCTGTCAGATAAGCCAGTTCCTTACAACCTGTCCCTGGAGTAGAAAAGTCAGCTTTGAATGGAACTGTTCTTAACATGTGTCTGTTTCAGTGGGGCAGTGGTGCCTCTGTTGCTACTGTTTGTCCTTGCTGTAGATGTACAGCCTTGCTGAGTTGCATCCTTGGCCCTGCCTTCAGTGATGAGATTTTGATGAGTGAAAAATAGGTCAGAGTTTCACTAGCTAGGATATTACAAGTGCATACTGGGGTTGATTCTATAAGATACCCTTTTCATTCAAGCTGGGTTGAAGGATGTTTTGTCTAGGGTTAACTTATACACTGCAGTAGTTGGATTCAGGTCCCAAAAACTTATGTGCCCTGAATGCTTGATCCCCAGCTGATGGCAATTTTGGAATCAGAACCTTGTTGGAGGTGTGTTGTTGAGGGTGGGCTTATGGGTGTTACAGCCAGCTTGCCCTTGTCGGTGTTTGACACACTCTCCTGCTGCTGTTATCCACTTGATTTTGGCCAAGGGGCGATGTCTGCCCTCTGCTCATGCTGCATTTCCCCCTGCCATCATGGAGCTTTCCTTGGAGTCTGTAAGCAAAAATAAGCCCTTTCCTCCCACAAGCTGCTTCTAGGATGGTGTTTGTCCAGCAATGTGAAGACAGCTGCAACATACACTCAATATGAGTGTGAGCATGCCTGGGATCCCAACTGCCCTTTTACCATGAAATCAATCGTAATTAAACACTGATGTTCAACATCTACTTCTTATTATAAGAGAAAACAAGAGTTGAGGCAAAGCATAACAAAGGGTTATGTATAAACAATACTTGTTGGCTGCTTCCTTTGAATCTTCAAGGGTAACAGTGAGAGTAAATAGAGCAAAAGGGCCAGACAGACTAATCCTTGAATCAACTGATGCTACCAAGTGGCCTCAGGCAAATCACCAGTGTTCTCAGAGCTGCCTATCTATTCAAAAGCTCATTTTCTAGGGTTGTCATTACATAAACAAACAATAAACATGGCTTGGCCTCCTCTCCTGGTAATCCAATAGACCCTGTGTATGTGGTACAGTAGGGCTCCTCCTGGACTTTTGTAGAATTAGCTGTGTCTGCTCATCTACAAAGGGAACCCTCCCTTTTGTCTGATTCCTTTTATAGGGTATACAGTGTCCCAAGATCCTTTCCTCTCAGATCATCTCAGTTCCTTGCTCCTGAGTCCCCTTTCTCCTTCTGTGAAAACAAAAATAAACACATTGCAAAAATACAAAAACAATGCTAAGAACAGAAGTTTCCCATTTTACCCTCTCTGATAACCTGAGAAAGAATTTGGCAGTGTGCACACTGGTGTAATAGTGGCATAACTGTTATGGGAGTAACCAACCACCTTCTTATCAGCTCTGAGGCCTGCCTGCTCCACAGGAGGGAATTCATGTCTGCTACTATAAACCTAGCCAAAAGCCTGTGGCTGTGGACATAGGCTCCAAAGGGGGAAATCTACCCGTGTTGCCATGTTAAATGAACAGGATGTCAAACTGCCTTCTAATTCCCATAGTTTAAGGCTACTTGTAGCCCATATCATAGAAATTTCTTTCTGCAATGCACAGAGGTTAATGCAGAAATTGATAGGTTGCAAAACTGCCAAGAATAAGTGACAACTGTGTGCTCAGCCTCAAATTGGACACCTACAGCACCCTTCCAAGACTCGAGAAATGGGGAGGGGGATATAAAAAGAATATAAGAGCATAGGAATGGGGAAGAGGGCTATGAAAAACTGGCTTCTGGATACAACATGTCCAATATACACATGAACTCTCAGTAGCCATGGTTTTTAGCACAAGATTAAGCCTATCCATGTTTCATCATGGATGGGGGATAAGACCTCATACCTACCAGAGTAGCTAATATCAGGTAATAATTGCTGAGAGAGGGAAAGTCATATTCTTTTCAGTTATATAGCCACTTGAAATAATCTCCCACTTTTGTTCATGCAAGCGCCACTAATTTTACTCAACGGATTAAATAAAACAAGGCATGACAGTAGATAGGGATTAATTAGGAAAAAGAATTTTAGTGGGAGTACATAAAAGAGAGTAATTGGAGAGTTATAAGATCAAAATATATTATATACAGTTATGCAAATATCAAATTGAAAATTAAAAACTTAAAATAATAAAAATATATTTATTTTTCTAGCCAAGATTTATCCATGAAAGTTTTCCCATCTTCTTCAGTAACCATTCCCATGGTAAAGAATTCATGGAGGGGCTGGAGAGATGGCTTAGCGGTTAAGGCTCTTGCCTGCAAAGCCAAAGGACCTCAGTTCGATTCCCCAGAACCCACGCAAGCCAGGTGCACAATGGGGCTCATGCATCTGGAGTTCATTTACAGGGCTGGAGGCCCTGGCATGCCCATTATCTCTCTCTCTCCACCTGCATATTTCTATATCTATCTCTTCCTCTCAAATAAAAATAAAATATATATAAAAAAGAATTCATGGAATAAAGCTAACAGTTCTCAGGAAAATAAAAGCACATGAGTCACTTGTATTTGCAAGTAACTTTAGGTTTATAGCTTGTATGGACTGCTTTATATAATTGACAACTTGTCTAAAATAGAATGTTATTTATCACCCTCTTAGCACAGTAGGCAGTATATCAGTCTCATAAAGTAGAATGTCAATTAAACATAAGAAGGGAAAAGAAAACACATATTTTATTATATGGTAAGTTTTCTTTAAAAAACCCATTTAATCACATATAAAACATAAAGTCTCAATGCAATTTTAATAAAAAAAAGAACTTCATAAAAAAGGACTTGGGCACCCTTGGCAGGTCTGGGGTTACATGAGTACATGGTCATGCCCAGCTGGTTTTTTGTTTTGTTTTATTTATTTATTTATTAGTTTTGTATCCAGCAAATACAGTCAGTTTGGTACCATTATTAGGCTCATCCATGACTTACCCCCTCCCCTTGGTCCCTCCTTGTTGAGGTATATGGGTCATGCATTGTGGAGTTAGGCCTCAGTTATGGGTAGGATAAATGTCTCTGCATATCATGACCCAACATGTGGCTCTGACATTCTTTCCGCCCCCTCTTCCACAAAATTTCCCTGAGCCATGTTGGGTTCATTTTTGGTCTGCTTCAGTGATGAGGTGTTGGGAACCTCTGGGACTCTGGCTCTCTGATATGGTAGGAGTTGATTTTTCTCTGTGTTGATCTCCTTCACCCTTGTGCTGGTATCCAGTTCACCAGGAAAACAGCACCCTTGCTTGTCTCGCCAACTTTTCTTAGTTTTAGCCAGGGCCCTTTTGGTATGATGGGGTGGCTCTTTCCTTAGGATCTACATCTATCTGAAAAAGAGAAGCAGATTCTCCAATGGAGAGTAAGTTAGCACCAGAACAAATGAGATAACCCTTACTTTTTTTTATAGAGAGTTTAATAGGTGTAGGCCCTCTTGTAGCCCATGATTGATGGTAGCTTGATAATGGAGAGTGGGCTTATGTTTGGATATGGTTCTGACTTGTTTCTCAGCTCCAACCATGGGTCTCGTACCACTGAGGGATCTGTTTGCTGAATCAAGGGCAGTTGGTTCCCCACCATGGCTGTGTGCCACTATTGCACTTGTGTATGCCCAGCTGTTTTAAGTGGGATCTGGACATTTGAACTCTGGGTGTCTCTGGCCCCCATGCTTGCACAGGAAACACTTATTTGGTTTTGCCAAAGACTGATATTTGTCCTCAATATGAAATGAAAGTTAAAAACTGCATCTACATATATGTTGCTGTCAAAGTGTTGAGTCATTGACCATGCTTAAAGAGGGAAGTTCTGGTGTAGAGTTCCAACTACAGCACAAATAAATGTTCATCCTAAATGTCAAGCACCTCCCCTTTCTCCTGAAGTGAAAGTCCTCTCCAGATCCCAGCAGAATGCCAACTGCAGAAAATGCTTTGTGTTTTAAGGATGTCAGCAACCTAAGTTCATGTAGCTTCTCTGTACAATAGTTGTGGGTGGCTTGCCATCTAAAAGCTCCTCAAGTTCTTATCCAGACCTGGTGTCTACTTCATGCATTGGGCCCAGTGCAGACCTGGCTGGGACAAGAGCTAGAGAAATGTGGCACTGATGCCATTACTTATCCTCACTATGTCCTTAGACTCTGGCTGCATGACAGCTATGACCTCAGGAACAGGAGAATGATGTTTTCCTGGACTGGGAGAAAGGAGCCTATAAGAAATGGGGAAGGAATAAGAAAAAGTGCTCAGATCTAACTCTGAAAGAAATGAAGAAAACTGCCGTTGAGTGTCTTCAATGCACTTCTGATTAATTAAATTTGCATTCTGTTTCTAATACTTAAAGAGGAAGAAAGAGAGGTACTTTGTAAAATTTATTAAAACAATAGTGACCATAAAAACTTATAAGTAAACTACTTATTAACTCACCATGAAAAGGTGAACATGTTAATTTTTCATTTGTGAAAATTTTCACATTTTTTAAGAGTTAGGGTGGGGAGTTTATTATAGAGCAAAAGTATACATTCAAGAGGGAGCATGGTTTTCTCAAAGATAGTCACTTCATGAGCTTTTATTGGTGTATTTTAATACTAAATTTGGGGATGTGGTACAAGGTGACAGGTTATTTTAAATTTTATACTTTTTCCACTTTTGACATTTTTATTCATTCATGCATATATTTTGATTTTATTTTCCCCAATTACTTTCTCTTATACCTCTCTCCTCTCATTCCTTCTTTCCCACTGTGGTAGTTTGGATGGTATGGCCTCTAACACATTTAGGATTTTATTAATTTTTTTTTAATTTTTGTTGTTCATTTTTATTTATTTATTTGAGAGTGACAGAGAGAGAAAGAGGCAGAGAGAGAGAGAGAGAGAGAGAGAATAAGCATCCAAGGGCCTCCAGCCACTGCAAATGACATCAGAAGCGTGCACCCCTAACGTGGGTCCTGGAGAATTGAGCCTTGAACCAGGGTCCTTAGGTTTCACAGGCAAACACTTAACCACTAAACCATCTCTCCAGCCCAAAATTTGTCATTTAGATCTACAGCTACCTGGCTGGAGGATGTATCACTGTGGGTGGATCTAGGGTCCAGCCATAAGGTGTGGGGGTGGGTTGGAATCCAGTTTAAAGATATGCAAAGTTCTGGAGCTTTGTCTAAAGTTTTAGAAGTGTGCTTCCTTGCTTGTGGTGGCATAGGGCTTCTCTTTCTTTGCTTGGTCCTATGAAAAGGGGGTCAACTTCTTCTGCCATTGTAGAACTTCCCCTGTATCTGTAAGCTTTGATAAATATCCCTACTCCATAATTGTGCCTCATTTGTAAGTTCATCCCAGCAACCTAAGGCTGCCTGCTACAGAATTGGTACCAGGAGTGGGGTGTGGCTAAAATGAATCTGACCATGTGGATTTTGGTCCTTTAGAACTTCTGCTTTGGAGGAATGGACATGAATTTGATATTTACAATGAAGATACCTTCTGGAGTGATAAGCCAAGTTTTATGGAATATTCTGATGAAAATTTGAAAATGCTAAATACAGTAAAAATTACATTTGGAAGCTTGGCTTATGAACTTTCTAAGGGGAAGGAAAGACTACCGAAAACTTTAAGGGTTGACTGCATTCTGCTGCCCAGGCCCAGAAAGTTTTATCAGGGTTAAATTTGTAATGGGGTAATGTGCTTGGCCAAAGATATGGGACTGAGAGATTTAAGTTGAAAAATATCAAGTTTAAAATTACTGACACAGAGACTGTTTGCTGAAGCTGCTATTGTCAAACACATTCACAATCTTAAGGAAGACAGCCCAACTGCTTTACATTAAAACAATATAAAGGAGCCTGAGGAAAGGGTATGATAGACATACAAATGCTTTTGGAAAATTCCTGACTGGAGAAGGAACCTACTCTTCAAGGTTATGATTTATTTTGTCCCTGAATTAAGGATTTGTCTGTGTCCTGCACATGCGGTATTGGTTTTGAAAGCATGAAAATTGCATGGAGTGGGTCATTACATGCATACCCATGCTTCCAGGAGCCTCTGCTGAGAAGTGACATGAGGCCGGGCATGATGACTCTGGTAGGCTGGTAGCACCACTGGAAAAAGGACCATGGTTTGCATGGAGACCCAAAGACGTTTGGATATATTAAGACTATGCAAGGGCTATCACAGAGGCTGTTGACCTGGGATGGAAGTTTTCCCTGGCTATTCAGCCCAACGGTGGGGGGAGGATTTTTAAAAAATACAGAGACTTCTCACTGGTCACTATTTATGATATCAAACTTGAACAGCAGATGTTTGAAGTTTGTTTGATGGCTATTGAATTTACATTGATCTAGTCTCTCTTTATTAGGCCTTACAATGGTTAAAAATGTTTAGTCTATGCCTTTATATTAAAAGAATATAACTTGTGAGCTGGAGAGATGGCTTAGCAGTTAAGGCACTTTCTGTAAAGCCAATGGATCTAGGTTTGAATCCCCAGTACCCATGTAAAGCCAATGCACAAGGTGGCCTATGCATCTGGGGTTAATTTCCAGTGGCTAGAGACCCTGTTATGCCCATGCTCTCTCTTTGTCTCTCTGTATCTGCCTCTATCTCTCTCAAATAAATATTTTTATAAGAACTTGGCAGTGCTTTTTGTCTTATCTTCCCTTTCTTGCCTCCCTTCTCACCCCTCTCACCAAATATACCTCCCCCAATGCATCAGATTTTCTTAATTGTCCATGTCTTTGAAATTGGACATTTTGGTGACTCTGACTAAGAATTAAGGAGAAACCATCCATGTGCATATGTCTAACAGGAGGCTGCCCTCGCCCAGCTTATGTCCCCTTCTCCAGCTGTTTTATGTGAACCTATCCTCTCCTGGGTAAGGCTGAGTTCATTCTACATTTCCTTCTCCCCTTACCACTATCTTCCCCCATACCAATCCACCTGGCACCATCTAGCCTTCCTATCAGCCACTGCAGTAAAAGTGTGGTTCTCCATAAACCTATGAGATAAGAAAGTCTAAGGAACAAATGCATTGAGATTCTAAGAGTTTAAGGGGACCTAATTTTTTAATAATGAAAGAAGCTATAGTACATTGAGTGGTAATTTCAAGACATCTATCCACTTCCTTGAGCTTGGGATCTTTATGGGAAAAACCTTGCAGATATAATTAAGAATTATATAGGTAAGTTCTATAAGGACACTGTCCTTATAGCAGTAGGGCAGAAGGAGAGGACACAGACAAGAGAGGACTTGTGAAGAAGGAGTCAGAGACTAGAGTGATGTGCCGCAAGTCAAGCAACACCTAAACCCATCATAAGCTACAAGGGAAAAGAAATAGACAGAATTCCCAAGATCTCTGAGAGGGAACACAGGCCTACTCACATCTGGATGGTAGATTTCTGTGCCCCAGCACTGAGAAGACACATTCTAATGTTTTAAGCCACCAAAATTATAATAATTTTTTTTCAGCAGCCCTGAAAAATTAACACAATATCTTAAAACCCATCTCCATTTCTTGTGAGGATGCACTGTACTACTCCACACGAGGATCACAGCAGCCATGAATGGGTGATCAAAAATAATAAAGGCCTTAGTCCCCCTGACCTACCTCCTGCAGACCCACTTAAACCAGCACAGACAATAAACCCTTTTCTGTTGAGAGAGAGAGAGAGAGATCTTCCCATCCTGTGGTTTTATCAGCCATTCAAGGTCACCTAAAGGGAATAAAAGACCTATGCAGATCTATCTTCCCAGAAAATGCTGAGAACCAGAGAGCTTAACTCATGTCAGCAAGAAAGCGAAGACAATCCTTCCAATTACTTGAGTTTACATCAACTACTGGGTCATGATCTTGAGTACCCATTTCTCTGTTTTTCAAAGACTTCACGTGCATCCTGAAGGGTGCAAAAGGCTTGCTACCCAAGACATGTGAACCAGGATTATTTTCTGCCTTCATGTCTATCTGATTGCTTCTTTTCTCAGTGTACCCCAGGTAGCCTTCAAATTAGTTGCAATTTCTTTTGTATTTTTTGATAATATTATACATGTCTACATTGGATTTAAGTCCCTCCACAAGACACAATTGCAACTTCTAAAAAGCAAGAGGCTCAAAATCATCTGGAGTTTTACTTCCTCTGGCCTCTGCCGCATTTTCTCCAAGAAATCACAAGGGCTTTCAGTCCTCTTACTCACCATATTTGCCTCCCAATGTGCTCCAAAAGCAGTCTTTGAAGTTCTTCCTCATTTAGTCTATGTCAAAAATCATAATGGTTCCTTTGATGTATCATGACCCCTGATGTAACCTCTTCAGAGGTGGCCAATCATGTGCAATACAGCTCTCCTGTCCATCACTGTTTTCTTACATTGCTTCATTCTCTTTATACCATTATCACTCTTGGGAACCTGATTAATTTATGTGTGATGTTTATCTCCTCTTTCCTAGTAAAATACAACTTACTGCATTTAACCTGTATATCCAAAGTAGGCTTCTCTTCTCTGCAACTTCACTTTTTAAATTAACAATGGTCAGTTTCAGTGATAACATATTAAATAGAAAGTTCCAGAAGTAAACAATTCATAAGTTTTAAATTGTATAAGATTCTGAAGTGCATGATGGAATCTCATGTCATCTGGCCTGGTCCAACCCAGGAGTTGAATAATATATTGGTCCAACTAACCATGCTGTACATAGCACCCACCTGTTAGTCACTAGCAACCCTGGAGGTCATCAGCAACATTGTTACATTATCACAGTGCTTATAGGTAGGGTAAGGTATTACCCACAGTTTCAAGCTTTCACTGAGAGTCCAGAGATGTAGCCATGCTGGATAAGAGCAACTACTATAGTTGGTAAAGAGTCACTCAATAAATCTTTGTTGAAATGATTTCATAGTTATGAAAATGAATATGATAAATACCCTCTTGGTCTGTGTTGTCCAAGTTGGTAACTACTAGCCACTTGTAGCTACTGAACATTTAAAATGTTTCTTGTCAAAATAGTGCTATGCTGTGAAACATACATGCCAGATTGAGAAGACGTAGCTAAAAGAAATGTAAAATATCTACAAATGAATTCTGTTAGGCTACTCAAGGAGAAAAGTCAGTAAGTTTTAATTAGCAGTGCACCCCACAAGCTACATAACCAATCAGCCAGGATTTGCACTCACTGGTACAGTAGTGGCATGATGTTATGGGGGTAACAAAATGCTCTCTGATCGGGTTTGAGGCCCACTCCACAGGGGGAAAATCATGTCTGGCACTGAAAATGTGTTCAAAAGCCTATGGCTGGGAAGGTCACAGCCCCCAGGCAGGAAGCTACTAGTGTTCATTGGCTAAATAGAAATGCTGTGCCCATTAGATTGCTCTCAAAATATTTATATTTATGTTCATGGATTGGTGATTTTCTAAATAAAAAAAATACTGAAAAAAGAGAAAATAAATAAAGATAAATATTTTTTGTAGTAGCTGGGCATTTTGGTACATATCTGATTCTAGCATTCTGGAAGTCAAGGCAAAAGAATTAAAGACAGGGCAGGAGTCCAAGGCCAACCTCAGATACATAGTGATTTCAGGCCAGCCTGGACATCATGAGAAGAAGGGCAAGAATTGTTTTGTACTGATTATATATTGAGATGATAAGTTTTGATAGATTGATTGGATGAAATATGTTTAACATAAATTATACTTGTTTATTTTCTTATTATTTAATATGGCTACTAGAAAATGTAAAGACACACACTGCTCTTACACTTGTGGCTCACATCTGTTTCTTTTGAATAGTCTGTTCTAGCAGACTGATGGGCTCATGGAAAGAGAATGCTTTGAATACCAGCAACTTGGAGACCTAAACAGTTTGTGAGCACCTTTCTCTGCCTTCTTTCCTAAACCTAGTAGGGCTTACTGTTAGAAAAAGGGGGAAGTGAAATGAGAGGCAACTCAGCTCAACAGCAGAGACAGGCCTTATTCTGGGAAAACCAGAGAAGGGCTCTGGCCAGGCATGTCAGCAGCTACCTCCCTTACAGCCAAGAGAATGCTTACGGGGCCGTGGGACCATTGGAATTCTTTGGTGGAGGGAGGTCCACCTTGTCATGTCAGGGTAGTGACAAGCAGACAGGTGGTTTGGGGCCATTCCAGAAAAGTGACAACAGGGATGGGTGGTCTGTGTCACTCTGGGGAGACAGAGAGTTATAATGAAATGGCAGTCAGAATTTTAAAATGGAGACATTCTGGTGCAAACTCAGTGATAACAGTGACCTTTTGACATCTCTCTTACGGAGCAAGAAAACAACCCAGTTCAATCTGGAGCCACCCATCCTCCACAATCAAGAGAATGCATGTGTGGTAGTTTGAACACATGTCCCCCATAGACTAGGGTGTTGTGTAAAAGTTTGTAGTGGGATCTCCAACCACCTGGCCAAAGGAGGTGTCACTGGGGGCACACTTGAATTCCAGCCCAAAGATGTGCAGAGAGGTCTGCATTCTGCCAGGGTCCTGCTTGCTGCCAACTGTGAGCTTGTTGCTTGCGGTGTTTGCTGGCTGGTGACGGTTTCTCTCTCTGCTTGGATTTGTGAATGAGGAACAGCTTCTTCCACCATAGACAGAACTTGGCCCTGGATCTGTGAGCTGAAATAAACCCTTCCTTCTCTGAAGTGTGTCTGGTTTGGATGTTGATCTGAGCAAAGTTTAGCTGTCTACAACAGCAATGTGAATATAATGGCTGTTTCCTACTAAGCTTGAACACAGTGTGAGCCAGCACTGCTTCTGGGGTACCTCTGCTGCAATCATTCATCTTTAGCCTCCTCCCCAAGCATGTATGGACTGCTCCAGGAAGAGAATCACACTTCCATCTTCCTTTACTTCTTGTCAGGCCCAGGGTCCCACTACAGCCTTTGCTTGCCTGCCATTTGGGATAAATGACAAATCAACCAGCAGCCTCATCCTCCATGAAAGCAGCTTCAGGGCAAAAACAAGAGAATTGACTCAGCCTTAAAATGTCAAATGAATCAAGGTGCCACAGTGATTGATGACCACCTTAGAAAACAGTGAATTCAGTCCTCCCCAGCTGGCTGGCCTTCAGAGTCTGAGGCTACATTATGAACCTGAGATGGAACTTGTCTTCCTGTTTAGTAACCTGTGGAGGTGGAGGGACCTTGAGACTAGAAGAGAACCGTCAACTTCTCCTTGACCAGGGAAGGTTTACAGAAAGATTGAGGAGCCCTAACTAATGAAGGTTTGGGGGAGAGCTCTTGGGGGTGGGACTAAGGCTGAGGGAAGGGGCCAAAACTGACCTGAAGAGAAGATGTGATATGAACATTGTCTGTGTCAATCACCTCCTTATATACATACCAAAGGTGGGAAGTTCAATCTCAGAGGAAAGATTTTCCAAAGACCCAGATCTATATGCCCGAATAATTCATGATTTTTGTTCTTAAGCTCCCCCTGCCCACAAAGCCCTACATTTCTGATGATTTCTTCTGTTTGCATGTTTCTCTGGATTATACATCCTTATGCCCTGAAGGAAATGACGAACCCTTCCTAGTCGATAGTCATTCAAACAAGGTGGCAACCTTTAGTGCATTTCCCTTATTAAATGCATCATTTAAATTCATCTTAGAGGTGAGATCTTTCCCACTGTCATTTATCAAGGTTGACAGGAAGGTTTTTGTCACAGTATCACAAAGTTAATTGTCCTGCATCTCAGAAGTCCAAATTCATTAAAACATATACATGGATTGATCTCTTGGCTTGAAAAGGGAAAGTGATGGCTTCCTTGGGCAGCCGCCCTAGAAATGGTTGCTTGAAAGACAATCCTCCCAGTTCTTCCTTAGCAACAGGCCTAACTTGTCAAGTTCGCTATCAAGAAGATGCAAAGAATTGAAAGTAACCTCATAGAATGATCATTTGGCTCACACATTCACTTACACTTTATAATCTGCTGCTAAGCTTCCTGGAGCCTAAGTTTCAAACTTTGTCAGATCCTGCAGTGGTGAATTCACTGCCAGTCAGGTGAACATGCCCATAGAAGGTTTTTGTCAAATTTCACTGTCAGAGTACCTCTCTTATTAACCTGTGTGAGAAGTCTTCTGATAAAAACCCAACTAATTGGCCTTGACTGGACTGAATTTTTTTTTAATCTTTTTTGTTCATTTTTATTTATTTACTTGAGAGTGACAGAGAGAGAAAGAGGCAGAGAGAGAGAGAGAGAGAGAATGGGCGCGCCAGGGCTTCCAGTCACTGCAAACAAACTCCAGACGTGTGCGCCCTCTCGTGCATCTGGCTAACGTGGGTCCTGGAGAATCAAACTTTGAACTGGGGTCCTTAGACTTCACAGGCAAGTGCTTAACCACTAAGCCATCTCTCCAGCCCATGAATTTTTAATTAAAACAGTAATTACAACTGAACAACCCAGTGAACAAGCAGCCAACAGTGCATTCCAACAAATAACCTAAGAGAAAAGAAAAGGGAAACAGTCAGTGACAGAGATTCACTCTCAAGACATGATCAAATAATACATGATAATAGTATGAATTTGTTTTTCAATTAGTGAATATAAACATAATGTTACCCACTGTTGGCCAAAGTGTGGGAAAGTAGGCATTTTATGTAGCACTCTTGGGAATGTGAAGTAACACAAGCATTTGGAAGGACAAAAAAAAAGTCTTGAAATATGTCACCCTTCATCTAACCCTACAGAATTTATCTTGGGCATAGTGTGTGTGTGTGTGTGTGTGTGTGTGTGTGTGTGTGTGTGTGTGTGCGTGTGTGTGTGTGTGTGTGTGTGCTTATTGATTAAATCCAGGTATTCTTGCATAATAAGCACGTGTCATACTACTGAGACACTCTCAGGCCCTAGGGCATGATTTTTAAAGTCAAACATTAAAAAGTATGAAGCTGCATTTATGATATCAAAAAATGGAGCCAATCAGAATGCTCAATAATAAGGTATTGGTTCAATACCTAAAAGAACACTAAAATGATGGAATTCTATAAATAAAATATGATTCTGAAACTCAACAGGTTTGAAGAAGGAATGTAAGTACATAAATGGGAAAATATATCTAAGAATTAAAAAGAATGCTTTATCAAAGAAATAACAACTGCCTTTGATGGGCTTGTCCACCAAATTAGCACAGCTGAGAAAAGAATCCAGGAGTCTGAAGAAGTACCAACAGAAAGTTCCAAAACTGAAATGCACAGAGAAAAGAATAAAAATGACAAAACAAAATACCAGAAAGCCATGGGACAACCACAGAGTCCATAGTAGGAAAAGGAACAGAAGAGATACTCGAAGCAATACTGATGACTAATTTTCCAAAATTAATTATAGATACAAAACCACAGCTCCAAGACTTCAGAGATCAAGAAGGTAGTATAAACACCAAAATATCTATACCTAGTCATGCTATATTCAAATTGAAGAAAATCAAAGAAAATTGTTAAAAAAAAAAACTTGTGTGGAAGAGGAGAGATGGGAAGAATGAGATATTATAGAAATAAGAGAATGGAGTGAAATATTTAAAGTACTAAAAGAAAAAACCCACCCATCAGTATGACACCTGATAAACATATATAATTTGTTTGTTGCAGTCCTGGGGATTGAGCCTCAGGGCCCTCATACATGCTAAGCAGGCACTCTCCTACTGATTTACATCCCCAGCCCAAGATGTATAATTTTTATTTTTATGTTTCTGTTTCAATTAAAATTAGCTTAATTTAAAAATAATAAGAAGAGTTGCTGGAGGGATGGCTTAGAAGTTAAGGCGTTTGCCTGCAAAGCCGAAGGACCCAGGTTTGATTCCCTAGGATCCCCATTAGCCAGATGCACAAGGGGGCACACATATCTGGAGTTCGTTTGCAGTGGCTGGAGGCCCTGGCACACCCATTCTCTCTCTCTCCCTCTTTCTCTGTCAAATAAATAAATAAATAAATAAAATTTAAAAGTAATAAAAAGGGGGCTAGAGAAAGGTATATTTTATTAACACTAATCAAAATAAATACTAAATTAACTTCAAACAAAAGAGACTTTAGAGCAAAAAAAATCAGAAATAAGGAATGGCAAAGGAGTCAATTTTCCAAAAAGACAAAATAATGCTTAATTTATACCCCTCGCAACAAAGTATCAAAATATGTTAGAACTTCAACCAGACAGAGCTAAAGAGAAAAACAAGCAAACCTACTGTTATAGTTGGTGACTTTAAGACCTCACTGTGGGTGACTGACAGATCCTGTAGGCAGAAAATCCTTAAGGACGTAATTGAAGTAAGGATCAGCATCCATCAACTGGGTTTAATTGACATCCACAAAACTTCATCCCACAGCAGAATACACATTCATCTGCTCATACTCACACAGAACTATATATTCATCAAGAGAAAACATATTTCGATTTCGATCAGAACACACACCTAAAAGTATAAAGAGTAGAAATCATGCTATCACATAAGTGACAGTGGACAAACCTCAAATATTTGTCAACTGGACAACACACTTCCTTTTTAAAAAAATTATTTTATAACAGGTTATACTTTCATTCCCTCACCCATGTTCCCATTGCCCTAGGGGCCCTCCTGTGTGGAATTATGGTATTCACTGTGGGGTCATGAAGACCTCACTCATAGACAATACACCTAAATAACACATAAACAAAATGAGAGTATTAAGAGAAATGGCTAAATATTTTAACTACTTAAAAATGAAGATACAACTTATCAATATTCATGACAATGCAAGGTTTAGGGAAATATGTAGCATTGAGTAAACATATAGTTTTAAAAAGAAGGGCCAAAAAGATTTCTCAGTGGTTAAGCTCACCTCCTGAGCAAGTATGAAGGCCTAAAGTGGCCTGAGATGGCCCAAGTTCAGAAGTCCAGAACCCATGTAAACAGCTGGGTATGGCCAGGCCCTACTGTAACGCCAGTCCCACAGAAAGGAGCAGAGACCAGGGGAACAACCCAGACTTGTGAAAGACAAGTTCTGCTATCAATAAGAGACTCTGGCTCAATAAGAATGAGCAGAAGAGGGACAGAGAGGGACACCCAAGTCCTGCTTCCAGCAACTTCAAGCAAGAGCCCTTCACTGCAGCAAGCACATGGGGCACTATAAGGGCACAAACATGCATATACCACCCACACACATCACAACACACACACACACACCATACATACACATACCACACACACATTACATGCACTCAGACACACAAGCAATTAATAAATAAGAAAAGTATCTAAAATCAATCACATAAACTTCCATTTTTAAAAACTAGAAAAGGATATAACACTGATACATAAAATGAAAATATATATGCAAAAACTGGAACTAAGAAAAGAGAAAATTAAATCCAAAGTAAGCAGAAAGCAGCAATGAATTAGAGAAGAAACCAATGAAATTGAAAACATGAAACAGAGAAAATAAAGAAATAAACATCCAAAGCTGGTTCTCTGAAGAGCTCAATAAAACTGATAAATTTGGGCTGGGGAGATGGCTAAGTGGTTAAAGATACTTACCTGCAAAGCCCTACCAGCCTAGGTTCAATTCCCCAGTTCCCACACAAAGCCACATGCACAAAGTGGACCATACATCTGGAGTTTGCAGTGGCAAGAGACCCCAACTTACCCATTCATATTCTTTCTCTATCTCCACTCACAAATAAATAAAAATATTTTTCAAAAATAAATAAAGTAAAATTGATAAATCTATAGCCATATTAGCTTTTTAAAAGAACACTACAGAACACTAATATCAAAATTAAAAGAGGAAGGCTGGAGAGATGGCTTAGACATTAAGGCACTTGCCTGCAAAGCCTAAGGACCTACATAAAAGAGACCTACAAAAAAGTACCTAGGTAAACTGGTTAATGGGTAATCCTAGAGCTGAGGAGGTAGAGAAAACACTTAAAGAAGAAATTATGCCAATTCTTTACAGTCATGTCTGAATCATAGAATCAGGAGAAATGCTTCCTAACTTATTCTATAAGAGTAATAGTCCCTCAACAACTAAATTTAAGACATATCAGAGGGCTGGAGGGATGGCTTAGCAGTTAAGGTTCTTGCCTGCAAAGCCAGAGGACCCAAGTTCAATTCCCCAATACCCACGTTAGCCAGATTCACAAGGGGCTGCTTGCATCTGGAGTTTGTTTGCAGTAGCTGGAGGCCCTGGCATGTCCATTCTTTCTCTTGCTTGCTTGCTCGCTCTTTCTCTCTCTCTCTCTCAGTATAATAAATAAATAAAAATTTAAAAATCATATTTTTTAAAAAAGCCTCTTTTCTTTAGTCCCATGGGTACTTTTCTAGTTTCCTTGTCTTTAACCACATTTAGTACAACAGAAAATGGATCAAAATAGAAATTTAAAAAAAACATATTAGAAAGAAAAACTATAAATACTCTTATGTATATAGTTGTAAAATCCTCAACAAAGTATTAACCTGCTGAATCTAGCAATGAATAATAAGAGTTACACAGTATGGCCAAATGGGATTGATTCTAAGTATGCAAACCAACCCATTAATAAATATCAATTAATATAATCTATTATATCAATACACTGAAAAAAAGTAAAAATCTTAAGATAATGCTTTTCATAGATGGCAGCCAACACTAAGGAGAACCAAAATCCTTTACTACAACAAGAAAAAATAGCTGACTGCCTAGAACAAGACAAGTCATTTCTATCTCATCTGCCAGGGCCCAGGAAACACTACAAAGGAAGTAGCTATTTAAACATGAGTGTTGCTCTCAGTGCTACCCTGACAACCTCCTTCAGGGAGATAGTGGAAGACACTGAAGAGACTCAAAACTCATCAAAGCATAAATTGAGGGGATGCAAAGAGTGCAACACTCTAGGAGACTTATAACATGCCCACCAAGGCTCAGGAACATTGAGGAAGAGGGGTGGGGTGAAGACTATAAGTGACACAGGGTGGGAAGGAGTATCCTGAGGCATTATCCGTCCCCCATACCACAGTAAATACCAACAACCCTACAGAAGAGGTCCCTCAGTGGAATGGTGCAGGAGAGAGGGGATATAAGAGTATAACCCAATGAAAATATGACTAATACACAATATGTTCATACAGTAACATTCTTAATAATAATAATCATTCTTTTAGAAGTCATAAGGTCATATTAACAGATAAAATATAAGATCTGTTCATTAAAAAATCCTGCCATTAAGCTACAAATAGGAAGTTCCTCAACTTGATATTTTTTAAAAGCCCTAGGCTGGAGAGGTGACTCAGCAGTTAATGCACTTGCCTGTGAAGCCAAAGAACCCAGATTCAATTCCCCAATACCCACATAAAGCCAGATGCACAAAGAGGTGCATGCATCTGGAGTCTGTTAGCAGTGGCTAAAGGCTCTGGCATTCTCTCTGTCTATCTGTTTCTCTCTTTCAAATAAGTAAATAAAAATTAAAAAACAATCTTTTTTAATGGCATGATTATCTATGTAGAAACTCCCCAAAACACTTCAAAAACAAAGTCATGGAAGTAGTAAGTGACTACTGCAAGGTTACAACATACAAGGTTAATGCCCAAAGTCAGCCACTTTCCTATACACCACCAGTACACAGGTGGATTCTGAGGCCTAAACAACATGGTCCATGTTCACACCCAGAAAAGATAAATACATAGAAATAAATCTAATAAAGTACATACAATATAAGGAGTACTGAAAAGTTGTGATGAAAGAAATCAAATGCTAGAGAGATGGCTTAGCAGTTAAGGTGCTTGCCTACAAAGCCAAAGGACCCATTCAATTCCCCAGAATCCACATAAGCCATATGCACATGATGGCATACGCATCTGGAGTTCATTTGCAATGGCTAAAGGCCCTGATATACCCAGTATATCTCTCTCTCTCTCTCTCTCTCTCTCTCTCTCTCTCTCTCTCTCTCTCTCTCTGTCTCTCTCCCTCCCTCTTTCTCTCTGTCTCAAATAAATAAAATAAATTTTAAATAAAAATAAAAGAAAGAAATCAAAACTAAACAACTAGAAGAAATAGTCCATGTACAAGGACAGGAAAATTCAGTATTGGAAAGAGGTGAGTTCTTCACAAATTAATCCAAATATTCTATGGAACCAACTAAGAATTCTACAATGTGATTTTGCAGGTATTAACATAGTGCACAGTTCACCTGGGATAATAGAAGGCAGAGGACAGAGCTGGAGACCTGGTACTTCAGCTGTAGTACTTGCTACACAGCTACAGCTGTCAGCACAGTGTGCTGCGGATGAGGGAACAGATATACGGATCAATGGAACACAATGGAAAGCCCAGAGGGAAGACACACACACACATACACATACACACACACACACACACACACACACACACACACACACACACACACAGTGGAATCCCAGAGAAAGAGACACAACTATAGTCAATGGATCTTCAACAAAGTAGCTAAGGCAGTGCACTGGAGAAAGGATAGTTTTTTCAACAACTGATGCTGAAACAACTGGGCATCCAAATGTACATTCAAAACAATGAATCTAGACAGATTTTATACCCATCACAAATTGTAACCAAACTCACAGACCTTTGTAAAACATAAGACATGAAAGCCTAGGATATAACGTGAACAATTTAGAAGGTATTGGATTTTATTATGTTTTTACATACAAAAACAAAATCATAATTTTTTTCAAACCTTATAAATCAGCCTTTGCTCAAATCTGTTGTTAAGACACCTTTGGACTGAGGTGATGGTGCATTAAGTGAGAGCACTTGTCATGCAAGCAGAGGTCAGGTTTTTCCTGCTTTCCATTCCTCTGCAGACACACAAACAGCTGAGTATGGCCAGGCATGCTTGTCACCCCAGATCCTATGGGAAGCAGAGACCAGAGAATCACCAGGGTCACTGGTCATCCAGTCTGATGGTGCAGGGAGAGAGGAACAAAAATAATAAAAAGAAACCCAAAATATAAACTCCAGGGTTAATGAGAGACTGTCCCAAGGAAATACTCAGATGAGTGACAAGGACACCCACATTCTCCTCTGGCCTCTGCACGTGTATGCAAGGGAGATGTCCATCTATCTACACCCTTATGCCAAAAAAAGAAAATACTAAGATCATGAAAACACAAGCTACAAACTGTGAGAACATTGTTCCAAAACTCATATTTGGTAAAGGACTCATACAAAATATTTAAATAATTATTAAAACATAGCAAATAAACAATCCAATTTTAAAATGAGAAAGATATCTAAATGGGAGTGGATGCCCTGCACTGCATGGTGCACAAGGAGTGAGTGGGCCAGAGTTCCCAGTTAGTTCCCCACCTCCCAGTTCCGTGGCCCTGATACTTCTGCTACTGGTGCAGGGCAGCCTGGACCTTGCTGTGGAAGCAGGCCTTTGGCTCAGGCTTCCTGGTTGGTGGGCCCCTGGGTCCTCAACTCCCAGTTCCTCTGCACCAGAGGGTGTCTGGGGAAATCTGTTTGCTTTTTCAGTAGGTAATGAGACCTGAAGAGAAAACCACTCCTTTCATCACAGCCAAGGCCCAGGTGAAACCACAGAGGAGTTGGTGAGACAAGCATGAGCGCTGCTTCCATGGTGAGCCCGACGATCAGCGCCAGCATGATGGAGACAGACACCGAGGACACCCAACACCTACCAAAGCAGAGCTCCAGAGGCTCCTCAGAGTTCATCACTGAAGTAGACTTAAAACTCACCCACCAGCCAGGCATGGTGAAGCACACCTTTAATCCCCCCACTCGGGTGGCAGAGGTAGGAGGATTGCTATGAGTTCAAGGCCACTCTGAGAATACAGAGTGAATTCCAGGTCAGCCTGAGCTAGAGTGAGACCTACCTAAAAAAAAAAGAAAGGAAAAAAAAAAAAACTCACTCACCATGGCTCAGGGAACTTTGCAGAAGAGAGGGCATATTGTAAGAGCCACAGGGTGAGAAATCATTCCCAGAGGCATTGCCTCCCCCTAATAACTGACTGCTCCTCCCAAACTGCATAGCCCACAAATTCATGGGGAATACCAGCAACCCCACTGAGGAGGACCCCTAGCAGAATAGGGGCAGGGAGGAGGAAAAAGATGGTACCAAGACATGATGTATCCATACAAAGTATATTCTTTTTTTTATTTTTTATTTATTTTATTTATTTATTTGAGAGTGACAGAGAGGAGGAGGAGAGAGAGAGAATGGGTGCACCAGGGCTTCCAGCCACTGCAAACAAACTCCAGACACGTGCGCCCCCTTGTACATCTGGCTAACATGGGTCCTGGGGAATCGAGCTTCGAACCAGGGTCCTTAGGCTTCACAGGTAAGCACTTAACTGCTAAGCCATCTCGCCAGCCCCAAAGTATATTCTTACTAAAAAAAAAAAAAAAAAAAAGTACCTAAATGGGCAGTTGATGCACACAAAACATACAGATAGCCAATAAGCACATAAAGAGATATTCAACATTGTTCGCCATTAGGGGATCGCACATGACAACAATGAGTTACCTGTACGTGGCAAGTGCCAGACAGCACACAAAGAGGCCAAGGGCTGGTGAGGAGGTGGAGTAACCAGAATGTTACTCACTGTTGAGAATGCAAAACAGTTCATCACTTTGAAAAACAGCTTGAGAGCTTTGTACAAAACACACCCCTATCATACGACCCAGCACTCATACTATTTGGTATTTACTCAAATGAGATGGAAACTTACATCCACGCAAAAGCCCACACACAAATATTTATAGCATCATTTTCATAATTGCCAAAACTTAGAAGCAGCCAAGATGTCCTTCAGTAGCTGAATAGTGTGACACATCCATACAATATGTATTTTGAATTTTAACTTTTCCTGATGCCCCATCACCCAAAACAGACTCTGAGCACCATGTCTAGGTGTCCATGTACACTAGTGTTATATGACTGATCCCTGACATGAGTCCTTGGCCTCCCTTACCTGTGACGCAGTGACATTCAAACACCCCAGAGAAATCCCCTCATATCTTGTGCTATATGTACTGTCTCTTTCCTCCTCCCTTTCTATCTCCCATGGCCGTCCTTCCTCTCCTCTCCTATGCTCTCCTCTTCTGCCTTTCCTTTCTCCTCATCTGCCTGGTTCAGCTTAGTTAAGCCTATTTGCTGGGAGCACCTCCTGTAGAACCAGTTATTATAACAATCTTCTAATTTCACAGGCCTCTTAGAGCATAATTCCTACATCAATTAGAATGATCCTTAAAGATCCCACAAGGTGTCTTTCATTCTACATTCCATAATAAGGAATATTATGAAATGATAAGAAGAAATATACTATCAAACAAAAAGATATGGGGAACCTTCAATTTATATTCCTAAGTGCAAGAAGAAGAGACTATGTTGCACTCAGGTTCACATTGCTGGCAGAAATCACCTGACCAAGAGCAGCTTGTGGGAAAAGAGGTTCATTTTGGTTTACTCAAGGGTAAGCTTCATGATGGCAGGGGAAAACAATGGCATGAGCAGAGGGTGAAAATGACCCCTGGCCAACATAAGATGGACAATAGCAACAGGAAAGTGTGCCCAACACTGCAAAGGAAAACTGGCTATAACACCCATAAGTCTGCCCCCAACAATACATTGCCTCCAAGAGACATTAATTCCCAAATCTCTATCAGCTGAGAATCTAGCATTCAGAACATCAAAGTTTATGGGGGACACCTGAATCAAACCACCCCATTCCACCCCTGGCCCCATAAACTGATAACCATCCATGATATAAAATACAATACATTCAGGCAACTTTGAAAGTCTCCATAATTTTTATCAATCCCAATGATGTTCAAACATCCCCATAATTCAAGATCTTTTAACTGAGCCATAATACCCCCCCAAAAAAATCCACCAAAAAAACCCAGAATGGCACAGAAAAATATTCACACTGCAAAAGATGGTGGTGGGCATATCAAAGGAATATTCAACCAATGCAAGATTTAAAACAATCAGGGCAAACATCAAACTCTGTAGCTCCAAGTTGAACAACTCTAGCCAGTAACAAATCTCCAAGTCCAATAATTCTAACAAGCAACAAGTCTGGACTTCCATCCCGCCAGCTAGGCTACTCACAGTCCTGGAAAACTTCATCTGGGGCCGGCAACTCTCCTTAGCAGCCATCTCATGGTCCTGGCATCTCCACTGGGTCTCCACTGCAATCCATGGTTCATCCTCATGGCTCTATTGGGTCTCCATGCAGGCGTCCAGCAAACTTGCTTCACACTGCCCATGGCCATCTCCAAAACACAAGATCATGTTGTAAATTCAGTGACCCTCTCTTTCCTGCATTTCTTATACTCCATAATACCAGGTAGAGTGCCAAATTGTTAATCCAGAGGGGAGGGAATAAAGCAGACTTTGAAGAACAGAACATTCCTTTAGCATTCAGGCGCCTTCAAAATATTGCATTCTTTCTGTTGTCCCAGTGCAGGTTAGCTGGCCCAATCTCAATGGTTGTAATCTCTCATATAATTGCAACTGAACAGGCAGTAGTTTTGTCCAAAGCTTTCATTTTTCTGTGCCATATCCCTCTGCTCACACCAGTCCATTTCTATGCAATGTAACCCTGCACAAGTTCTCAGGACACAGGTATGATAGCAAGCCTTTTACACAAACTGCTTGTAGCCCAGTCTAGGCAAAGCTCTTTCTCACACTCACAAGCCAAACCTCACAATCCATAGTTCTCAATGCATTGCAATCTTTCAATTCTGACCAGAATAGGCCATCAAGCTGTACTTACAGCAGTGCAAGCCATCTCTTAGGACAAGGTTTCAAATCCTTCCACATTCCTCTTGAAAACTCAGCTCCAGAAGATCAAAGCTCCACAGTCAGGTGTCTAGCAGCAAATGACACCACTCCTTGGTACCAACATCACTGTTGCAGTCAGGTTAACATTACTGGCAGAAATCACCTGACCAAGAACAGCTTTTGGGGGAAAAGGGGGTTTATTTTGGCTTACAGAGTTGAGCAGAAGCTCCATGATGAGAAGTGAAAACAATGCCATACGCAGAGGGTGGACATCACCCCCTGGCCAACATAAGGTGGACAATAGCAACAGGAGAGTGTGCCCAACACTAGCAAGGGGAAATTGGCTATAATACCCATAAGCCCGCCCCCAACAATACACTGCCTCCCAAATCTCCATCATCTGGGAACCTAGCATTCAGAACACCAAAGCGTATGGGGGACACCTGAATCAAACCACCACAGACTACATACTACATCATTCCAAAGATATAATTTTCTAGAACCAGGCAAACTATGGAGCTAGCAAAAGGATTGGTGGTGACAAAGAGTTTGGGAAAGGACAGTGATTCTATGCCGGTAAACATGTGCTATATAATCATCAAACATCATGGGATGTACAGCAAGAGGTATCCCTGCTGTACAGAACAGACTTTAGCTAATGACAATAACACATGAATATCGATTCATTTATTGCAACAAATAGACCACATGAACGCAAGACATTTAGAACAGAGAAACTGAGAGTAGGTGTGAGAAAGTATTGTCAGAATGGATAAGTACAAACAAGACTGACTGTATATTATGTGCAACAGACAAACTTTGAACAGAACCAAAATATAGAGAAGCAGAAAGAAAAAGGCTGAACCAAAACATGGCTGTATTCATATGACATGATGGATTTCAAGATAAGTAATATACTCACAGTTAAAGGTGGTTCTTTCTAAATGACTTAAGAGTCAATTCAGGAGCTGGAAAGATGGTGCAGCAAGTAACAGCACTTCCCACACATGCATGAGGGTAAGGATGCCTGACCGTACCTCAGTTCTGTTTCCCAGCACCTGGTTAAAAAGCTAGGAGACATATGCCTTTAACCGCAGTCCTATGGAGAGCAGAGACAAGAGAATTGCTGGAGCTCATGAAAACGGAAAGTTTCAGAATCACTGAGAGATTCTGGCTCAAGAAAACATGCAGATGAGCAATGGAGGAGTACATAGACATTCCTCTCTGGCTTCTGCACATATGCACACAAGGCAACACACATCTGCATACACACATGCATATACCACATAGACAAGACCACACACTACACACACACACACACACACGATAGAGTCAATTCATCAAGAAACCAAAACAACCATAAATTGTATGTTCCTAATAACAGAGATTTAACACACATAACCAAAATAAACAGAACTAATGGGAGAAATAATGGATCCACACACAGGGTGACTTCTAGAACCTCTGTCTCAGCAAATTGAGAGCACCATTGGACAAAACTGAACAAGAAGTTAGATGATTGGAACAGCTATATGAAGTCAACTTGATCCTACTGACATTGATAGAACACTAGACCCAACAATGGGTCAAGTACACAAGGAACATTCACTAAGGTAGACTGTGTACTTGACCATAAAGCAAACCCTCAGAACATTTTAAAAGTTCAGTGTATGTGCTCTGGTCACACAATGATTACTTTAAGTTTAAAAAACAGCAACAACAACACAAGCATGGCTATAAAATCTCCCAGCTATTGGCTAAATAATCCACAGGTCATAGAAAAAAATCACAAATTATACTGGAAAATATTTCTACTTAAAAAATAATTTTTAAAAAAATTAGAATTTATGAGCTCAAGATGAGGAAGAACTTGAAGGGAAATTATAGCCTTTTATGCTTATATTAGAAATTAAAAGGTTTGAAGAAACAACTATCTGGATTTCCAATTTAGGAAGCTAAAGCCTAAGAATTGAACCCAGTGGAAACAGGAAGTTATAAGAAACAGAAATCAATTAAATAATTAAAAACAAATACTAGAAAAAGGGCATCTGAAAAGCAGTTATCATCTTTAGGCTGCTGTAGAAATATGCAAATTAAATAGAATTTGGCATTCTGATGGGATCCTGAAACAGAAAGACCTTAGGGGTTGGGGAAATGGCTTAGTAGTTAAAGGCACTTGATCATAAGCCCGACAACCTAAGTTTGATACTTCTTAGAACGCATGTAAAGCTAGAAGCAAAGTGGCACATACATCTGTGATCACAACACACTTATGACAATAGGAGGCACAGCCAAGGGAATCTGGAAGCTCGGAGTGGGGAGTAGGGTAGCTAATCTGGCACAGGCAGCTGCAAAACAAGAGAGACCCTGTCTCAGAGAAGGTGAAAGGAGAGAATTGCCACCTTGAGGTTGTCCTCTGTCCTTCACACATGCACCATGGCACATATGGTGATAAATGTGATAATCCCTTAAGAAAGCTGTTTTATTTGGCCTTCAGTTTCATGGTACAAACACATAGACACACACAAATAAAAATAAAACAGAGGGCTGGAAAAATGGCATAGCTTTTAAGGTGCTTGCCTGTGAAGCCTAAGGACCCAGGTTCGATTCCCCAGTATCCATGTAAGCCAGATGCACATGGTGGTACATGTGCCTGGAGTTCGCTTGCAGTGGCTAGATGCCTTGGCACACCCATTCTCTCTCTATTGTTTGCCTCTTTCTCTCTTTCTCTCTCTCTCTCTCAAATTAATAAATAGACATTTTGAAAATCAAATAGACACTAGGCAAAAATTAAGGAAATCTGAATAGGATATGGAAGCTCATTAACAATAATAATGTGCACTTGTTAGTTCACTAATTGTGGCAAATGTGCCATAAGATTGTTAAGTTCTCAACAATAAGGGAAATTGAGAAGAGTATACAAGATATCCCTGACACTGTTATGTAAATCTAAAACTCTATTTCCTACTTCATTTTGTAAAGTCAAGAAAAGTGTAATCCCAAAACCTGAAAAGAAAAAAAAAAGAAAGAACAAGAAATTCCAGATACAGTGCTTTGGGACTGAAATGCTCCCCCGAAGCCCATAGTAAATAAGGCTCAGCTGACACTCTGCAGGGAAGTAGTGGGAATGTTCAAAAGTAGGGTCTTGTAGGAGGCCTTAGTTCACTGGAGGGGTTCACTCGAAGGGGATTGGGGACTTCAGCCTCTTCCCCTCTTTTGTTGCTCTGCTATGCTCTCCTCACCATGAGGTGCCACACCACAGTCCCAAAAACAACAGGGGCAGACAGCCATGCAAAACCACTGAAACTGAGGGCCAAATAAAATAGCTTTCTTAAGGGATTATCACATTTATCATATATAGGATCAGAACACTAACATAGACACAAACCATTCATAACACATTTGTGCAGGAGTGTGTGTGTGTGTGTGTGTGTGTGTGTGTGTGTGTGTTTGTGAGAGAGAGAGAGGATAGTGGAGAATGACAAAAATAATTAGTTCAGTTGTTGAATGCAAGACTTTTGAAAATTGAACATCAATGTGTTTTATTTAGTACATCAACCTCAATAGGCTCAGAAAAAGCGTTTGACAAAATCTTGGATTCATTCTTAATTTAAAAAAAAAAACTAGAAAGAATTTTCAGTCTGGTAAAGGCCACCTCTGACTGAAAAAGCCACAGCCAATGACATACTTATGGGTTAAAAAAAAAAAAAATGAATGTTTCTCATATTATTGGGAATTAGCACAAGATAAATTTAGGAGTTTATAATTTATTTGTATATTTAAAAAGTATGTGTATCCCAAAAGAGTTTTAATTTAGCATTTATTGAATAATCAGTAGGTGCAAAAACAACTGCTCAGTGTTGGAGATATTTTAAGGTAAAAAGAAGTCTACTTATCAAAGAATATTTAAATAAATTTAAAAGTTAACAACTACACAATAATATTTTTTCAGCCAAGTGAGATGACGGATGGTGAGTAGCTTAGGCTTTCAGAATCTACACTATATAAGGCATAGCTGGCTGATTAAGCAATTTGGATTTTTATTCTATGGCCACGGGCCTTCCTTAAAAATCAGCCATATTGCCTGGGATCGCTCTCTCTCTTATTACAAAGCAGCTGGTGATCTGAAGGGAAGTTAAAGCAAGCAAGTAAAGACGTCAGGTCTCCTTCAACTGTAGGATAAGATTCTCTCTGCTGTTGAGTTGGAAGTCTTAAAGAATAAAGGGCTAGAAATAGGAATCTTTTTTTGTTGTTTTATTTTCAACAGCTCAGTAAAGTCACAAATATCTAACAATGAAAGTCTGTCTCAGACAATGGTAACCAAGGAAGTAGACAGAGACCAGAGAAGGGGAGGAAACGGTTAAGACTGACTACGAGGAGCAGATGGTCTCTCTACTGCACCCCCTCCCTGTTCTCTTCCTACACCCATCCACTCATCCGTCTAATCGTGCATGCATGCATGTGTGCACACACACACACACATGCACACACTTCATAAGCTCCCTGCTGTCTGCAGCACTGACAGCCCACTGATTGAGAAATCTGTCTTCTTTCCATTTTTTGCAGCTAATTGGGAAGTCATCTATTGGCATGATAATAAACAGATACAGAAATTAATAATAATCTGGGTAAAAACAGACAAGCTTCTAACAGCAGGCTGTTGATAATGAGCAGTGGTAAAGGGTGGGCCTGGGAAGCTCTCAGAAGACCACAATGTTCATCCAAAAAGCCAAATCCTGCAGCCAGCCAACAGAGTAAAGTCAGGTGGACCTGGGAAGTAAAGTGCCCAATTCATAACTGATTACCTTCCTTCCCTTTAATATACACAGGAAAGACATGTTAGACTGGAGACATTTTACATCAATCTACACAGAAGGTAAGAATTCTAAGAAGGAAGAAAATAAAAGACCTTATAGGGTGAAAATTTGATTCAGTTTGTCTCAGACCACACCATTTTTAGCAAATTCCCACATCTCAGAAAATTCTATAGTTCCAGGACAGTAGGACATAAGCTTGTGATGGCCTTCAAACACCAGGCATAAAAGGTCGAGATATCAGACAACTCCACTCCAACGTCGAAAACCCAAGACCTTGTCCACCATCTTTAGTCAGAGAAAAGGACCCACTGGAGGTCATGGCTGTGGGGGTGCCCCCGGAAGATGCCATTTCTTGACCAGTAAGTGATGGAGCGCTCCCCTTGTACTAGGCCAACACTTCTCCCAGACTTATGGCTTTTTCTCCCTCACCTTTCTCCCTCGACTGTTCTGTTTTCTGGCTTCTGATGATTATCAGTAATCCTTGGCATTGCAAATTAGAGTATTTTCTGAAGTTTGGAGCAGGGCATGAATTTTAGCCGATGGGAACACAATTCAGTGCAGTATGTCAAGGAGGCACTGTACAGGGTTCTCCCTGCCAACCAGTGGCAGCAAGAGTAATCTCTGGAAATAGAACCCAGGTCCACATAATTTTAAAGCTATCCACATAATCCCAACTTGCAGCAAGATTTAAGAAGCACTATCCCAAAGACTTTACATAGACTGCTCTAGTTAGTCTTCATCATAAACCCCAGGATACCATTAGCAGGCCCATTTCAAAGATCAGAGCACTGAGACCTGGAGAGCAACAATATCTTGGCTAAATTTACACAGGTAGATTATTCATTAGTTTTACATCACTCTGACCAAACACCAGAGGGAAACAAATTAAAGGGCAGAATTCAGAGGATTCAGGCCGTCATGACTAAAGGGTGTGGTGGAGCAGACAAGCATCACGGTGGTCAAGAAACATAGTGGAACTTGAATAGGAAGGGACCAGGGTCATATGCAGACTTGACTTCAAGAACATGCCCATAGAGATCTGTTTCCCTCAACCATATCTCACCATCCACAGAAGTCTACTTAGACTTTGAATCAATGAGTTAAGCCTTTCATTATGTCAGAAGCCGCATGATCTAATTGTCCCTGGAAACATCCTCACAAACACACTGGGGGGTGTGCTTTATCAGTTTAGGGATTTCTCAATCCTATCAAGTTGACAATTAATATCTACCATCACAGGGTATAAGTGTTTGCAGGGAGTTGGCTGCAGACATTTGGCTCCATAGCCTGAGTAGAAAACCACATAGACTCACAACTAAGTTGTCCATATCTCTCATACAAGGGGCTCGGTTGCCCTCTGCACCTGAGGTGTGAAACTGGCCTGCAGGAGGCTTTATTGGGGAAGCAACCTCCTTTCTGGCTTTGGTCTTGGTCCCACCTTTCCCTCCCCATTCCCAACATGGCTCCTCCATCTGGCACCACTCTGGGAGTGGGAAGACAAAAGTTTCTCTGAATTACCACTTTCAGCCCTCCACATGGCTGCAGCTTTAAATAGTAACTACTGTGCTCAAACAAAAGAAGATCCTCTTGTTTCCAGGATGGAAAAAGCAGCTCAAGTCCAAAAACACTTCCATAGCCCTGACCAATAGATGTGCAAGCCCCCTGCGGGAGAACACAGCCATCTAAAGGACCTCCCAGAAAAGTAGGTTGGCTGTCACACACTGGGGTGTCTCTTTGGCCAGCTCCCAGTACCTCACCACTGCTGGGGGCCAGGCCAGGCCAGCCAGAAAGATCCTGTTTCTTTTGAATGGGTCAGACAGCTCAAACTTGCTATTTTCAGAAGCCAGGGCGGTACCTCCTAGGGAGTACCATCAAAAAGCAACTTCCACATTATATCCCACTGTCCTTAAAATATATTCAGAGAAACCAATCTGCTCATGCATTGTTGGTAGAAATAGAAAATGCTATAGCCACTCTGGGAGAAAGAAGTTTGACAAAAACGTGAAACCAGCATACCTCCTAAAAATCATACTCCTGGACATTTATTCCAGAGAAATGTAGAGGGGCTCACACAAACACGTACACACAAATGTTTATAGCTACTCTGTTCAAAATTGTAAAATACTGGAAACAACCAAGATATCCTTGAATGGGCAGTTGTTTAAACTATGGTGTATCGATACCATGAAACACTCATCTTCAATTTAAAGGAAGTAACTATTGACACAAGCAGCAAGTTAAGTAAGCCTCCAGAGTTAGACTAGGTCAGAAAAGAAAAACGTCCCAACAGGTTTATAATTTCACATAAAAATTTCTCTTCTTATATGGTGGATCATGCCTTTAATCCCAGCACTCAAGAGGCAGAGGTAGGAGGATTGCTGTGAGTTGAAGGCCAGCCTGAAATTACATAGTGAATTCCAGGTCAGCCTGGACTAAGACCCTACTCGTAAAAAAAAAAAAAAAAAAAAAAATCTTGAAATGACCAAATTTTATTTTTTATTTTATTTTTTCTCAATTTTTTATTAACAATTTCCATGATTATAAAAAAAATCCCATGGTAATATCCTCCCTCCCCCCACACTTTCCCCTTTGAAATTCCATTCTCCATCATAAATCATATCCCCTCCCCATCTCAACCAGTCTCTCTTTTATTTTGATGTCATGATCTTTTCCTCCTTTTATGATGGTCTTGTGTAGGTAGTGTCAGGCATGGTGAGGTCATGGATATGCAGGCCATTTTGTGTCTGGAGGAACATGTTGTAAGGAGTCCTAACCTTCCTTTGGCTCTTACATTCTTTCCACCACCTCTTTTGCATTAGACCCTGAGCCTTAGAAAGTGTGATCGAGATGTTATTCAGTACTCCAGTCACTTCTTGCCAGCACTATGATACCTTCTGAGTCATCCCAAGGTCACTGCCATCTGAAAAGAGAAGATTCTCTACCCAAAGTGAGAGTAGCATTAATATAAGGGTATAAATATTAAGAGAAGTGTTTACTGGGCAGTTTGATAAGCATAGTATATATACTTATCTAAACATCAGCAGATGTTATACCCCTAGGGCTCATGACTACCCCTGTTTTAAGTTTTCAGTATCAGGGATGTATTCTCCTCACCCCCCCCATGGAGCGGGCCTCCAGTCCATTTGGAGGGCAGTTGGCTTCCACCATGACAGACATGCCACTATTGCACACGTTGGCTCATTTGGCCTGACTGGCCAATTACAAGGCTTGCAGTGTCCACTGTTGAGTATCTTCACTGGTGGTATCTCTTTCTCCCACTGAACTACATGTAGAATGGCTTCTTCCAGCTTTCTGTCAGCTGGTCTACATGGAGGAGATGACCAGCTCAGTTCCAGCAGGATTTCTCAGTGGCCTTGCAGCCCAAGTATGTGGAGTCTTCAGCAATAGGGTCTTACCATTGATTCCTGGTGGGAAACCAAGGGCCTCAGCAATGGCCTATAATATTTTGGGGACATCAGGGACCTCCCTGGCCAACAACTCACTGGAGGTATCCCATCCCTGGCACTGAAAATTTTCTAACAATGATCTATGGCTCCTGGGTGTTCGATTGTCTGAAACCGGGGGATTCCATATGATTTATTTGCATCCTCTTAGATTTTGATTAGCCCTCCCTCCACCTTTCCTTTACTCAATCTCTTCCCCTGACCTCACTTTGGGCCTTTTCACCCCCATTAGTCTATTCTTCTAATTACATATATACAAAATGACCAAATTTTAGAATGGAAGAGCAAGCTAGTGGTTGACAAGACCTAAAAAATACATAGGGGAATATGGCCTAAGAAAGGAAAGTAGAAAGGAATGTTGTAAACTGGACATTGTCTGCATCTGAAATTTCACTGTCAGCATCCTGGCTGTGATACGGTGCCATAGTTTTCAAGGTGTCCCCTGGGTGAAAGCGCATGGGGTCTCTACTGAATGGTTTTTTATGGCTATATGAGCATCTGCAATTATCTTAAAATAAAAGGTTGATTTTTTTTAATTTTAAGAAGATATTTGGAGTTTGGGGTGTTAAAGTGCTTGTTTGTAAAGTCTGCCAGCCAAGATTCTTTTCCCCAGCAACTCACATAAAGCTGGACAGGCTTTCAGTTGCAATGGCAAGAGACTGTGGTGTACACACACACACACACACACACACACACACACACACACGAGCAAATAAATAAATATTTTTTTAAAAGATATTCAGGGAGGGGATGTGATGAGAGTGGATTTGTGAAGGAGATAGTGGGGAGGGGAAGGAATTATTGTAGTGGAGAGATGACTTAGTACTTAAGGCACTTGCCTACAAAGGCAAAGGACCCAAGTTCGACTCCCCAGGACCCATGTAAGCCAGATACACAAGAAGGCACACACATTATATCTGGAATTCATTTGCAGTGGCTGGAGGCCCTGGATCTCTGTACCTCACAAAAACAAAAACAAAAACAAAAACAAAACAAAAAAAGAAGATGCTAAGAGGCCAGGGAGATAGTTCAAAGGGCAAAATGTCTACCTTGCAAGCATGAGGACCTGAGTTTGATCTCTAGTACCCACATAAAAATACCAGGTGTTGCAAGACCCATCTATAATTTCAGTGCTGAGGAGACAAAGACAGATGTGTGGAGCTTGCTGATTGGCCAGTCTAGCCTAGCTGGTGAGCTCCAGGCCAAGGAGAGAGCCTGGGTCCAAAAGAGTGGGTGGTGCTCCTGAAGCTGACACCCAAGACTGTCCTGCGGCCTTTATGAGTATGCACACATATGCATGCACGTATGCACCCTCACATACGAACACAGATGCTCCACACACACGCGCGCACACAAATCAAAAATCCTGGGGGGCATTCAGTGAGGAATTTATTTCCCTTCATCTTACCTAGATGACAACCTGCGTCCTTACTGAAGCTTGGTCCCCAGCTAATGGTACTATTTGGTACTTAGGGGTTAGGGTCTAGCTGGATGATGTAGGTCATTAGGGCTGCATCTTTAGGGGTTGTGTCTGTCCCTGGCCCCCTACTCTTTGCTCTCAGACTTCCATAAAGTGAAGAGCCTCCTCTGCTTCTACATGTTCCCACAGCCATGTTGTTCTACCCACGTGGTCATGCATGAAACCCACAGAGCTGAAAGAACTGTCTTTGAAGTAGAACTAGATGTTGGAAGCAAGGGGCCTTTTTTATTATAAGCCTTTAAGTTCTATAACTGTTCCTCTCTCTCTCTCTCTCTCTCTCTCTCTCTCTCTCTCTCTCTCTCTCTCTCTCTTTCTCTCGGCATGTGTGTGTGACTCTGTGAGTGTATGACATTGAGGTGAATTTATTCTTAAAATTGGAACAAAAACATTTAAGACTGAGAGTGCTAAAATTAGAATATATATACAAAGCAAGAGCTGCAAAGATGGCTCAGTGGTTAAAGAATATGTAGAAAACATATAGTGTTGTCCCTGTCAAAAACTTACATTCTTATGAAAACTAGTCCAGGAGCTCACAATGTTTAAGTAACCTGTGATTGGAATCTGGGTTAGCTATTTTTCTCACTGCTTAAACAAAACACCTGACAAGAACAACTCAAGGAAGGCAGGGTTCGTTTTCACTCCTGATTTAAGAAGGGACACAGATCATCACGGTGGGGAAGGCATGGCAGCCGGACAGTGAGGCGGTTGGTCACATCATGTCTGCAGTCAGAAAGCAGACACCATGACTTAGTCAGTCTCAACCCCAGCCTATGAGATGGTGCCACACACTTTCCAGGTGGGCCTTCCTGCCTTAGTTCAACCTCTCTGGAATTGTCCCGACAGACACACACACCTGGAGGTTTATCTCTTAGATTGACTCCTATTAAGTTGACAGTCAAGAATTATCATCACAGACTCTTGCCTTTTCAATCTTCTCACATGAGAAAATGTCTGAGAAAAGGACCAATATCTCATAAACTTCTACTTTCTCTTCCTATTTCCACTCTAATCCATAGAGATTAGCTTCTGTGACTGCTCTAACAAATTAGTACAAATTGGGTTCTTTATTATAAGTGCATTCTCTTACATTTCTAAAAGTTACAAGTCCAACACACAAGATATCCACAGGTCGCACTCCCTTTGAAGGCTCTAAAGTGTCTCCTTCCAGCTTCTGGGGCCTCTAGGAATTCCTTATTTTGTGGCCACATCACACTAGTCTCTCAGTAATTTCACTACTTCCTCCTCTTTATCTCAAACCTCACACCTCCTCCTCAATTTCTCTTGCTTTTAATGTGTACCAACTGATGGTTGTGTGTTTATTTTTTGTTGTTTATTTCTGCAGTGCCAGGATCAAGCCCAGAACCTCATGATAAGTGCTCTACTGCTGAGATGCATGAATAATCTTCTGATGTGTTTTTAAGACAGAAATTTCACTATAATTTTAAGAAGAGTAAGACCATGGGAAAAAATGTAATTAAACATTATACACTATAATTTTCAATTGACAAATAATAAACATATACATTTAAAATATAGCTTAAGCTGGGTGTAGTAGAGCATACCTTTTAATCCCAGCACTTGGGAAGCAGAGGTAGGATGGTCGCCATGAGTTCAAGGCCACCCTGAAACTATGTAGTGAAATCCAGGGCTAGAATGAGACTCTACCTCGAAAAGCAAAACAAAACAAACAAAAAACCTAAATAAATAAAATATAGCATAAGTTACATTACCTCTTTTATTAGCAGATACTAACTTTACAAAATGGTATCTTTCACTATAGCATTTTTATACATGCATGTACCTTGTGATGATCACAGTTAGTGTCCACTCATGTAGGCCAAGGTAATCTCACCATCTCAAAATTCTTAACCTAGTGTGGTAGCTTAAATAAATAATGGCCCCCAATATGTTGAGGATTCTATTAAAGTTTGTAATTTAGATCGACAGCCACTTGGCTGGAGGTGGTGTCACTGTGGATGAATCCTATATTCCAGCCCCAAGGGTATGGAGGTAGATTTGGAATTCCAGTCTAAAGATATGCAAAGTGCCTGAGCTTTGCCTGGAATTCCTAACTGTACTATGTGGTGTGGTTCTAGGGTTTTGGCATGTGACTCTTCTCTCTCTCTGCTTGGACCTGTGAAAGCAGGCCAGCTTCTCCAGATATTACAGAACTTGCCCTGGATCTTTACACTTCAATACATATTGCTTCCTCCATAACGATGCCTGATTTGGAAGTTCAACCCAGCAACATGAGGCTATCTGCTTTACCTAGTCACATCTGAAAAATCTATTTTTTTCACTTAAGATAAACACAGGTCCCAAGAACATGGGTGTACCAGTTTGGAAACCACCACTCAGACCACTCTAGTATCCCAAAATCATTTTATGCCTGGATGAAGCTCTCCTGTCCTTGTTGTGAGGTCTGATGTCACACAAGTAAGACCATCGACTCATGGAATGTGAGGCAATGGGTAAAAAAGAAAAAAAGAAAAGAAAAGAAAAAGAAAAAAGAAAGAGACTGGCGCACAGTCTGCATTCCAGAGGTCAGGATTTCATGATGCAGCCTTGAACTGCTGGGAGTGTCATCTTTTATTGGAGAAAACCCCAAGATGTTCATTTCAAAAACAGGATGGAAGCTAAAATACAAACTTAGGCAGAACTGAGGCAAGAAACGTTTTATGTAATCATAAAGGTTTTCAGAAACAGAGGTACAGGAAGGTCATGGTACATTGCACAGACGGGGGTCATCTCATTTCTGAGATAATAGAAAACACCTGCCTTTTGCAATAAGGCCTATGATAATGATTCCTGAAACTTCTGCTTTATCCGTCAGGAAGATCAACTTGGGTGGTGGCTTCCATTATGTGTGCCTAAAGGCAAGGGCTGCACAGGAGGATGTTTAACCAGGTCTATTGTGTCCCTTTACATTCCGTTTTCCATCCTCTAATTGATTCTATATGCCATGGTTATAGGAATCACATGTCAATATCATTTCAACACATCTACTCTCTGTTGCAAGGGGTCTGAGAAACTCTCTACTCCCTACTTTCATTCAGTGAGGAGCCTGGGGCCTCAGCTCATCAGTGACAGCGCCAAAGGGTTTCTTGATTTCTCAGCTGAAGCTATTCTCACAACACCACATCATGCCTGTCACTCACCTGGTCTCTCTCTATCTCACCAGCTGAGCTTTCTTCCCACAAGTCCTCTGCATCCACCCCTCATTGTCTGAATAGGAACAAATACTTTGCCCTCAAACCTGATCCTAAAATTGCTACTTTGAATGGATATTTTCTGGCTACTGTGTGTAACTCTAATCAGTTTTTTGTTCCTTGTTCTCTAAGTACTCTGATATTTAAATTGAGTCTGTTTAATCCCATTTACTTTAGTTTTGCTTTATTTTTTCCCTTCTAATTACTCTCTCTTATCTCCCTTCCCCTCCCATTAATATAGTAATTCCCATCTTACTTTCATGCCTTAATAAAATTGGGGAGCTGGAGAGATTGCTTAGCAGTCAAGGAATTTGTCTGCAAAGCCAAAGGACCTTGGTTCAGTTCCCCAGGACCCACATAAGCCAGATGCACAAGGTGGTGCATACATCTGGAATTCATTTGCAGTGGCTGGAGGCCCTGGTGTACCCATTCTCTCTCTCTCTTGATGCCCCTTTCTCTCTCTCAAATACATAAATTTTAAAAAATAAAATGAAATAAAAAACATCGGGAACTGGAGAGATGGCTCAGCAGTTATGGTGCTTGTCTGAAAAGCCTAATGATCCAGGTTCAAGTACTCAGTACCCAGGTAAAGCCATATGCACAAGGTGGCACAAGTGTCTAGAGTTCATTTGCAGTGGCTAGAGGCCTGGTGCGTCCATTTTCTCTCTCTCCTCTCTCTGTCTTGAATAACTAAATATTTTTTTAAAAAATCTATATTGATTTGAACTAGGGCTGCTTGCATGAGCGTGGGTGGAAGGTTATTTACTGTGGAGTGGGCAACTTACCAGTGGCTCCACTGCTGATGAAGCTGACTCCCCTCTCCCAGCTGCTCTGGGAAATTTTGGGTCTCATGTATCCTTCTCCCATTGATGGTGACATATTGACTGGTTCACTCTTGTTCAGAAAACCACAAATATTGTGAGTTCATTAGTAAAACTGCCATGTATGTGGAAGGCAGCATTTTGAAGCCCTCCTCCCCATCCTCTTGCTTTTACATTCTTTCCACCCCCTTTCCACGAGGTTCCCTCAGCCTTGGAGGGAGTGGTTCAGAGGTCCTGTTTGAGGCTGAGCACACAGTAGTCACTGATTAAGCTGAGCACACAGTAGTCACTGATTCTTGGCAGTTTTACCAGCTGTGTGTCTCCACATTAACCACTACCCATTGTAGTAAGCCGAATGTCCTTTTGTGGCCTTTTAATTATTTTAATTTTTGTGTTCTGTTGGTCATTTTAGTCAGAGATTTTCTATATGATATCCTACTCAAGTCTGTTACTCAGTTTATAATTTTCCCACCCCCATTCTTTCTCATACACTCATGACTGATGTACTACTGGAAAAGGACCACATTCTATGGATTATTGTGTGATGTATCTGGACAGAGTACAGGTGATGGAATCTCACACATAACTACTGTAATGAAGACAAAATGCTGTTAAAAATCATTTGCACATATTTCTCCCAGATTTTAGTTGTCATCACCCTAGATTGCCAAAGGCACTCAGAAATTTCTGTTTGAAAGCAGGCTTTTCAAAATGAATGCAAAAACAATGGTAAGAGGGTTGGAGAGATGGCTTAGCAGTCAAGGCGCTTCCTGCAAAGCCAAAGAACCCAGGTTCAGTCTCCAGGACCCATGTAAGCCAAGTGCATGTGTCTGGAATTCATTTACAGTGGCTAGAGGCCCCGGTATGACCATTCTCTCTCTCTCTCTCTCTCTCTCTCTCTCTCTCTCTCTCTCTCAAATAAATAAATAAAAGCAAAATATTTTTTTAATGATGAGTGATTTTCAATTTGTGAGAGTCCCAAAACATTACCCTTGAAGCCAGGCTATTGTCACTGAAGAAGTTTTTCACAATCCTAGCTGGGTGTGGTGATGCCCACTGTAACCCCAGTGCTCCAGAGGCTGAGACAGTATGGTCCCAAGATCAAGGCCAGACTGTCTACAGAATGAGAGCCTGTCCCCTCCTTATCTCCCCTTTCTCTTATGTCATCAAGGACTGCTGGAGATATAGCTCAGTAGTACAGCTCTTGGCTAAATCAAGAACTGAAGCTAGACAACACCAAATGCTACTGTCACTTGAGGATGTGTCCTGTTAGTCAGCTTCCTACCACTGTGACAAAATACATGAGCCAAACCTCTCAAGAGAAGGGAAAGTCTCCTTTGACTCACAGTTTCAGAGGTGTCATTCCATGGCAAGTCACTGTTGACCTTGAGACTGTGGTGAGGCGAACATCGTGGCAGGGTGTGCATGGCGGGTGGGGCTGCTGCTTGTGCCAGCCAGGAAGAAAAGAGGAGAAGCCGTGCGGGCCCAGTGCCCCTTCTACAGTGCATTCCTAAGGACCTAACTTCTTACGTAGCCTCCGTGGCTTGCCAGTAGTTCCACCCCCTCCCAACAGTATCACCAGCTGGCAAACAAGTCCTCCACACGTGGCCTTTTGGAGACATTTAAGATCAAAACCATAACATTCTCCCTCCACAAAACCAGAAAGCTTGTGAGTTCAGTGGAAGGAGTCAATCATACAGGGAAGTAAAAGAAAGTCTCCTCTTTTGCCCAGATAGAAAGGAGGTTCACAGAGGAATGTCCCTAGCCCTAATATTTGAGCTTGGCAATGGATAAGTGAATACAGGGAAGTATGGCCTCTGCTACCTGTGGAGACCTCTGGAAAAAGACCTTTCTTACTCAAGTAAGACTCAAGCCAATCAATTTGGCAAGGCCAAGAGGCGACACAGAAGGAGGCCCTGTGGTTTTACTTCTCCAGTCATCTTCTGATGTTCTGGCACTGGTGATGAGAAGCAGGGACCTGCTCAGATCAGGAGTGACAGTATCTTATGGTTATAGCTACAGGGCTACAGAAGACAGCCAAGAGGAAGCACTTGCCTGGGCCCAGCTGATACCAGCCCCACTGCTGAGGCAGGAAATGGTACAAAGAGACATTATTCTGAGAATATAGCCCCAAGGCCCAAGAAGCCTATCTCCTCTTCACCATAAACCACAGTCTGCATTTCCCTACACAATTTCCCTATCAGATGCCAGTTGAGGAAGAGACACAGTGGGAGGGAAGGTAATCTGAGATTCAAAGCAGTGTTTTCCCTAGAAGCTGGAGCATTCCTTGAAGGCTCTGCTTAAAGGATTAAATCAGACATTCACTCAAACTGAATATGACATTTCGTTTTTGTTTTCTTTCTTTCTTTCTACTTGGGGTAGGGTGGAATGCAGCAAATCATGAATTAAAATAAAACATCTAGAAATAAAATATAGAAATTAGTTTCTCTTCATGCACAAGTTACAGTGGGATTGAAATATTTCAAGCCATTCCCCCAGCATGCCCTTGCTTATGAGGCCAGCAGCTCTGGATTAATTTCAGAATTTGCAAAATACCCAGATAACAATGAGAACAGAAAATTCTTTCCATGGACTACAGAGAAATGAGTTACCTAGCAATGTGTTACTGATTTATCATACCAGCTGTATGTAAATTAAATTTTAAAACCCAAATTGATTTCATTTCCAGTCACTACATATCCAGGTGGCTGGTTGCATTAATTAGAATTGACATGGGGTTAACAATTTCACCCTGCGGCTTCCACCTCTTCAGAATCTGGTGCCTTGGTACTCCCTCTGACTGGGCTGTGCAGCGTGGGAGTGGGTCAGGAAGCAGGGGCTGATGACTCATCCAGGAGATGAGTTTTTCACAGCACCCTCCCCTCACACCTGAGCAGGTGTGTGATCATGTTGGCAGCCAGAAGCAGGTGCTCCTGATAGATACAGCTGGGCAAAGTGAAAACAAATGGAATCTGAAGTCCCATCACATGCACAGGGGGAGGGGGGGAGGGGAAGGAAGCTTCTTTCTCCTGAGCACCCCATAATCTCCCAACACAAATGAGCCAAGAGCTGCCCATCCCCCAGAGGCTAAACCAGAAAAAAAAAAAAAAAAGGTCTAGCCACAGGCAAAGGCGATTCCAGATGAGGTTAGCTTTGCGGTGGGGCAGGGAAGAAAGAAGGCTTGGCACCATCTGCTGTGGGCATATTGACTTCAGCCACTTCAAAGACAGATGGATGAGTGATTTAATAAATTCCTAAGAAAAGTACGTCATCAGACTCCTCATCAGAGAGCACCTGGCATGCCAGGGTCTGGCTATCAGCTGTTGCCCAGATGCTCTTCAAAGAGCGCATGGGGTTAACTCCATGATCTGTTTCAGTTCCTCTGGGGATGCAGGCAGAGCAGTATTTGATAAAGAGGTTGATGTTTGATAGGAGGTTGGAGGTGAGGTTATCCAGAAACAATTTGTGAAAATTAGGTGAGGAACATCTTCCTTTACCAGTTGCCTGGTGCTGTTGAATCCCCTCCAGATGTTCTTTTCTGGACTAATTGACAACCATTTGAAAAGTTCCCTTCTGCGATCATAAAGGACCTCCTTGGATGTGGACATAAGTGCTTAGGGTGGAGGGGTGGCAGCCAACGGCGACAATACAGCTCCAGGAGAAGGCCACCTACTTCACACTCAGTCCCTGATTTAGCAGAACTTCAAAATGTCCACAGTAATAAACAATCCCAAGACAGATATTCCCTCTCCAAAAGCAGTGCTGTAAATGCTGTCCAGAATGTCAGATCTGTGTCCAGTGTCCATAGCATGGAGGAACACCTGTGACAAGGTGAATCTTTCCATTGAATGTGGAGATATCGGTATTAGAACCAGTTCAGCATCCTTCTAGCTACACCACTCTCAACAAATCACTTCTCTGAATCTTAAAGTAAAAGCTCCATTAGTACCCAAAGGCCTACTTCAATTTGGCAAACCATGTGACAAGAATTGTGGGAGGGGCTGCAAGTTTGGAGTGTGAAAGGTATCTTTTCCCAGGTTTTGGAAGGCACAGCTCAGTCTCTGCCTCACTGGGCTCCCATCAGGCAAATCTCTCCCAGTAACGTGACTAGAGATGCCACTTATGAACTGTATCTCACAAAGAAAGGCCCTTGAACATTGCTCCATGGAGAAATGACAGGTAACTGAGAAGACAGATATGTTTAACTAATTTCCTTTACACAATGTATACATATGTAGAAACATCACAGGCTAGCCCATTGTTATGATGTGCAACTTGTGTGCTATTGTGTCTGGTTAAGTCGTAAAAGTAAAAAGTGGATTTTTTATTCAGTCACAGTGAGCAATAGGATACTCAGAAGACTCAGCAGCCAAATGGCGCTGGCTTTATAAGGCTGCCGTGACCAGTAGGAAAGAATATGTGTGCCAATCCCTCAGCACTGTTGGCACACACAAACTCAATTCTGGTAGTCATTGTGGTGTTGGTTTTAGTTAGTAAAATCATCTGTGGTGAGAAGGATAGCTAGCTGGCATACACAGTGCTTAGTGGGAGCTGAATAATGCTTGCTTTTCTTTCATTCGCCCTTATGCAGCACTGGTTCAAGTTCCACAACATGCAAACTTCAACTGAGTGTGGCCTGGAATTTCCCACTCCAACTCTCTGAAGCTGTGAAAGACCCACATAAGATTAGGCCAGTTAACCTTCCATCAGGGAGGGGAAAGGGCTTAAAGGCACACCCCTCCCCAAGGATATACAAGCAATAACAGTTGCTGGAGGAGAGAGACTCATCTGATCATAAGTTGCTAATGCTCCTGTAAGTAGCCCCAATTAAATTCTTTGGTTCACCTAGCTAGACTTGGGTAGAATCAATTCTTTGGTCTGCTACTGGCACCCTATCAGGAGTGAAAAGGTGCTTGTTTGTATCTCCAGGACAATTTAGGCCAACACCGGCGCCAACATCAAACACAACAGAACCAGTGATGAGTCTGGGAAGAGCAAGTGCGTGATCTGTGCTGTGGGTAAGGGACATGCAGTGAGGCTAAGCTGCCAGGGACACAGCATCCCCAAGGGGCTTCCCAACATGGCTGTCCTTCCCTGTGTGCTAGGATGGCACGCCTCCCTGTGGCACTAGCAACTGCATCGTCCTTGCCTTAGGTGGAAAGACGTGTGGTCTGCCATGTGAGCGTGGGGATGCCCCAAATGGCTGGACACTTGGAGAATATATTATAATCCCTGGAAGCAGCACACTGGGAACAGCATTGGAAGTAGGCTGTGGGGTCAGTTGCATGGTCCTTGCTCTGGGAGATAATATTTGCAACAGGCTGGGCTACCTACCCCAAAAGATCTTGCCCACATAAGTGAGCAGTTACAGTCAGAAAGACGTGTGAAAGCTGTCCTCCCACACCAGCCTCTGAATTGGCAGGAACAAAGAAGGAAGGACTGGCGATGCTGGCTTGGCATTTCTCATGGTTGAGGAGGTATAAGGGAAATAGAGTACAAATTAGATCTGTGATAGATAGCCTCTACTGGGTCTGAAAGCTTGAAACCCATGGGATGAATTAGACAGTGAGGAAGGAGAGGGTGAAATAAAAGTGACAGACTATGCTCATCGGCCAGGCTTTTAATACAGAAAATGGAAAATCCACAATTCAGCATACAGACAGGGGCCTTAATAATGACCCACTGCAGGAACGTGTAACACTCAGGGAAAAACTGCTTGGACTAAGGAAGACTTTCAAACAAGAAATTGAAGAGCCTCTCAGCCCCACGAGGCTGTGGGACAATGAGGGCAGATGGATTTGAATCAGTCTGGATGTCATGGAAGCAGAGTCATGGAACTAACGCTTCCTCCCTCCCAGAGACAAAGGCTGCATAACCTGAAGCAGCATGGGGGAAATCAGCCTTGATGGACTGGCTCATGCCGGCCATTAGGGATACTTGGTTATCACTGACTGAGGTCGCCAGGAATATCAGGAACTAGAGCGCAATAGAGGAAGGACAGGCCTTCCTGAGGAAACAGCATAAGAAAGGCAGTGTTAGGGCCCATTTCAGTGGGTCGGATAGGGCTGCATTCACAGGAGAATTAGGAGAAGGACTGACTCAGCAGGTCCCTGGGGCTGGCACAGGGCTTCAGTGGCTTTCCTGAGTCTCAAGGTGGCACACGATCTTTACAAGCTACCAGTGGCATATCTGCATTAGACTGGCATGCATACTAAACTCAAAAAGTGCTAAAGCGATCAAGAGATGGTAAGAATAAAACAGAGGTTGGGGCCTGTCTAGGTCACTTGAAAGCAAATGTGAAAATATGATTTGTGTTGAGCCAGAATTCCTACGGGGGGGGGAATGACATAAAATCAAAGTCCACCTTTCTGCATCTCTGGAAGGCTTTGGACCCTGACAAAGGTATAAATGACAGAGTAGTGCAGGTGAAAAAAACCAAGTTTGTCCCAAGTGTGGGCAGCTGTCCCCCCAGAGTAAGCTGTGAACATCTCTCCTGCAGGAAAGCCTCCCAGGGGAGACCATCTGCCCTGCCCATGACCCTCTCGGCAGCCAGGTGTGGCCAGTGGAGAGGGAGCAGCCAGCTGCAGCTTGGGCCCAGAGCCTTTCCAATGGGAAGGAGAGGGACTCTAGTTCCAGGGACAGGCAGGTGCAGCAGGAAGGAACACAGCTCTGCCTTCCTCGGGTTGCTGAGCCAAGCAGCTTGAGTAGCGTTCCCCCCACCCCCACCCCGCCAAGCCTGTCAAAGGTAGAGACATGCACAGCAGCCCCGAGGCAGCACCCAGAATGCAGGGGAGGGGGTGGCTCATAACTATGTACGGATTGGACAGGGTTAACCCATCTATACCATAGTAGCCAGCATTGACTCTGAGACAACAATTGATATAAGTGATGGCATCATTTCTTGTTGTATCAGACCAACTGAGACTTTCTTGCAGTGGTAGATGGTGGACCTTCAGTGATCTTCCCCACACTTTGTTAAAGGTTTCATCACATAGATGATATAGTGTGAATTGATGAGTGCTTTAGGAGTTAGAAAAACATCTGAAAGACTTGCCAGCTCTCCTAGAGGAGTGAGGACGGGAAATTACTTCACACAACGGCCTTGACTCTTCAAAGAAAACAGAACCCAGATCCTTAAATAGAAGTATGCCCATTCTCTCCTTTCTCCTCTCTCTCTCTCCCTCTCTATCCCCCTCAAATAAATAAAATATTTTTTAAAGGGTGGTTTTATCTGAGAGATGAGAGGCTTCAAAAAGGAGGTAGTATTGGGCTGAGGAAGAATCTGGGCAGGATTAGGAGTGAGGACATTCAGCCAAAGGAAGATATTGAGCAGAGGCTTGGGTATAGTATGGATGAGGTTTAAAAAATGATATACTGACTATCCAAAGCATGGGAATGGAAGAATCATTACGTTATTCAGAAGAAAAGCTGAAAGGGTAAATAGATTTACAGCCAGTACGAAGGGGCCTCCTATGACAAGCCAAAACTTTGGGCTTCACTTTTGGACCAGTGTTGCTCGAGATGTAGCCCACAGGTTATCCATATCAGAAGCGTAATTTGGGCTGAACCCCAGACTTACTAAAGCATAGCTTTGGTAAGCAGCAAAATATCTACTTATTTTATAAGCTCCCCAGGTGACTTTGATACTCACTAAAGTTTGAAGACCATTACTACAGAGAATTGAACCCCACTGAAGGACTTAAGACAGATTGCACCACCAGCTGACTCAGAAAGGGAACTGGCAGCATTTGGAGGCGGTCTCAGAGCAGGTAGGGCCTGGAAAGAGGGAAGAAGACACTATGAAACAGACAAAAACTGAACTGCCACAGAGATCTGAGGGCAGAAAGCCGCTGGCCAAATAGGAGTCATTAGAATCAGAAGGAGGTGGTGGGCTAAAGTCATTGCAGTCAGGTCAAAAAGCAATGGATTTGTGGTTGGAAGAAGAGCTCTGGAAATATTTGACCTTTCTGGAAGAACTGAGTCAATGGGTGCAGACATTTTTTACTTGCTTTCGCATTGCTATGACCTGCCACCCAACAGAAACAATTTTACAGAGGAAAGATCGATTATGGCTCAGAGCTTCAGAGGGTCCAGTCCATGTCACTTGACACCATGTGCTTGGGAGCATGTGATAAAGATGTTCTCACCTCATGGTGGATAGGCAACAGAGAGAGAGGGACAGGAAGGGACAGAGATGAGATATTTCCAGCACTCACCCCAGAAGCCTACTTTCCTCAGCTAAATTATAATCTCCTATAGTTTCCAGAACTTCCCAGTAGGAACCAAACAATCAAAATATGAGCCTGGGGTGGACATTTCACATTTAAACCATGACAAACATTAAACAGGGATAACATGGACAGATATGCAAAAGCAGGAAAGAAATCTTAGATTTCTTAGCAAACTATATGTAGATGAGCAACTAGCTTCTTTTGAGAAGTGGAAGCAGTGAATGGCTGTTTTACTTTATTTGGCCTTGGAGTAATCCATTAGAAATCCTACCCGAAGGCTTGTCAGACCAAACAACCAAAGAAAACCAATATGCCCCTCACCTATGACCTAGAACACAAAAGAGAGAAGAGCTGGACCCTAATTCAGAAAAAAAAATCTACTTTACCCAAGAATAGAACATGCCCCAGGACCTACTAGGCACTTCAATAAATAAAGACAGTCTTGCTAAGATAAAACCATAGTAGGAGATGGTAGACAATTGGACAAAGCAACTCTTTCATTTCCTCTTCCATTCTTCTTGAATTCTCCTCACCACTTTTTCCAACTACCCAGCTATGAGCATGTTATTTCATTAGAATATGAATGAGGAGCCCTTTGGGAGAATTTTATGCTGTCATGGCAACAGTCACCATGGCAACCGTTAATTAATTGGATACTGATGAAGTGGAGGAAGAAAAAAAGCCAACCACAACGGATACAACTCTAGAGGAAGTCATGGTGTGTAGTAATTATATGAATCTCATTCAGCAAAGGCATGCAGCAGGTCAAGAATGCAAATACCAACCCCCAGCCGCCTCCTGCTCAGAGAGGCCCGCATTCACGTGTTCACATCAGAAAAATGTGAATGAGTGCCTCCAGCTTTGTCCGTTCCAAACAGCACATACCTTGGCCCCAGCAAAGGCAGATTCTCCCAGAGACCAAACCTTACCTAATATGGGGAGCTGATTCTGCGAAGGGTAGTCCAAATAGTACAGTGAGGGAGGAGATGAGCATGTGGGCCCACAAAGTTGTTCAGCTGTGAAGTGTCTTCAGATAAAGGCAGGGGAAGTTTGATTTGTCACCGCCAACTCAAGATGACATGGTGGCTCCTACACAGACAAATGGCTCACAGTTCAAAAAGAACACCAGTCTGAGGGAGGAAGAGGAAGATTCAAGTAGAAGAGGTCCTGAAAATCTAGTCAACTTTCTGTTAAGAAAGGCAAAGGGAGGAGGGAAGAGGATTGCTGAAGTATTTTTCTATACTGTTGTTCTCCCACCTTTAAAACCCTAGGCTTCACTTGGTTTCGGCAACTTACTTTTGTCACCAATGTTATAAGCCATGTAGCTAGGCAGTGTAGTCCTATTAGCTTTGCTATGGTGATAAATGGTCACTATGGTAACAATCATTTAAGATGTTTTTGTGGAACCTAGAGGCACTTTTTCTGAATTAAACATTAATATTTTTTCTTTATTTATGGGCATGCCAGAACAAACTCCAGACACATGTGCCAGTTTGTGCATCTGGCTTTACATGGGTACTGGGGAATCCTACCCAGGCCACCAAGCTTTGCAAGCAAGAGCCTTTAACTACTGAACCATCTTTCCAGCCCAGAGAGACACTTTTGTCTATCATGTAAGCGTCCCTAAAGCTCTATAATTGCTTGTGTTAATAGTATTATTATTATTGCCACCCAAACATATACCTTGCTTCTGCCATCAAATATTTTACAAGGACTAGAGAGATGGCTTAACTGTTAAGGCTAAACATAAGGACCCCAGTTTGATTCCCCAGTATCCTTGTAAGCCTGATGCACATTGTGGTGCATGCATCCAGAGTTCATTTGCAGTGGGCCCTGGCACCCCCATTCATTCTCTCTCTCTCTCTCTCCCTATTTCTCTCATAAATAAATAAAATTTAAAAGAAACTTTTATAATCTGACACCATTATGACCTAATAGACTGATGCTGTAATATTAGTAAATACGTTTTCAAGAAAAATAATTTAAAAAGTCTCCTAACCAATCCACACCTTCCAGCTGGAGAGAAATACTAAGCCACTAAAATATATTCAAACCCCTTCTGGGGAATTCCTCTTGAGGTTCTCAGCAACACATTCTGCTTTGACCCAAAACTGATACTTTCAGTATGAACCTAGAACAAAGCATCCATCTGGCCATCCAGAGGAGGAACATTTGTTATGTTTACCCAGTCAGACATCTAAAAGAGACAACTTCCTATTTTTCACCAAGATAGTCAGTTACTGCTTTTACTGATAGAACAGAAGACAGAGTGGAGGAAGGGAAGAAGAAAAGCATGTCTGAATCAATTATCTGTTTCCAATAATAATCCATGCCATCTGGTCTCTTTCCTGCCTTCCTGACAAATACCCAAAGCACCTATAAGGAGAAACACACAAAGACAGATTCCTACATGATAATGTGCATAATAGACGTAATTTGTTGCTTAAATAATTGACTGAAACAGTCAATTCAGCTTGAGATAAAGGAAAACATAAGTGCCCCCTTGACCTCGAGAATATTTTAATTACTGTGGAGATTACCTCATTCTTGTTGGAGAAATCATTAAGGGTTCACCATACAATTTTCAGAATGTCAGGTTTTCTAAGTGGCAATAAAATATCCAGTTGATTCAGGAAGAGGACTGAATGAGAATGGCAGTGAATATGGCTGCAGACATGCCTGCTCCATCATTTGTAAACCTTCTCCCCCAAAATTCAGAACTAAATGGCCACACGTTCCAGGTTCTCAGAGCAGAAATTTCCTTTTCCTTAAAGTGAAGCCATTCTGAGAAGCCACCCTGCAGAACGTTCCATTAGCATCATTGTGACTCATTCAAACTGAGCCTACTTTTGCATGTCACAGTGTGGCAAACTGTCTTCATTAATCTGCACCGGTGAATGCTACGGTTTAAATGCTCCCACCAACTTCTTACCTTCTCAGGTCAGGACACTGATGACATGTCAGGAGCAAACTGATTTCTTTCACTTCCCCCCGTCAACTCTGCAGATAGACCCAGCTATGCGTCCTTATACATGCATTACATGAGTATTTATGTCCATATACACATAGGTATATATTCTCTCTCTCCTCTGTGTGTGTGAGTGCATACACACACGTAGGTAGGCAAATTGCTAAAAGCACGGTGCTTGCCTCCCAGAAACTCACCTGATCCAGCATGAACCCACTCATGGATCCTCTTTTTCTTGCCCACCACTTTCAACTGTACACTAGTAATTTGTCAAAAGGCACAATGCCTTCACAAATGCTGTGTACTGGTATGATGATGGACTTCTGTTGGAGAATTCTTTTGGACGAAATTTCTTAAGCCCATCCTCTTCTTTCTCATCAAACTTGATTTAACATTATGTAGCATTGGATTGCATACATTCTCCTCCCTACAGCTTTTCAAAAGCCTCCCCTTTTACCCACGTGCAGAAATATGCCCTCCTCTGAAACTCCTGTTGACCACATTACCACCTATTCTTCCATAAGTTGTTATAGAACTTCACCACTACTTCCTCTTTGCCATCTAATGCTGTAAGTTAACTAGCTTCTTACTTTACTAAGGAAATACATGCCATCCACAGAAAAAATCCTTCAGCTCACACCTACCCACATATAAGTAATACGCATCTACACTGGGTTGGGCTCTTGTCATTGTGACCAAAAACCTGACATAACAACATGAGAGAAAAGATTTGGACTCATGGTTGCTGAATCTTCTGGCAGGGAGGACCTAGCAGAGGAGCTCACTGCATGGAGGCCAGGAAGCAGAGCATGGAGGTTTAAATGTCAATGTCCCCCATAGGCCTATGTGTTTGAACACTGGCCTCTCAGAAAGTTGGGAAAGTTGTGGAATCTTATAACATGGAGCTTTGTTGGAGAAAGTGGGTTAGCAGGGATGGGCCTTGAGATTTTATACCTAGCCCCACATGCTGTTCTGTTTCCTGCCTTTAGAAGTGACAATGGGACAAGCTAGTGCCCACTCCTGCCTTTGTCCTCCCCACCATGAAACTTCCCCTTAAAACTCTAAGGTGAAAATAAACTCTTCCCTAAGTTGCTTCTGGTCAGGTATTTTTTCACAACATGAAAGTAACTGTTACACAAAGCAAGAAAATCCCTATACTAGTAGGTTTCTTCCTTCCTCCTTTTTTTTAAAAAAAATATTTATTTATTTAAGACACAGAAAGAGAAAGAGAGAATGGGTGCACCAGGATGTCCAACCACTGCAAATGAACTCCAGAGGCATGCGCCACCACCTTGTGCATCTGGCTTACGTGGGTCCTGAGGTATAAAACCTGGGTCCTTTAGCTTTGCAGGCAAGCGCCTTAAGAGCTAAGCCATCCCTCCAGCCCCAAGAAACCTTTTGTTTCTCTTTCTCTCCTTCCCTCTCTCTCTCTCTGTTTTTTGAGGTAGGGTCTCACTCTAGCTCAGGCTGACCTGGAATTTACTATGTAGTCTCAGGGTGACCTTGAACTCTCAGCCATCCTCCTACCTCTGCTTCCCCAGTGCTGGGATTAAAGGCATGTGCCAATACACCCAGCTCCCTTCCTCCTTTTTTAATGCAGTTTATTGGGTGGTTTCACCATATTCAGGGCAGATGGTTATCCCTTAGCTCACAGACACACCCCATAGGTTCTTCTCAGCCCACTTCCATTAACAATCAAGATTAACCATTGCATAGCTGAACATGGTATTACACACCTATAATCCAAGAAAATCTAAAGTTTTGGGCTATCCTTGACTATATAGAGGGTTCCAGGCCACTGTGGGCTACATAGGGAAGCCCTGTCTTAAACCCCTACATCTCTCCCCCACAAAAGATTAACCATTACATACATTAATCCTCTCTTCTTCCTGAATCAAGTAGAGAAAATATCTATTAATTCACTCAATTGTCTGCTTTTAACTTAAAAATCTCTTCACAGTTGGGAATTTATGCCATAAATTAAGTGCAATCTCTTCTATATTTCTAACCTTGCAGTCTTGAACGTATCCTTTTTACCACGGCTCTCCTTCAACCTGAGTTTCCCTCTTGTAATTCCAACTGTCTTATCCTGAACAGCCAAACTTCTCAAAAGAAAATTCTACACTTTCTATCTCCTTCCTTTCTTCATAATTACCCTTTACTCACCCCATTACAATGACTCATATTTATCTTATATTGGGGAGACTGAAATTTCTGAGTCAGAGTTCAGTATTGATCACTTAATAGAGAATGACAAGCAGCTTTGCAGCATGACTTCCACATTACCAATAGTGCACCCATGATCAGCACATAAGGGCTCTAGATGTTGTTTTCCAGCCCGTAACACTGTGAGCATGTCTCATTTGAGCCATTTCAGTTTCATGTACTACCATCCTATTATGGTGTCTGGTTACATGTACTTGTATCCTATTATGATTTTAGTTGGCACTTCTTCAATGAATAATGAAGTTGAAATTTTTTTCACATTTATTGCCTTTTAGTTATTTTCTTTTGTGAAGTTTCTATTCAAAAGATATGCACATTTTTCTGTTATATTTCTACTATTTCTGTTATATTTCTTTTCAAATTGATTTATGCACTCTGAATTTGAATCCTTTAAGGAATATATATGAGTGTGAGAGTGTGTGTGTGTGTGTGTGTATGTGTGTAAAAATGGGAAAGATACATGTATATATTTATTTCTTTGTTCTATATATGATTTCTTTTTTAAATATTTTATTTTATTTATTTATTTGACAGAGAAAGGAGAGAGAGAGCATACAGCCACTGCAAATGAACTCCAGACACATGCACCCCCTTGTGCATTTGGCTAGTGTGGGTCCTGGAGAGTCAAACCTGGGTGCAAATGCCTTCACCACTAAGCCATCCCTTCAGCCCTGTATGAGTTCTTTAGATGAGCAAAAATTTGTAATCTCAACATAATGTAATAATTTTCCTTGGCTCATAACTTTTCCTTTATAAGTACTACTTTACAAAAAAATTTTGCCTACTCCAAGGTCATGAAATAGTCACATGTGTTTGCCAAGCTTTATTCATTTACCTTTCAAATTAGATTGATTTGATCTGGAATCAATTTGTGCATACAATGTAAGGTAAGATATTATTGAATTCCTTCACCTTGTACAGTATCTAAAGTTCAGTTCATTCTCAATCAATATTGTCAGAATTAATCAGTGAGATAGCAATGAGGAGCTAAGGCAAGCAGAAGCAAACTTTGGGTCAGGGCTGTGTATCATCACAAATCTTCTGTGAGTCTATCATATACTATGGGTTCCTTCACCTCTGGTCACTGGTCACCCTCTACAAAGATGGCTCCTAACAGTTACTCATCCAGTTCTTAATTTTCATCCAGAAGCTAAAATGTCAGAAGGTTGATGGGATTATTATGATTAAAAGAATGGCATCTTGGGGAAACTATAACCACTTTGCATCCCAATATGTATTTCTGATTACTAAAAAGCTTACAAGCATTTTTAAAAATCCTTCCTCAACCAATAAAAAGGGCTAAATTAAAAGTACAATGCTGGGCTGGAGAGATGGCTTAGCGGTTAAGCGCTTGCCTGTGAAGCCTAAGGACCCCGGTTCGAGGCTCGGTTCCCCAGGTCCCACGTTAGCCAGATGCACAAGGGGGCGCACGCGTCTGGAGTTCGTTTGCAGAGGCTGGAAACCCTGGCATGCCCATTCTCTCTCCCTCCCTCTATCTGTCTTTCTCTCTGTGTCTGTCGCTCTCAAATAAATAAATAAATAAAAATTAAAAATAAAAGTACAATGCTACCTTGAGCCTCTATTATTCTTTCCTCTCCTCAGGACTTTGTTCAGAGCATACACCCAATAAACATCATCACCACCATCATAATCATGACCATCACCTTTCATATCATCTTCTTTCTTATTCTGTTTTTCTTGGACTAAAACTAGAGCTTTAAACAATGAATTAGACTTTTAAAAGCATATTTTGCTTGCTTATATATGCATGATATACAGCCATAATACCCACTCTTCGCATGGTTGAGCTGCCCCAGAGCAAATTCCTGAAGATACAGGAACTGTCAACATCAAGCAGTACCCAAATCCCTGGGCCAGACTTGTTTCTGAACACCTCCCCAAACCCACAAGCTAAGTGCAGAAGGAAGTCTGGCCTGGCACTGAAGTCTTCTCCTACTTCCTCCAGAAGACCAGGAGAGGACGAGATTCATCATTTGTTAGTTTTTCTTTTTCTTTTTTTTCTTTCCAGGGAATTTTTTTTTTTTTTTAAGAGAAGCAAGCCTTTATTTCCATGTTTGTCCTCCAAGAAAGGTTGGCCTTTTGGTTACTTTCTGGTGATTAGTCAGAGACCGAATTCCAATCCCATGCCGTCCTCTGACTCCTCCGGCTCGTCCACCGCGGTGGCGGCGGGAGCAGCAGCGGTCGCAGCGGCCACAAATGCAGATGGATCAGCAAGAAGGCCTTGACCTTCTCAGCAAGTGGGAAGGTGTACTCAGTCTCCACAGACAAAGCCAGGACCCGCTTGTGCCCACTGATGATACAATGAGGCACTGAGGCAACAGTTGGGTGACCAATCTGCAGACAAACACTGGCAACATTGCGGACACCCTCCAAGAAGCGACAATGCAGGGTATCCTCTGTGATGTCAGGCACTTCCGGGCTGTAGACGCTGCCATTTTCAAACACCTGCTAGATGATCAGCCCAAAGGAGAAGGGGGGATGTTCAGCGGGGTGGCCTCGCTGCCTCCCACTTTGGTCTCCAGTCTTGATGAGCTGCACATCACGCACAGCGTCAATGGCGCCCATGGAGATTTTGGTGGTGACACCTAAAGTCTAAAAGAAGGAGGTCTTCTCTGACCCCAGACCCGTGTTCTGGGCAGGCACAGTGACGCCACATGGGGCAATGGCACCTCATTGGCCAGCAGCATGTCCCTGATCTCAGTGAGCCCCTCCTTGGTGAACACAAAGCCCACGTTCCTGGATATGAGGCAACAGTTCTTCCAGAGCTGGGTGGTTACCAGGTGTCCTTGGATGGCCTTGTGCATCTTGCCCGCCAGCACCACGGTCTTCCCTCGGAGGGGCATGGGGATATGCGCATCTGCTTGCAGCCCACTCTGTCTGCTCCCACGGTGAAGCATTTGCATAATCACCCAAGAGTTGATCTTGAGGAAGTAGTTGGACTTCCCGGTCACCCTGTCTTCCCTGGGCATCACAGAGGTGCGTCGGGGACTGCCGCAGGGTTTAAAGACAATGTCACACTAAAGAGGATGCCTGGCGAGAGCCCCAGAATACTTGTTAAAAAATAAACAAAATAATGGGTTAGATTATGTCATTTTCATAAACTTTGTTCTTATTCATCACCCTTCCTTAGTACACTTCCCTGTCACATGTCCTCTTTCTGGTTTCTCTCCTCCTTCTCAATAGTCCAACTGGGCCGAAGAGATAGCTTAGCGGCTAAAGTATTCGCTTGTGAAGCCTAAAGATTCAGGTTCAATTCCCCAGTACCCACGTAAACCAGATGCACAAAGTGGCACATGCATCTAGAATTTATTTGTAGTGGCTGGAGGCCCTAGTGTACCCATTCTGTCTCTCTCATCCTCCCTTTCTCTCTCTCTCAAATAAATAAAATGAAATGAATCTTTAAAAAAAAAATTCACCTTCTCATTTGTGTCACATGGAATCCAATGAGAGTTTTTTAATTCAATTTTTTATTTCAGTATTATGAACAATGAGGGGGCTAGTGAAATGGCTTAGTGGTTATAAGGCATTTTCCTGAAAAACCTAAGGCCCCCAGTTCGATTCCCCAGGACCCACATAAGCCAGACACATAAGGGAGTGCATGTGTTTGGAGTTTGTTTGCAGTAGTTAAAGGCCCTGGTGCACCCATTCTGTCTTTCTATCTTCTCCTCTCTCTTTCTCAAATAAATAAATAAATAAAAGTACTATGAACTTTACAGTGTGAAAATATTTCATATTGGTCATATTCCCATCAGGCTATACTCTTACATCCCCTTTTCCTCAGCTCTAATCCATAGAAGGTCCTCCTCAGTGGGGTGATTGGTATTCACTATGGGGTCATAAATGTACCAGACAGTCTCTGTGGGGAGGTAAAATACCTCAAGATACAACTTCCACCCTGTGGCTTTTAAATCTTTCTGTTCTCTCTTCCACAATGTTCCCTGAACCTTGGCAGGCATGTTATAAGTCTCCTTTATTGTTAAGCTCTCTGAATCCTCTGAGTTTCTGCTTTGATGAGTTTTGAGTTGTCTCAGTGTCTACCACCATCACTTTGGAGGAGGCTGTCAGGCTAGTAGTGAGAGAAGGACACATACTCAAATCACCATTTCCTCCACCGTGTGTCTTGGGCCCTGGCAGATGTGATAGAGATGACTTATATCATGCTACGTAGCCAGCCATGTTTTCTTGTGGTATTGGTGGATCTTGGTTCTCACTAGTATTCACTGCCATCTTTTAAAAGCAGAATGGATCTAAGGGGATCAATCATTTTTGATGGGCATACCCCTTCTTCTTATGCAAGAACAGTGGGTGCTTCTTTCAAGAGCGTATGACATTTCCTCTCTACAGGATTCCGACTTGGTTCTCAGTACAAAGTATAAATTCCCTTCCACTGAGCATGCCTCATATCCAAGCAGAGAGAAGTTGATTACCTCCAAGGCCTATGTGTCACTATTTCACAGTTGTGTATTTCTTGCACAGCTGGTTGATTTCGTAGCTTGCAGGATCCACTGCTTGTGCGCACTGTTAGTGACCATTATCCCCCAGTAGTTCATATAGTACTTTTCAGCATTATGAGCTCTAACCAGCAGGAAGCTGGCTTCTTTCTCAGTTCCAGCTTGACCTCTCACTATCCTGTGACACCAGCCTATAGTGTTAGGGTTAAGCTTTCTCCACTCTATACAGAGCACTTCTTCATGGACACTTTCCTAACTCACTAAAAAAAAAGTTATATCTTTTAATTAGTTTACCAGGAGTAATATATTTGTTACTAATTCATGCTGTCATTAGTTGTGTGTAATTCCTCCTGACTCTCCCTTACCCCGTCTCACCCAAGATCTTTCAACTCCCTGTATTATGTCCCTCCACTTGACTGTTAAGTATTACCTCCTCTCATCCCCGCATGTTTCCACTTCTCCTCGCCTCATTCTAGTTCCTTGCCAGTAATACTGATGCTTCTTATAACTTATAAGCAAATCATACTGTTCCATGGTGGAACCACATGTAAGAGAAAACATGTGGCATTTATCTTTCTTTGCTTGTGTGATCTTGTTTAGTCAAACTACAGCCATTTTCCTGCAAGTTTTATTAGTCCTCTTTCCTAACTGCTGAGTTGAATTTCATTGTGTATATGTACCACATCTTCATTATCCATTCACCATATGATGGGCACCTAGCCATTTCCCATTCTTAGCTATTGTGACTACAGAAGCAACAAACATGGCTGAGCAACTATCTCTGTAGTAAATAATAGAGTTTTTAGAACATATTCCCAGGAGTATAGCTAGATCAAATGGGAGATATATTTTCAAATTTTTAAGGAGCCTCCATACTGATTTCATAGTGACTGTACAAGTTTTGCATTCCCACGAGCAGTGGATAAGGGTTCTGCTTTGCTCACACCCTAACCAGCATTTGTTGTCATTTGACTTTTTAATGATTTTCATTCAGGCTGGAGTGAGATGAAATCTCAAGTCATTTTAATTTGCATTTTCCTAAGGGCTAAAGATGTTGGACATCTTTTTAGGTGTTTATTGGTTATGTATGTTTCTTCCTCTGAGAATTGTCTGTTCTGTTCCCTGTCCCATTTTTTCATGAATGAAAGAGAGAGAGTTGGAATGCCAGGGCTTCCAGCTACTGCAATGGAACTCCAGATGTGTGTGCTACCTTGTGCACATGTGCAACCTTGTGCACTTTTGTTACCTTGTGCGTCTGGCATATGTGGGATCTGGAAAGTTGAACATGATCCTTAGGATTCATAGGCAAGTGTCTTACCACTCACTAAGCCATCTCTCCAGGCCCCTTATCCCATTTTTTTGACTGGGTTACTTAATTTTTATTGCTTTTTTTGTGTGTTCTTTGTATATTCTAGATACTAAACTTCTGTTGGATATATAGCTGGCATAGATTATTCTCCCATTCTGTAACCTGTCCATTGACTCTTTTGATGGTTTTCTTATCTTAACAATAGCTTTCTAGTTTCATGAGTTCCCAGTGATTGAGTGTTGAGATACTAGGGTCTTATTCAGAAAGCATTTGCCTATATCTTAGTGTGTTCTCCCTATGTTTTTTTCTAGTCAATCTAGATGTTTAGACCTTCAGTTCTTGTATTGGGTGCCTTGATCTATTTGGAGTCAATTTTTGTACAGGGTAAAAACAGTGGGTCTAATATCTGGATCCCTTTTCTACAGTGGCCTAAGTACTCCTGTAAGAATGCTGTTAGAAAGGATCTTTCTTTTGCCTCCCATGTACTTCACTCTCTCCTTTACTATCTACTTAATTGAATGGTGAATATTATTAATATTACTTTTATCAAATCACTTACATAAAAATGGAACTGGAATTGAGGTGATTATTATCTTCTTCTGGTGTTGAGTCTTATCTAAGGTTTTCATTTGGGAGATATGGATTTAAATAATAGTTATATGCCATATTCTAATACTGACTGACAGACTGATAAACTGATAATCATGTAAAGTTTTCTAGAAATGGGTTTAGAAATTTTTGGTGGGTCTTAGCTGCTTATTGTAAATATCTGATTATATTGTGTTACTGCATTATGAGGCACAGTGTAAATTCTTATTAAATTTTATGAATGCTTTGGCTCCTACAATCTTCAAAAAAAAAAAAAGTGGGTCTACATTCATTCATCTACATATGTTTATCCAATTTTTCCAACTCCATTTGTTGAAAATGTTCTTTTTTCCAGGTGCATTTTTGGCCTCTTTGGCAAAGATCAGGTAGTAGTAATTACTAGAACTTTAACCTGGATCTTCTAGACTATTCCACTGAACTATGTGCCATTTTTTTGTGCCATTACTATGCTGTTCTTATTACTAAGGCTTTGTAGTGCATCCTGAAGTCAGGCATGGTGATATCACCAGTAGTATTCCTTTTACTAAAAATATTTGGCAAACTGAGGCCTTTTGTGTTTCCATATGCATGTTGAGATTATTTTATCTAACTCTGTGAAGAATGTTGCTAGAATTTTGATTGGAATTGCATAGAATTGTATATTGCTTTTGGTATATTGCTTTTTTTCACAATATTAATTCTTCAAATCCATGAGATGGAAGGTCTTTCCATCTTGTGCCTTCCTCAGTTTCTTTCTTTGTGTGTGTGTATATATATGTGTTTATATTTAATAGGTGTTTCATTCCTTAGTTAGGAATTTTCTAAGATATGTAATTTTGTGGCTATTTTTTTTCATTTGAAAATGTAAATTTATTGCTTTTCCTTCCAAATCTTTGAATTTACAAAGCAGTGGTTCAAAATTTACAGAGTGGTTAGTTCATACTGAGATTGCACAGGTGAGGTGGAGGCTGCCTTGCAGTGGCCGTGCACTGATTTAGTACCAGCACCCCAGGCTCGGGATTGCCGCCTCCTGATGACTGTGTCCACCACTGACAAAGTGCTTGAGTTGTTAGTGAAGTCACTGGAGCGATACAGGGGTTTGGTGGTGGTTTTGAGTGCGTGTGTGTTGGGGGGTGCTTTTTTGCCTTTCTGTTATAAAAAATAAAATTTTCAGTTCATTTCTGAAAATTAAACTGGTCAATAAATTCATTTTCTTCTGCTTCTACTTTACACAAAGCTTCATATTCAACCTGATACCTTTCTAGCTGCATTTTCTTTTCCACTATCAGGGCTTGCAGTTGCTGCTGTTGGGCTTCTCTCTGCTTCGCTATGGATTTGAGCAAGTTCCGGGCACCAATGGCCTTCATCTTCTCGTTTTCTGCTTCTTTTGCTAGTTGGTCAACAAGCTCAATTAGACCACCAACTATTTTCTGAAACTGGCCAATTTTGTCCACAAAGTCCTTGCACTCTTCCTTGAGCTCTATGGTCTGCTGGGTAACCTCTGGGTCCAACACCCGCAGCTTGTTCAGCTCATCAAAGTGCAGCCCTGCTTCCCCCAGGATGTCCTTGGCCATAGCTGCCGACCCATCCCGGCGGCGCCCCACGACCCAGGATGCTGTCTGCAGGAGTTTCCCTTTCCTCACGCTCCACCACCGGCCGCTGCCACGGCTACACGATCTGTTTAACCCCCGGACACAGGAAGCACTAGCCTTGTGGCTATTTTAAATGGTACCTCTTCCCTGATTTCTTTCTCTGTATGTTTGTCATTGTCTATATGAAGGCTACTGATTTTTGTTCATTAACTTTATATGCTACCACCTTGCTGAAAGAATACCACTAGGAGATTTTTGGTGGAGTCTTTCTGGCCACGGATGTATAGAATCGCATTATATGCAAATAGTTTGGCTTCTTTTCAAATTTGCATTCTTTTATTTCTTTCTCTTATCTTATTGCTTGAGCGAAAATTTTAAGTACTATGTTAAAAAGCAGTGGTGAGAGTTGGGCACCCCTGTATTGTTCTAGACCTTAATGGGAATGCTTCAAGTTTTTCCCCATTTAATATGATATCGATTTTAGGGTTGTTGTATATTGTCCTTATTATATTGAGATATGATCCCTCCATCTCTAGTCTCCCCATTGTTTTAGTCATGAAGGGATATTGTATTTTATCAAAGGCCTATTTTTGCATTTATTGAAATGATTATATGATTCCTATCCTTAAGTCTATTTATATATGTTATGTTTATTAATTTCCATATGTTGAACCATTCCTGCCTCCCTGGGATGAAGCCTACTTGATCAAGGTGGATGATACTTTGATTAGTTCTTGGATTGAATTTGCAAGACTTTTAGCCAGAATTTTTGCATCTAAGTACATCAGGTATAGCCTGCATTTTCTTTTCTTGTTGCAGCTTTGTCTGGTTTTGGTATTATGTGTAATTTTGAATTCATAAAAGGAGTCACGGAGCATTCCCTCCTTTTCAATTGTGTGAAACAACTTGAGAAAAAGTGGCTTTAGATTTTCAATAAGATTTGGCCGAAATCAGTGGTAAAGCCACCTGGGCCTGTACTTTGTTGTTGTTGTTGAGAGGATTTTAATTATCTTTTGAATCTAATTAGATATTACAGCTCCATTCAGGTAATTTATCTCCTCTGGGTTTAGTTTTGATGGTGGTATGAGTAAAAAAAAATTCATCCATTTCTTCCAGATTTTTTATTTTTTTGGAATATACATTTTTGAAATATGTCATAATGATTCTTTAGTATTTGTTGTAACATCTCTTTTTTCTTCTGTAATCTTGTTGATCTGAGTCTTCTTTCTTTTTCTTTTGATCAACTTGGCCAGAGACTCATCAATCTTGTTTTTTTTTTTTTTTTTTTTTTGACAAACCAACCCTTTATTTCATCAATTTTTAAATCATTTTCTTCATTTCCAATTCAGTGGTTTCTGCTATAGTCTTCAGTATTCCTTCCCACTTAGTATTTTTGGGTTTGGAATGTGCTTGTTTTTACAAAGCCTTTAGGTGGATCATCAGCTTTCTTATTTGAGATCCCTCTATTTTTGTAATGTAGGCATTTAGTGCTATAAACTTCCTTCTTATCACTACCCTCTTTGTGTCCCATATGTTTTAGTATGTTGTGTTTCATTCTCACTGAGTTCTAGGAATTGTTTTTATTTCCTTTTTGATTTCTTCAATGACCCATTCATTGTTTAATAGTAAGTTATGCATTCTCCAAGAGTTGGTATATTTGCTGTTGTTTCTCTTGTTA